>NW_026000020.1:4000267-4017499 GCF_001458135.2 Marmota marmota marmota
TTTATTTTTATGTGGTGCTGAGGATCGAACCCAGTGCCTCATGCATGCTAGGCGAGCGCGCTACCACTTGAGCCACAACCCCGGCCCCTTGTCGTCGCTTTTGAAATGGCTGTTCTCCCAGAGAACTCAGACTTGTGATGTAATGAGTGGACAGTTACGGGGTGTTAGGCACGGTTGATGCTGGAGGTAGGATGGGTCACCGTCAGCACAGTCATGGTATTCAGACAGTGGAGAAAGAAGCCAGGTGGATAGGAACCTGAAAACAGACTCTTGGTGGCGGTTAGTTGCCACTAGTGTCTTAGACGTTTTGGTGCAGGGATAAGGATGAAGAGGCGGCCATGGATGTGCATCCCTTATTGTTTTACCTCCCAAGGGACCCACGTAAAATGACAGTAGAGGGAAAGGATGATTTACCTACTTCTGGGAACCACAAAAAAATGTAGACGTCATGTGAGCACAGAAGAGAGAAAAATTATAAAAATTGGACTGGGAAAAAAAAGAATATTGTAAAGTATCCAAACAGCAGGAGAATTGAGTCTCAAAGACTTTTGAGTATGGAAGGGGTAAGAAATTGTGATTTCATGGCTTTTTGGCTTTTCGGCTGTAGCTGCAGCTAGAAGACAACAGTGGACAAGCTCTGAACATTACCACCTAAAACTATCAGAGTTCTGGGGACTTCAAGGTCAGTACTTCATCTGGAAATGCCTGGTGGAACAGGGGAAAAGGAAGTGGAAAGGGGGAAATTTTCTTAGCAAAACAACTGTGCAAGTGAGATAGATTCAAAATATAAATATGACTCACAGCTAAATTGCGCATGCATGTGAGAGGTGCAGAGGGCACAGCAAAAAAGCCAGAGTGACAGGGTCCCCCTTCCCATGTTCAGTGAGTGTCTTAAATGAGGAGTAACACACAGCTCAGGCAAGACAAAGACTGAAATGTCAGTAAAGAACTCAAATCTGCCAGAATAGCTAGAAATTAGGGAAACTCCTACAAGAAGAGAGAAAAAAAAAAAAAAAATCTCAGAATGGCTAAGTTCCAACTCTGGCCAAATCCTGGTTGATTGCCCAATTTCCTAGACATAGGGGAGGAATGAACTGCAAGCCTTAAAAAGGAGCAGGGGAAAGTCAGAACAGAGCAGAGAGAGAGAAGCCACACCGTGGGAACATAGAGTTTGTGTGGGAATCCAGAAAATTTAATCGCCCTTTGTGACAACCCAGTAACACTCAGAAGAAATGACAAAGTGCAGAAGTTGTTGATACAACATAGATACAATGTCCAGTTTCAACTAAAAAATGTTTGACACAAAAAGAAACAGGAAAGTGTTGACTTAAGATAAAAGCCAATAAAAATTAAGTGGGCCCAGATATTGTATTTACCTAGAAACAGCTTTTACAGATTGAGTATCCCTTATCCAAAATGCTTGGTACCAGAATTGTTTCCGATTTTGGATATCTTCCAATTTTAGAATATTATCATATACATAATGAAGTATCTTGAGGATGGGACCCAAAGTGTAAACTCAAAATTAATTTTATATATTCCTTATGGATACAGCGTGAAGGTAATTTTATATAAGATTTTAAATGACTCTATACACAAAGCAGAGTTGCACGGTGTGGAATTTTCTACCTGTGGCATCATATCAGTGCTGAAAAACTTTGTCAGCATTTTATTGGAGCATTTTCAATTTAAAATTTTTTGTTAGGGATGTTTACTCTGTATAAATGAGATCAAAGAGTCAAATGAAATTATATCGAAAGAGTAGAAGGAAAATATATTTTTATAAAACAGCAATTTCAGTGGGGAAATTGAACCATTAAAAAAAAAAAGGAAATTCTAAAGATGAAAATTATGGATTCTGAAATTCAAAGTTGCTGGACAGGCTCAAAAGCACATCATACATGACAACTGTATCAATGAAAATGAGGGTAAATACATGGAAATTTCCCAGTCCAAAGAACCGAAAAGGGAGGGAAAAGAGTAAAGAAGAATGGAAAGAATCTCAGAAGCCTGTGGGTCAATGTCAAGTGTGTAGTTCATGTGCACCTGGAACCCCCAGGGGAAAAGAGAGGCAATGGCAGGGAAAAAGTTCAAAGAAATAATGGCTAAAAACTTTCCAGATTTAGTGAGAATTGTTAATTTCCGAGCCAGCAAGATAAGCATGAACTCCAAGCAAGATAAACTCAAATGATAATCAAGCTGCTGTGCAGTAAGGCAAATATTAAAAGAAAGTCTTGGAAGCATCAAGAGAAAACTGACATGAGATGAGAATAATGGCACAAGAGAAATAACCAGACTGATGGTTGACATCTCATTTGAAACCATGGAAACCATTTGACATTGGAAAAGCAAATTCAAAGTAGAAAGAAAAAAAAAAAAGTCAGACTGCCTTCTACCAGAAATTCATCTTAGATGCAAAGAAACAAATAGACTTAAAAGGCTCCAAAAATATATCATGCAAACACAAAAAGTACAAAGATGAGATAACTGTATTAGTAACAAAGGGTACTACTAGAGACGTAAAGTAATATTTTAGAGAAACTTTACAATAAGAGGATCAATACAACAATTATATATGTACACACACACACACACATGAAATAACAGGGCATCAGAAAATTTTAAATCTTAGATAAGTACACAATCAGA
Source organism: Marmota marmota marmota (assembly GCF_001458135.2). Classification (NCBI taxonomy): domain Eukaryota; kingdom Metazoa; phylum Chordata; class Mammalia; order Rodentia; family Sciuridae; genus Marmota; species Marmota marmota. Next base: position 4,002,917 of record NW_026000020.1, read on the forward strand.
GTTAAGTGAATTTAATATACTTTGGCCAGTATTGATATCCTCACTAAATCGAAATTTTAGTTAATGTAGATAAAATCTGAATGGCGTTATCTACCCTTTTAACCTAATTGATGTTTGTAGAACGTTACACTCAGTTGCAGTCTGCATGTGCCTTGTAATGCTTATGGAATCCCAGTGCTAGTTAAAAAAAAAAAGTATCAGTAAATTTCAAAGCATCGAAATCTTAAAGAGAATGCTCTCTGAAAACAGAATTAAAGAGCAATTTTATCGTTTTATTTTATTTCAAAAATAAAACATCTAGGAGATCCTTAAACATCTTCAACTTACTTCTGAATCTGTGGGACCAAACAGAAATAAAAGGGAAAGGAGTAAACAATTAAACACAAATGATGATAACATTGAATTTCTGAAATGCAGCTAAAGCCATTCTTAGGGGGGAAGTTTATAATATTAGTGCTTCTTAAAGAAGAAGAAAGTTCTCAAAGCAGTGATCTAATCTTCCACGTTAAGAAAGTAGGAGAAGAGGAAGGAAATAAATGTAAGAAGAGAAATCAATAAAAAGGACTCAGAAAACACACATCATTAAAAAAAGAAAAAAGCCCCAATGGTAAATTGGTAATCAAATTTTAAAACTCTTGGCCTTTCAAAAGATACTATTAGAAAAGTGAAAAGGCAAACAAAGATAGACAGAAATATATGCAAGGCATTTATTTGATAAAGGAGTTGATTTTAGTAAATACAAAGAAATTTTACCAATTTAGTAATAATTCAGATAATCCAATTTTAAATAATGGGCAAGGTATTTAAGCAGATCCTTTACCAAAAAAGACATATGAATATAAAATAAATACATGAAAAAATGCCCTGCATTATTAGTCATCAGAGAAATGCAAATTAGAACCTCAGTGACATATTATTGTAGACCCACTAGACAGGTTTAAGTTAACAAGACTGACCACACTAAACGTGGCCAAGGAAGTCCACCAACCAAATTCTTATACATCACTAGTGGGAATACAAAATTATCCAGTTGGTTTTGAAAGGTTTAGTAGATTTTTTTTAATATTTATTTTTTAGGTGTAGATGGACACAACACAATGCCTTTATTTTATGTGGTGCTGAGGATCGAACCCGGGTCCTGCCCATGCGAGGTGAGCGCTCTACGGCTGAGCCACAATCCCAGCCCCAGATTTGTTTGTTTTTGATACCAGGAATTTAACCCAGGGGTGCTTAACAACTGAGCCACATCCCCAGCCCTTTTTTGTATTTTTGATTTTGAGACAGGGTCTTGCTCAGTCGCTTAGGATCTCACTAAGTTGCTGAGACTGGCTTTGAACTTGCAATCCTTTTGCCTCAGCCTCCTGAGCCACTGGGCAGATTTTTTTTTTTTTTTTAAGTTAAGCATACTCTTCCTGTGAGACCTATCAATCTTACAAATATTTTCCCAAGAGAGTTAAAAAAAAAAAAAAAAAAAAAACGAACACAAAGACGTGCAAATGTTCATAGCAGCTTAATTCATATTAGCCAAAGACTACAAAAATAAACCAAATATCTATCAACATGCAACTAAACAAATCATGGTACATCCATACAGTGGAATACTGCTTAGCTGGACAGAAAAAATGATATGTGGATCTACATAGCAACACGGTTGGTCTCAGAAGGGCCACAGCAAGTCACGAAAGGCACACAAAAGACAGCATTGTGGTTCCATTCGTGTGAAATACTCAAAAACGCAAAACTAGAGTGACAGGTCAGTGGCTACTAGGTCTGTCCAGGGGAGGGGACCCACTGCAGATGGCAGGAGAGAATGCTGGGGGTGATGGAAATGTGCTGTCTGACGAGTGTTAATGGTTCTACAACCACACACATTTATCAAAACTTGTCACATTGAGCATTTAAGATTGGTGGGGTTTACTGACTATAAAATCGTCCCTCAGGGAAAGTGTGACAGGAAGTATAAACAAGAGTAAGCTCATAAACAGAGAGAATGGGGAATATTTCTGGAATAAGGGAATTCAACAGATTTCTTTTTCAAACATGGATGAGTGTATGAAAGAGCTGAGGACATTCCAGTTCAGACGGAAGCTGAGCTCACGGCATGGGAGGAGCTCTGGAAAGGAGCTAGGTGTTGAGGATGGGAGTGAGTATGGAGGTTCGCCTCGGTGTCTGATCACCCTGTCACACAGGGCAGTAGCGGCACACACATTACAGGGCCTTCTCACCCAGAGAATCTAGACAGACCACGGGGGAAGAAAGCCTGGCTGCCCGAAGTCCCTGAATAAGGGCCCTGACATCCTGCTCTTGGGGCTTCTAGCCCCAGAATCCTCCTCAGTAGATGTCAGCCGTGTAGACCAGGCACCTTCCAGCAACGAAGTTGAGGAGCAAGAAGCTCTCACCAGCTCAGTAGCAATATTACATTAATGAAAAATAAAATTAAAAAAAAAAAAAACTAACAGAGACCAGTTGTCTCGTAGCATGTCCATTAGAACTGCTGTAAGCAGCAAATTCCAAATATGGTGATTCTTGTGTTCTGATTGTAAATTGTATTTATGAGACATTGCAGTTTGCCAGATTTCCAAGGTGGGTTTGTGAAATGGAAACAAGTCATTCTAACAATTTTTTTGCAGAGCTGTCTGTATTCAAATGTGTGTACTCATGCTGGTTGTGTTGTATACGTCTGCTCTGTCTCTTGGTCCATGCAGGGGCACCACATAAAAGCTCAGGCTCTTTGTGCACTGGGAAGAAGTGAGGAAGTGTTGAAGGAATATCTCTACTGCCTTGCTTTAAATCCTGATTGTAGCACAATGAAGAAAGAGGCACAGAAGGTATGAGTTCTGATAAGTGAGTTTCTCTTGGAAGTCCTGTCTGTAGCCTTGGGTCCATGCTGGGTGACCCTTGCATTTGAAATAAACCAGAAGGTGTAATTCCAAATGTTCTGGACAATGTGATTAGAAACATAGTAATAATGATGATGAGGCTCGTGCATCTGGCAGCTTCTAATTAGATGTTCCATTTATTGGGACGATGTACGGTGTGCTTGCGTAGTGTTGCAATGACGGCCCACGGGAGATGAGGCTAGGTGACCATTTGGAGCCGGGGAGGCAAAGTGCTGTTTCCTAGAATTTCCAATTTCAAGTACCACAACTTGCACAGAAGTCCTATGAAGACATCCTGAGATATGTAAAATAGACCAGTTCAGCTCCAGAGGTTGGCCTGTAATTTCTAGCTCTGCCTCACCAGCATAATGCAGGAGTACGTGCTCTTCTGCTTGTCTCCGAGCACACTTTAGGTAGGAATCCACGCTGTTAACAGCCTGCACACTGGTGCCCTGGCCTTTACTTAGCACCTCCAGGGCCTGAGAGTTTTTGTTCGATGTCAGCCTGTCTCTATTTTTAACACTCCTGGGAACATCGACCATGTATTTACCCTGTAGTTTCTACCTAGCAGTTCTGGTTTTGTTTTCTGGAGCAACATAAAATAAATCAGTTCTTCTTTCAATAGCTCAGACCACTCTAGATATTTGAGAAGAGCTATTTTCTTTGCCCTAAATCATTCTTTGAACCAAGCCTCCTTTACTCTTAGAACAAGGTCACAAGGGTTTCCTCCTGGATGTGTTCTGACGTTCTCCAGATTTGAGCATGCACACAGGACAGGGACAGGGGGTGAGGCATATTTGTTTTTAGCCTGACAGCATCCCCATTGGCTCCTATGAGAAATGCAGGAAGCCACAAGGATCTAGGTCTGTGGTTTTCTTTTTATAAGAACTTTCTAGAAACATTTTTATCTGTTTTTCCAAGGGCAGTCGAGTGGTGTTTGTTCATCCCGTTCAGTTTTCACTTGCTGGGTTCTGACCGTTGTTCTAACTTGTCAGAATGATGTTCAATCTTGAGTTGGCTGTTTCAGCTACCCCTGCCAGCTGTCTCCCACCTGCAGATGTCATCAGAAGCTTGAAGCTTGTCTTCTCCCTGCTGATCCTTACACAAGCAAGGCAGAGATGGCAGCCTGAGCGCAGTGAGATGAAGCATGCTCACAGAGCTCCCGGAGCCAGAACTCGGTCTTTGGACCCTGATCTTCCCATTGCTTTTTCAGACGTGGGGGTTTGCCCTGTGGGCACACCATGGTGGGGGATGTCAAAAGAGCATTAGCCCATCGATGCCCGTGAAATATATTCACACCCCTGGCAGGTCTGCTGAAGCCACTCAGGGCCAGGTAGGACCCGAGGCCTTGCTGAGGATGCAGCTGCTCTCTGCTAAGACATTATGTTAGCTTTTTGTCACTGGGACCTGAATATCTGACAAAAACAACTTAGAGGAGCAGAAGCCTATTTTGGTTTATGGTTTCAGAGGTCTCCATCCATGTTCCACGGACTCCATTGCTCTGGGCCTAGGTATGGGCAGCACATCATGGAAGAAAGTTGCTCAGCTCTGGCATCCAGGAAACAGAGAGAGGAGAGAGAGAGAGAGAGAGAGAGAGAGAGAGAGAGAAAAGCGCCAGGGTCAGCTATAATCCCCAAGGCCATGCCCCCCAGTGACCTACTTCCTATAGCCATACCTCATCTGCCTACAGTTAACACCCAGGAGTCCCTCCATTCAGCTACCAGTGGATTCATCCATTGGCAATTACTCTGCTAATTATTTGCCTAAAAGCCCCGCCTGCACCCTGCTGCATTGGGGACTGTGCTTTCAACACAGGAGTTTTTGAGGGACATTTCAGATCTGGACCATAACAGAAGTCGTCGATTCTGGTGCACTCGCCTTGTAACATGAAGAACTTTGGGAGGGGGCTTTGTTTAGGTTGCATTCGCTTGTCTTTCTTCCCTGAAGCCATTGGATTCAGCTGAGATCACAGGGTTTGGCAGAACCACGAGGTGTCACTCAGAATGCCTAACCGGCAGCCCCTGCCCTCTCCTTCCCCAGTGCTAGCCCCTGGCTCATGAGCCGGAGTGATGGCCCTCTACCTCCCCTGCTTTCCCAGCTGCTCTAGTGGTTCTGTCATAAATAGAGCTGTCGTCTATTTATGTCTCAGTCCCATAGCTGGTCACAGCTTAGATTAACATGCGACCCCTCGGAAGCCCCTCTACTGCATTTTTCTCTTATCTGTGAGAGTTTTAGGGGAGTTTTTATGTAGTAGGGGTATGTAAGGACCAGACAAAAGGAAGTTATGATCTCATATTTTATCATTTGTAAGGCTAGAATGGAGAAGGATTAGAAGCTGAAATGCTTGAAACATGGTGATTTCAAAAACGTTTGAATTTTAAAAGGTTGACCAGGAATAAGGTAATGATTTCTTTTTAACATTCTAGGCCTGTTTGGCTGCACTGTTCCTTTGAATCTTTAAAACGTGTTACGTATATTTCTAGAAGTATTTTACAGTACTTCTCTCTCTCTCCTTGGCAATTTTATAGGCAGTGTGTGAGGTGTTTTTTCCACCTTCAGAAAACGTACGTCAGCACACCAAGGCTTGCATCCAAAGCAGAGCAAAGGCTCAGTGTCGTGGCCGGAAAAACAAGCCGCTGCCACCACAGTCCGCAGAAGGTGGTAACTCAGGGAGTCCTGAGGTAGGAAGCTCATGTCCATCAGATTCCCGATTAGACACCGCACAGGGTGTTTGGACGTCGCGGCGTCACACTGGTTAGAAGTGTTTCATGGGAGGCTGAGGCAGGAGGATGGCAAGTTCAAAGCCAGCCTCAGCAATTTAGTGAGGCCCTGAGCAACTCAGTGAGACCCTGTCTCTAAATGTTAAAAGGGCTGGGGATGTGGCTGAGTGGTTCAGCACCCCTGGTATCAAAAAAAAAAAAGTTTCACGAAAGCAGCGTAGCTCTTCAACCCAAGAGTTGACACTTTTAAATGTCAACAAAAATAATGAAAGCGATTGAAGATTGAACGGAAGAAACTCTGCAAAAACTTTCAAACAACCAAAACACCAGGAGACCTGAGCCTGGGGTTATTTTGGTTTGGAGCAAAGAAAGCAGAGGGATGATTTGAATATGTGATATATGATTTATTTATCTTATGTGTATATGTTATATACATGTAAACGAAGAGTGGTGTTCATTCATTGGGCCTCAAAGAAACTATCCTGTATTTTACCATAAAAGTGCAAAGATCCTCTTATTAGTTGATAAATGAAACTGATTTTGAAGGGATAGTCTCAACTCTCGTTTTCCAAAGGGTTCTAAGACAGATTCCTGCATGATTTATTCCTTCTATGCTATGATATCGTGAATATTTAGGATTCTTTTTTTTCCCTATTTAACCAGAATGCATCTGAGAAAACTGATGTATTTCGAAATGCCAATTCTTCGGTCTTGTATTTTATACTGGGTCTACACTTTGAAGAGGACAAGAAAACATTAGAAAGCTTACTGCCAGAGAAACCCAGCACGGGCTTAAAGAGACAGCATCCGGATGATACGGAGGATGCCCGTGAACTTAGTGCCCCTGGAAAAATTCCTAAGAAAGGTCGGTAGGCTGTGTTCTCATCATGTTATATAATCCAAAACGGTAGGGCATTAGTTTTTGATTAATTCTACACTGGTAAAATTAACAATGAAATGATTATCTGCTCTGAGGTGTAGTACATTTTTAGATGGCAAGGCCTTTGTAGTCCAAAATAGCCAGAAAACTTAGGTATAATTTTAACATTCGTTCATGCTTACAGTGCAGATAAATGATTGCTGTCTACTAACTAGACAGAAACATTCCTGCCCGGCATGGTTGGTTACATTGATGTCATACATCGTGTCCAGGGGAGATACTCCCAGAGGATGCTGTTGTTCAGATGTTTAGGGTTTTAATGAAACCGTTTTTAAATTTTTCAGATGCAGATGCCTCACCTGAAAATAATGTGAACTCTAAGACAGGAGAAGGTCCAGAGCTCCCGATTGATGTGACTGACTTTGAGTGTGCCCTTTGCATGAGGTAGGATGGTGTAGAATCTATGTCATTCTCTAAACAATTCAGCCTCCCAAAGTCTTACACCAAAATGCAGTAGGCTGTTTTACTAAGGAAATGATTTTTACTTAACTCACGATTGATTTGTTTTTCTAAAAACTCAATGCAGAAGATGGAAATGGGCGTATATGACCTCCAGAACATTAAAGGAACTGCATGGGGCTCCCTTCTAAAACAGACGGTTGGAATGTCTCTTTTGGATGGTTCTGCTGAAAACCCCCGTGTTTCTTTCCAGGTTGCTCTTTGAGCCTGTCACCACGCCCTGTGGACATACATTCTGCCTCAAATGCCTCGAGCGCTGCCTTGACCATGCCCCACACTGTCCGCTGTGCAAGGACAAGCTTTCGGAGGTAGGTACAGTTTGTGAAACGCAAGGCTGCTTCTCCTCCCGTCCTTTGGTAGATCCATTTCCCGTCCCGCTTTGCTCCTACCTAAAGAACGTCAGATGTTTCTAATCAGTGACATGACATTTTTTCACCTCTTTGATTAATCAAAAAAAATGCAAGGAAGGGTTAGATGTAGAAACAGCTCGATTTCAAGGCAATTTTCAGGCAGAAATTACAGTTGGCAGAGACTGAACAGGATAGCTAACATCTCTGAGCCCCCATGGCATGCTCACTAAATGGTCAGGATAAGATCGTGAGCCCTTGGCGCGTGCGGGCGTGCTCTGCCCGGCCTCCTCACGAGAGTTCAGTGTGGGGGGAAGAACTGATGGTTTCTGACTGTTCCTCAGTCCCTTAGTGCCCTCACCATCTGTCAATTGTCATAGTCTTTGGTTGGAAATCAAAACCAGCAACACTTAAAGAGTCTACAGGGAAGCTGTTTAATGATATTTAACCCAACAGAAGCTATTAAATCCATTTACATTAGGAATGGGAGCAAACGGAGAGTATCTCAAAGCTGACGGTCTCCTGATCGCATCCTTAAAGAGTGACTCTAATCATTGTGTCCGATGGTGGTCCTCAGGGAGCCACTGCTCTACATGGAGCACGTTATTTACCCGCTTGGGGTGGCAAAGGGACTAAGAATAGAATATTTGCCGTTATTGCTTCCCAGAGATTTTTACATGCATTTTTAGGTAGGATAAAGTTTTGCTTTTGTCTTTCATAGACGTCCAGATTCTCTATTTTTTTCCTCTCTCCCTCTCTTCTTCTCCCCACCCACTCTTATTTGGGATGGAACCCAGGATCTCACACATGTTAAGCGTATACGTTTTACAACTGAGCTTGACACCCAGCCCCCAAAATTCATTTTTTAAAACCTGACATGATAAGAGTAGATATTATACTGAAGCCAATTTTTAGATAATTGCAACCTTTTAATTTACTGCCAAAACTTGTTAAAATGTTATAATTGAAACCTTTCTAAATCATATATACATACTTTGTTAAATTGCATGCATACTAAATCCAAATCCCTCAGGGTTCTCGTTATGAATAGCAATCATTGTACCATGCACAGTGTGTCATGGCGCTAGGTACGTTGAGTCTACATGAAAGGTTCCTTAGGTGGGTCCCTTGAAGTCCTCCCCCTGGGATTGCTGTCTCTTCCAGTGAACAGAAGCATTTGCCCTGATGACTTATTGGACCCCTTCTTCCCTGAGCTGGGAGCCTGGTGTCCTGGTATCATGAGAGTGAAATGTATACCTCTGTGGCCACCACTTGTAGCATAGACCTTTATTATCTCCACATTTAACACTGCCTTGTAGGGGCCTGTGTGAAGTAGTGCCTGGAGATTGGAACTAAAATGTAAGCTCCTTAAGGACAGAGACTTTGTCTTGTCTTGTCTTTTCTTTTGAACTCAGGTGCACTCAATCACTGAGCCACATACCCAGCCTTTTTTTATACTTTATTTAGAGACAGGGTCTCACTGAGTTGCTTAGTGCCTTGATAAGTTGCCAAGGCTGGCTTTGAACTTGAGATCCTCCTCCCTTAGCCTCCCAAACTGCTGGGATTACTGGTGTGCATCACCTTGCCGGGAAGAGACTTTGTCTTTCTTTTTTTGCACCATATTTCCAGAGACCCAGACATATATTAGAGCCTCAGAAATCTTTGTTGAATGTGTGAATGAGTGGTTATATGCAGCTATCCAGATATCCAGTGTTCCAGAAATTAGAATATAATACCCAAACTAGAATTTAAAATCATAATCTGATCTTTTTTCAAAGCAGAGGTCACTGCCTGAGCTCTGACTTCCTTGCATGAATTATTATAAAAATGAATCATCTGTGATATATACGGCTCTGCAGAAGTTTTGGTTAACGTAGTACCAAGTAAAGCAAATTTTATCCCATTATTCTTCAATAAAAGGATATCACAGACTACTAGCTTATAAAATGTGAATTATGAAACACTTATGTCCTTCATAATGACGGGTCTGTGAGTTAAGTGGAACTGGTTTCTCCCAGTTCCCAGGTCGTGGTAGTGCTCAGTTGGTCATCTCTGGAGGTTGAGCTCCTAGTTCACGGTCAGTTATGGAAACTCAGCTCATTTCACCCAAGGCAACAGGGACCGAGTGGTGTGTCTGGGACTGTCCGGGACTTAGGGTGTTTGCCCCAGTCTGGCTGGGCACAATCAGGAGCCACTTGTCAAAAGAAACTAACTTTATTTTTAGAACCACACACGCCAAACAAAACAGCCTCTCAGGAAAAACCCTCAGAGCCTCAACTGCCACCACCAGCTTTCCACAAGCCTCTCTCTCCCACACCAGCTTCTCTCCACCTCCCCCAATCCTCCTGCTCTTGAGGCCGATTGGCTGGGTCACGTGGGCGGAGCCAAAAAAGTCCCCCAATGAGCAGCTCCGTGGTCTGAAAGGGCAGGGAAACAGCCCAATGAGCATCACCGCAGAGGAGCCAATCAGCTAGATGTTGCTGGGGCCGCTGTGAGCCAATCATCAGCAGGCAGCTGGAAGTTTGCTGGCAGCTGGAAGTTTGCTGGGGCCCCTTCGGCTGTGGCTCTCAACAGGTGTTAGCAGTCTGTGGAGCCAGCCCACGTCCAGATATGCAGTTAGTTACTAAAGAGCGAGCAGAGCACCGCCTGCCAGGCCTGGGCCTTTGCTGTGCCGCGAGGCCCTGCACTAGCCCCTTCACCTTGCTGAGACCGGCTGCTTCAGTGCAGCAGGGAGAACACCTGGGAGAACGCACCTGGTTTCTCTGAGGCTCCTGGAGTCGTACCTGGTGTGTACGAGGGTGCTGGCGGAAAGAGCTGTGGGCTTTCTGCGCATTTGCCTGAAGTGAAGCAGTGCAGCGTATGTGCCCATCACAGGGCGACAGCTGCTGAGTCACACAGTGACCCTCCAGCCCACTGACCCTGGCACTCTCTTACTCATCGCCACCTGCCTTCCCTTTACGGCCAGCTCCAGCTCTTCCGTCCCTCACTCCTCTCCCCATTCAGATTAAGCCGACTCTTCGCCTTTTGCGTGAGTCCTAATGAGGAACACGCCGGGGCTGGAGAACCTTGGGAAGATTGGGAATGGGGGTGGTGATGGTCTGGATGTGAGGAGTCCCCCAAAAGCTCACATGTGAGATCAGGCAAGAAGGTTTGGAGGAGAAATGATTGGGTTATAGCCTAAGCCTAATCAGTAGTGAATCCCTGGTGGGACTAACTGAGGTGGTGGGGTGGGATTGGGGTGTGGCTGTGGGCATATATTTGCATCTGGAGAGTGGAGCTTCTCGGCTCCCTGATGTGAGCTGCTTCCCTCTGCCACACTCTCCCACCATGATGCTCTGCGTCACCTGGAGCCCCGAGGAATGGAGCCGCCTTCTGTGGACTAAGACCTCTGAAACCAGGAGCCCTCAAATAAACATATCCTGCTTACAGTTGTCCTGGTCAGATCCTTTAGTCACAGCAGTGAAAAGCTGACTAAAACAGAGGTTGAATTCTCAGTCTTCATTTGGATTCAGAACTTTAGGAGACGTTCCTAATATTTTTCTCAAGTAACTTCAGTTTTCCATTTTCCAAGATGATGCTTATTTCATATTTTTCTTTCCCCAACATATCACCCTCTCCTTCCTTTTTTCTCATTAACATGGTTTTTGATTGACAGTGTAGATGCCATTGAATTGGAGGTGCCTTGTTCTTCCTGTAGTCTACCTATCTCTGTCCTATTCCTACATGGAGAGGCTACCTCTGCCCTATCACAGGCTGACCCAATGTCCTTTCTGTCTTCCCAGAGACTCTATCCTTCCCCTTCCCTACTGACCTTCAGACATGGATGGTTTGGTCCTCTAGAATTAATTAACATTTGGTATCATTTAACTTTTTTCCCCTACAGTTGTTGGCAAGCAGAAATTTTAATATAACTATTCTGGCTGAAGAATTAATATTCCAATATTTATCGGATGAATTGACGGATAGGAAGAGGATTTATGATGAAGAAATGTTGGAACTATCACAGTAAGTACTCATGCTATATCTACCTGCTTTTAAATTTAGATTAAAGAAAAACATGCTTGTTACCCTCAGCCTTGCCTTGGATTCTGGTTGGTTGGTTGGTGGCAGAGAAGTTTCTTGGTCTATAAATGGGATGGATGCTAATTGCAAAATATTTGTGGAAATATATTGCAAGGAATTATAAGAAAAATTATGTAGTAATACAAAATATTGTAGTAATTCTGTAGCACGAAATTATGTAGTTGCTTTTGTATCTAAAGAAATATGACACTGAATTTTTCCAAAGTGAAAAGACAAAGTTCATAGAACAAGAAGATAGTAAAGATCTTACCATTCTTACACCCTCCTATTTAAAACTCATTGCTTTTGACTACTATCTAGTTTTTGCTTTGATTAGAATTTTTTTTTTTTTTGTACTGGGAATTGAACCCATGACCACTTAACCACTGAGCCACATCCCTAGCCCTTTTTATACTTATTTAAAGACAGGGTCTCAATGAGTTGCTTAGAGCCTTGCTAAATTGCTGAGGCTGACTTTGAGCTCATGGTCCTCCTGCCTCAGCCTCTTGAGCCACTGGGATTACAGGCGTGTGCTACTGTGCCTGCCTGATTTTTATTTTAATTTTTTAAACTAGGACTTGAACCCAGGGGCGCTTAACCACTGAGCCACATCCCCAGCACTTTTTATTTTTATTTTGAGACACAGTCTCACTAAGTTGCTTAGGGCCTCACTGAGTTTATGAGACTGTCCTTGAACTTGTAATCCTCTTGCCTCAGCCTCTGGGATTATAGGTGTGTGCCACTGTGCCTGCTGATTAGTACTTTTTTGGAGTAGTCAAAAGCTTTAACTCTTCCAAATAAATTAATAATAATGCATCATGTTATCTCTCATCAATTAAGTAAGCCAGACTTGTCAGGACACTGAATGAGCAGAGAACTTTCTCACACTGTGCACTGTGGCTTCTGTTTCCCACTTAACACTGAAGGGTTTGTTTTCAAGATGAGAGGACCAGGATCAAGTGCTGTTTGGTAACCAGTCCACCCTTGTCTTTCTCGCACATCTCAGTTAACATTTCCCCTTGCTCTGCAGTCTGACCAGGGACGTGCCCATCTTCGTGTGTGCCATGGCCTTCCCCACAGTCCCCTGCCCGCTCCATGTCTTTGAGCCCCGCTATCGGCTTATGATAAGAAGATGTATGGAAACTGGCACCAAACGATTCGGCATGTGTCTGTCTGCTGAGCATGCCGGGTAAGAATGGTCAACATTCCAGTGGTCCTGATTAAGGGCATGCTGTGTCTTCGTGTTATTAGACAACAGTCTAAAAATCTCCAGTGACTCCCATTATACCAGAGAGTGTGAGTTCACGGCCATCCACAATGTGAGCTCACCCTTTCCACCTCACCCTGCTACTCTCAGCCATTGCACTTGCTACTCCATGTCCACGTTGCTGGCCCTTCTCTGACAGCTCGTGCTTCCATACCACCAGGTCTAGAAAAGTGGATGCATCCTCCATGAATATCGTTTCTGTTTCCACAGCTGTAAAAACGTGCAGTTAAAGACCCCACGGCACTTGGTTTTACTTCTCCGTCTTTCACGTCAGCTGTCTAGGGAGGAAATGACAAGCTGGAGGATGTGACAAGACAGCAGGCTGCTCCCTCTGTGGACTGATTTGGAGACCAAGGTCTCTTCTTATCCCTTAGGGACTTGCCGGCTCTGCATGAGTGTGGTGAGGCCACCACATCCAGGTGCTCTCTGGTAGAAGAGGCACATCTGCTTTTGGGGGATGGAACCCAGGGCCACTTTACCACTGAGCCTCATCCCTAGCCCTTTGTTTTTTATTATTCTGAGACAGTGTCTCACTGAGTTGCTTACAGCCTTACTAAGTTGTTTAGGCTGGCCTTGTGCTTGCAACCCTCCTGCCTCAGCCTCCCGAGTCACTGGGATTACAGGCGTGTGCCACCATACCCCATACCACATGCACTCTTAAAGGATTCTGAGGGAAAAGGGCCATCTCATTTATGCTCATACCTGTTGTGAAAGAAGTTGGGAAACATAGTCTACCCCTGGGCCCAGGAAGAAGGGGACAAAGGATTTTTTAAGACCACACACAAGTTTCCACCATCAATACTTACAGATGAATCTTTTCTTTTTAAATGGAGTTTTTACTTAATTTGTTTATTTTTATGTGGTGCTAAGGATCGAACCCAGGGCCACACACATGCCAGTCAAGCGCTCTACCACTGAGCCACAACCCCAGCCCCAGATGAATCTTTTTTAAAAAATACACATAGGACTTTTGTGGAGAAATTCTAAAAGTTTATTGAAGTATGTTTAAGAAGCTCTAAATAAATGGAGAGAAATACCATGTTCATGGATGCAAAGACTCAGATTGGTCTATAAATCCAAAGTAATTCCAGCCAGCATCCTAGAAAGGTTTTTGCTTGTTTTGTTTTGTTTTTTTTATCATGAACTTGCTCAAACTGTTTTAGAATCACTGTGGGAAAACAGAAGACCAAGCAAGATCAGATAGTTTTGAAGAAACCAATGAGCAGATGAGAATACATTCCTGTAATATCAACTTGATAAGCCACAGTAGACCAAGGAAACAATGACAGAGACAGATCAGCTCATATGTGGACTCCAGAGTGACATATAGTTTTGTAAAAACAAACAAAACAAAAAAGGAGGGAGAGGACGAACTATTCATTAAAAGGTGCCCATAAAATTAGTAGGTAATGGGTAGTCCAAACAGGGCAACAAAAATCTCTTCTCTACCGTTCACCCTATAACTATAAACATCAAACACACTCATGTTCTTAATGTGAAAAGCAAGATATAAAAAGCTTTAAGAGAAAATATTCGGAACTAACTTTACAGTTAGGACAAGGGGAAGATGTTTATATAAAGGCTTGCGGGTACATAGCACAGAAGTGGTTAATTAGTATATATTAAAATTTGCTCCATCGAAAGTCAAGGAAAGCAAAGTAAAAAAGCTGCAGGAATTCCACCAAGAATATGGAATATGAAAAGAATGTTATTCCACCCAAACAACAAGAGGAACCCAGATAAACTACTCAACTTATGTTCCTTGAATCCGTCAGCAGAGATTGCTCAGGGTGACCAAGAAGGGAGACAGGTCCCTCCAGGGGAAGAGGGGAAAAGCAGGAGGTGACACAGTGTGTGATAAGTGTTCAGCTAATTTTTTTCTTTTCTTTTTTTTTTTTTTTTTTTGGGT
>NW_026000020.1:4017674-4177749 GCF_001458135.2 Marmota marmota marmota
TTTTTTTTTTTTTTTTTTTTTTTTTTTTTTTTTTTGATCCAGGGATTGAACCCAGGGATACTTTACCACCATCCCCAGCCCTTTTTAATTTTTTTTTTTTTTAATTTCGAGATAGGGTCTTGCTAAATTGCTGAGGCTGGCCTTGAACTTATAATCTGCCTGCCTCAGCCTCCTGAATTGCTGGGTTACAGATGACTTATGTGGGCAGGCATGAGGACAGGGATGCCCTGGGAGCTGCAGACACAGCCTCCTGTCCTCAGACAAGACCTGATGCTGCGCAGTGCGACAGGCTCTGCTGCTGAGGTAGATGTGGGGATCTGACGTTCAGGGGCTGTGGTAAGATCCTCCTGTTGGATAACCGAGAGGGAGAGTTTCACCAGATCCTGGAGCGGCTGTGCAGCAGGACTCATAGGCTTGTAATCCTCTCCTGTCTTTCATTTGGAGATGTGTAGTGAAGCTGTTCAGTTGAAGACTTTGGAAGCAGATAGCTTAGGGTTCAGACCTTGACTTTGGATCTTGCTGTGACCTGAGCCTCCCTGTTTTGGGGAGTCTTGGGTGAGTGCGTGGTATGTACTGCTGTGTGCAGTGATGACTGTCACTAAGGTGCAGGTGCTAGGTATAGTCGTGGTTGTGAACGGGATCTCCATGGGAGCTGTGGAGTGCGGGTGGATGGACCCATCATGGGCAGCCCCGTGTGTGTGTGTGTGTGTGTGGGGGGGGGTGACATAGGAAGGGCGCCGTCAGGACTTGAGTGGTCCAAGAGGACAGGGAAGAAGAGAGATCTGCAGAGTCGTGCTGTGGAGGGGCCAAACGGGAACATGCCACGGATCCTAGCCATGCAGAGGGTGTGTGTGGGAGTGGAACCCCCCATGGGGCCTGGCCAAGGGGGCTGAGGAGCCATGTGAAAGGTTCTGTCTTCCCACGTCTCAGGTCCCTCCCGAGCACTAGCTTGTTTGAACTGCTGAGGCCCAAGTGCTCTGGCACCTGTAGCCACCAACTCCATAGTATTTAGCAATTCCAGCAGAGCGGTCACCTGCAGGACTTTTATGGGGAGGACGTGGGCTTCGCACTCCCTTTTAAACCCAAACGTTTTTCGAGGGAACATTTTAAACATTTAAACATTTTAAAAATAATGGTTGTTTCTCCCCACGTGCCTTAAGGATTTCCGAGTACGGCTGCATGCTGGAGATCAAGGAGGTCAGAACCTTTCCTGATGGAAGCTCCGTTGTGGATGCCATCGGAATCAGTCGGTTCCGAGTATTAAGCCACCGTCACAGAGATGGCTACAACACGGCGGACATCGAATACCTGGAAGATGAAAAGGTGAGGCTCATTTTCCTAGTGTATTTCCTAGAGGTCAGTTACCTTTTTTCACTCTGCGTCCCGGAAAGGCCTGGCCGGGTTTTCATTCACAGCATCGCTTATTTCCTTCTTCATCCAGCCCTGAAGTTGTTCATTCTCTGGGCGCAGTTTTACCTGGGTTGGGGCTGGTAGAGAAATCTCTTACTGAGATTCCTCCGTGGAGAGACTTGTACGCCACCTGCACATCACAAAGTGGGTTTGTGATTCCTCATATTCTCGCCCAGGGGCTGGCAGACTTTTCCTAGAAAGGCCAGGTTTTCAGTTGACCCTCGGTATCTGAATTCTGCTCCCTGGATTCAGTTGACCATGTGTCAGAAACATTGTAAAAGCAAAATTGAGTCTGTACTGAGCATGTATAAACATGTTTCCTTGGAATCAGTCCCCAAACAGCACAGTATAGCTGGACATGGTGGTGCACAGCTCTAGTCCAGCTTCTTAAGGTGCTGAGGCTGGAGGGAGGATCTCTTGAGCCTACAAGTTTGAGGTCAGGCTGGGCAACACGGTGAAACCCTGCCTCCTAAAAACAAAAACTATGCAGTGTAACAGCTGACTACATGGTGTTGGCATTGTAGTAGGTGTTCTAAGCCATCTAGAGCTGATTTACAGTGTGTGGGAGGATCTGTGTGATTATATGCAAATTTTGCATTATTTTATATGGATTTTGATATCCACAGGGGGTCCTGGAACCAGTCCCTAAGGGATGACTGTACTTTAGACTTTGCAAGCCACGTGCTCTCTGTTGCAGCTACTCAGCTGCCTGGGAGTGCAAAAGCAGCAATAGGCCATATGTAAATAAGTGGGCACAACAGCCAGCCTCCAGTAAAATGTTATTTATGAAAACATGATGGTGAAAGGCATTTGACTCATAAGCAGTAGTTTGTCAATCCCTGTTCCTAGTTACTGGTTCAATTCAGAATGAGCTGTAATGCAAAACAGTAGTATTTGAGAATGACTTAATTCGCAGGTAAGTATAAAAGACTTGAGTCTCTTACCGTTAGCAATTATTTGTCTAATTTGTCAAAAGAAGTACAAATAGCCAAAAATTATATTAAAAATGCTCAACATTTTTAGCCCTCAGGAAATGCAAATCACAAGTACATTGAGATTCCATGTCACCCCAGTGAGGATGGCTATTGTCAGGAAAAATAAAGAAATATTAGAATGCAGGGAAAAGGAACCATTATACACTATTGATGGGAATGCAAATTAGTACAGCTACTATGGAAAAACAGTATAGAGGGTCCTCAAATAACTAAAACCAGAACTGCCTTATGATCCAGCTATACCACCTCTGGGTACATACCGGCAGGAATCAAAGTCAGCATACCATAGAGATACCAGCACACCCCTGTTTATCATAGCATTATTCACATGATCCCAGTTATAGAATCAGTCTGAGTGCTCATCAAGGTACATTTCTACGTGATGGAAATGTTCTCTGTCTTGTTTAGGTTGATGGTTAGACTGGTGTGCACAGTTGACAAAATTGTCTGAGGCAAATAATGAATAAAGAAAATACGGGGCAATACACAATGGAGTGTTATTAAGCCATAAAGAAGAGTGAAATCATGTCTATCATCTGTAGGAAAATGGATGGAACTGGAGGTCATCCTGTTAAGTGAAATAAGCCAGACTCAGAAAGACAAGTATGGGGGCGGGGGTTTTGGTAGAGCACTTGCCTGGCATGTGTGAGGCACTAGGTTCAATTCTCAGCACCCAGATAAACTAATAAAATAAAGATCCATCAACAACTAAAAAAATAACAGCAACCACAAAAAAGTATTACTTGTTTTCTCATATGTGCAATCTGGGGCAGGGGTGGAATATGACATGAAACCAGTAAGAAGGGGACTATCGGGGAATGGGAAGGGGACCAGGAGGAGTGGGGATAAGAGAGGGCAAAAGGGAGGGTGGATACAATCAAAACATGTTATATGCAGGTATGAAATTCCACAAAGAAACCTGTTATCTTGTATAATTAGCATGTGCTAATAATTTAATTAAATTGTTAAAACAATGCTTAGGTAAAAAAAAGAATTATTTGTTTTTAATAGAAATATCAGGACACATAATTTGACAAATTAGCAAAATGTTTTGAAGAGATTAAAAAAAAAAGACTTATGAGAATATCCATAAGAATCTTATTAATAGCTAAAAGCTAGAAGCAGCCCAGATCTCAACGGGTTTATAGATAAACAAGTTTGGTACATTTATACAGTGGAATACTACTCAACAGTAAAAAGGAATAAACAACATGAATGAATCTCACAGACATTATGCCAAGTAAGAGAAGCCGGCCTCAGGAAAAATACCAGTATTTAATCTACATAGGCAACAGGCACAACCATCACCATCGGTATACTTCCAAGTACAGGCAAAACTAGCATCTGGTAATGAAACTCAGAAAATGTAGTGCCGCATTTCGGCTGCAGCAAAATAACCGGGGGGTGGGGGGTGGGGGGGGTGACAAACAACTTGTGTACATTGATACAGCAGGAGTGGGAGCCGTTTATTGTAGGACAGGAAGGGTATATATACATTACACACAGCTTATCTTAATTAACATAAACTAGATACAGCAGTCAACCAATAAGGAATCTCCACACTTAATGGCTCGCTGGTGTTACTTCACAAACCACTCCCTCTGGCAAAATGCCAGGTGCCATCCTGACTTGTTTACAGACCCTAACAATGTAGGGTGGACTTTGTAATCTTTCTACGTGATGGAAATGTTCTCTGTCTTGTTTAGGTTGATGGTTAGACTGGTGTGCACAGTTGACAAAATTACCTGAGGCAATTAAGAGTTGCACATTTATTTTTGGTATGTAAATTATACTGTAACAAAAAATGTTTTTAATATTTAGAAGGAGGAAATTGTTGGAATCATTGTATTCTTTTTAAAAATTCTTTGACATTTGGAAATGTGGAAGTAAGAGTCTGTGGTCTTCCGTAGAAGTCATGTTGGGGATGACGATGCATATTCGTGTAAATGGATCCACACCCAGTGCACCAGGCCCCTCTCCTCCAGCTGGGTCTCTACTGTCTGGCAAAGGAGCAGAGCATGGAGCCAAATTCCATTGTCACTGGACCACGGAGCTAGATTTGAAGACCATGGCTGAAAGTGATAGTCCTCAGGGTCTCTGCTTTATTGACTGTTATGGATGACAGCTTTTATGTATTTGTATATTTTTTAATAGTTCTTTTTTTAATATATTTTAAGTTGTAGATGGACACAATATCTTTATTTATTTATTTTTATGTGGTGCTGAGGATCGAACCCAGTGCCTCACACGTGTGATGCAGGCGCTCTACCACTGAGCTACAGCCCCAGCCCTGTATTTAATAATTTTTAAATGGCTCAAATAGTAACAACATGAAATAAATTTAGAGTTTTTGTGTTTTTTTTTTTTAAGGAAAGTCCTCCACCACCGAAGAATATTTGATTTTACGAATCAAGTTCAAGAGGGCCATTTGCATAACAGTGTAATTCCTCAGTCTACCATAGTTCCCATAGATAACTGGAATTCTATAGCCAGAAAGGACCTGAACGGTTTACTTCTATTTTGCAGATGAGAAAACTCTACCTTAATGAGGCTGTGAGCCTGCTTAGAATTCACCCATGTTAAGTCAGTGATGAAACCAATTTAACCCAGGCCCCAGTCCACTGTTCTTATTCTACCAGTTCTTCTGACGAAGGGCTGAGATGGAAATGTAAGACATTGGACTTGACAGTGAGATAGATACCAGAAGCCAAGTGTTCCAGCTGAGCCCTAGCTAATGCATGGATGAGGGGTTGCTCTAATGTGTCTTTCGGAATACAGTTTGCTGATATGGACTACAGTTTTTAAAATGTTAAGTTCTTTCCCTTGGTAATTCTATTTCCAGGAAATTCTCCTGAGGAAATAATACTTCCCTCACCCCCCCAAAAAAAATTGTTTTTGAATATTTATATTCAAAATAAAAAAGTTGAAAGTGTCTAAATCTATCTTATGTAAAAAAGTTGAAAGTATCTAAATCTATCTTATGTAAATGGTTAAATTACAGTATATCTCAAGTGTATAATTACATGCATCCATTGAAAATCATTCATCATGTGGAATTGTGCTTATGTTAAGAGTCTTAAGAGGAATAATCATGGAATCAGTAGCTCTCAATTAGGCAAAAAGAAATCGTGCAAAATTTCTTTATTGAGAATATACCTTTTTAATGAAATAATCGTGAATTATTGAAACAATAAACGCCACAAATGCACTTAGCGGATACGGCAGAGGTCACTAGCTGGAGCAGACGAGTGGAGGGCCACATACCTCCTGAGTTATTAAAATGGTTCTCTCTTTTTCCTTGGCCAGGTGGAAGGTCCGGAGTACGAGGAACTGGCTGCTCTTCATGATTCTGTTTACCAACAGTCGGTGTCCTGGTTCGCATCTCTTCAGGACCACATGAAAGAACAGATCCTAAGTCATTTTGGGTTAATGCCTGACAGGGAACCTGAGCCTCAGGTACGGTCTCCTTTTCCCTTCTTCATGCTCTGCGTCCTGCTATACTGTGCTGAGACACATCACTCTGATGGAAAAATTTGGCAGCACAATGCTGTATATTCCATTATCACTGCTTATGAATCAGTTCCTTTATTAACAGCCCAAGAAAGCCCTTAGTATGGGCAGCTTGTGCATTGAAGGAAAAAAAGTGCTCTCTATCAAGATAATTTTTTTTCTAACAAAAACCCTCCTGTTCTGCGTGGCCGCCAGCTCCTGTGCTTTGGCTTTTCTCATGAACACCGTAAGACCTGGATAGCGGTCTCGTCATTTTGGCAGGAACACGGTGTTTTCCACATGATGTTTCCTCGTTCCTAGTCTAAGAGGTGTTGAGTAAGCAGGGAGACCCCCGTGATCCTGGTGAAACTTGGAAGCCTTATTTCCAAGTCCTTTGTGGGGCCCAGGCATCATGAGCTTTCTCTGGTACTTCCTGAAAATGATTTTTGGGTAAAGCTGGTTTTTCAAGCAGTAAATGGGCCTTAGGGTTTTGGAGTATTTCTGCGTGCACATGACCTCCTCATTTGGGTGAGGGTGTCCAGCAAGGATGACATAGGATTGTGACTGGCACAATATAGTTCTTCCCATCTGCACGTGGGCATCTGTCTGTCTTATCATGTGTTTGGGTTGCGGGGTGGGGTAGGACCAGCTCTCAACAGGTTTAGTGTAAGATCAGTTATCTCTTGTCTTTCCCCCATTTATTTATACCTTTTTTGTAAGGTCAGCTGCCTCTTGTCTTTCCCCCATTTATTTATATCTTTTTCTTATCTCTTGATGGGGTTTCTAGATTTTACCCTCTGATTGAGCTCCAGGAGAGAGCTTTAATAGCCAGAATTGCTTCCAAGTCCTACCCGACCATCCCTTCTCACATAAGCCCTCTGGCTCCTCTGGGCTCTGACTCAGATTCAGAAAGCAAAGTGATGAGATTAACTTGCCAGGAGCTGTGAGTCATTCTTTTCCCAAAGGCTTTTTCTTATTATCCCAGATCAATCTTTGATTGGTAGATGTATTCGCTTTCTGTTACTGCTGTAGCAGAAGATCACAAATGTGGTGGCTTAAAGGAATGCAAATGGATCATCTTACATGTTAGTTTTCTGTGTCAGAAACCTGACGTGGGTCTCACTGGGCCCTGATCAAAATGATGGCCGTGTGCATCATTTTCAGGAGATTGTCGGGGAGAATCTGTTTCACTGCATTTTTCCAGCTTCTGGAGTCTGTTGGCACTCTTAGCTCATGGCTGCCTTCCTCCATCATCAAAGCCAGGGACGTCACATCCTGTCCGCTTCTCCATAGTCACATCTCCCTGACCCCAGCCTGGAGAGGCCCCTTGTGATTGCACTGGGCCCACTAGGAGAGTCTCCCACCTTGAGATCCTAACTGCTCCACATGTGCGGAGTCCCCTTTGCCACGTGAAGTGCCATGTTCACAGGTGTTAGGATCAGGGTGTGGGCATCTTTGGAGCGTGTTATTCTGCCAGTACAGAGGACTTTGGGTAGCACGCAGGAGGCATTCTTTTTTTTTTTTAATGTGTTATCCTTCCCATTAGGCATGTTATTCAGTTTTTTCCCACTCTAAGATGAGGAAGGAAGAGAAAAATGTGAATTCATTTAGGTCATTTTCCTACAGCCCCTGTGTTGGAAGTCACCACGGAAGGGTGAGTCACGGTCCTCCTGACAGTGACTTGGGCTTCCCCTTTGGGCTTTGGCCACAGTGTTCTTCCTAATCCACTCATGGAATCTGCTCCACCCTGAACTAAAACCACTCCAGAGTTCACCCTCCTTGATTCCCAGTTGGTATTTTGCCTGTCTTTGGAGTAGGAACGGAAGAGAATCCAAGACCTTGGAAGCAGAGAGACAGGGATGTCTTGGGTCCAGTATCAGGAATATTGGAAACGAACTTATGAGCAGTTTTTGCCTAGAGCTCAATCCAGAAGTACGTGTTTGATTTTGTTAAAGAAAGGCAATCATATACATATACGCAGGTATAGGTGTATGTATTTGTGTGTGTGTGTGTGTGTGTGTGTATACACATATATTTATTTCTATAAATTTATATAAATTCGCAACATGTGTATATGTGTAAATTCACGATAGTTCCCACATGTAACATGTCTATATATAAATGTTTTATACATATTACACATTTGCCACATTGACTTTATTATAAGATTTATTTCCTTTGGCACTCAATCTTATACATATGCTTTTGTAGTCTTTATAATATCATGCTTTATGGAGCCTGCTTAAAACTTACAAAACAGTAGCACTGGATACTGGACCACGGAGGTCACACTCGTGGCCTTCCCCTCTGGCTGGTGTGTACTCAGGAGTACAGCTAATCCATGGCATTCCCCTGTGGAAGGGCCATCTCTTGGCAGGCTCTTTGCTTCATGAGTCTCCCCAACTTTGAGCAGGTGACATTGGACTTTGCAGCTTGAGGGATGAATGAATTGTGAGGTGGTCCTACAATAATAGAAGGTGGCATCTAATTTTTGCTCACGTTTGTTGGTTAAACCAAAACTATATCAGGGAACAGGGGTCGGTATATTTTAGGCCTCAATCTTGTGTTTCTTCTCCTTCCTTTTGCAGAGCAATCCTAGTGGTCCTGCCTGGTCCTGGTGGATCCTGGCAGTGCTGCCGCTGGAGCGCAAGGCTCAGCTAGCCATCCTCGGCATGACCTCCCTGAAGGAGCGCCTGCTTGCCATTCGGCGAATATTAGTCATCATCACACGTAAGATGAATAGTCGCCAAGAGGTGGTTAATAACAGGGAAAGAAATAATTGATTTTCTCTCTGCGTTGAGGTTTCTGGAATTCCCTGTACTTCTGTGAGTGCTGGGAATGGACGAGCACCCATCCCCGCCACTGCGCTTTGTAAAATGCTTGTCGATAAGGTTGCCAAATGGAACTCTTGCCAAACGCTGACTCCTGCTCACTAGTTGCAAGTCTGTGCCTGGTGGAATCTGACCCAGTACACAGTGAGCCTGAAATTTACATGGCGCCCGTGGTTGGAAAACCACCTCAGAAAGTCTCTTTGAAGCCAATGTTTCAGGAATGCAGTTCACTGATAACACAGGGCACCGCGTACGACTCACAGGAAGCAAAGGTTTCACAAGGATGGAGGACTCCATTCCTGAGGAGTATCTGGCTCTGCCAGATGGATCGAAACACGTCAGTGACCACAGACAGCCGTGGGGGGTGGGGGATTGTGTTTTAATCTGGAAACAGATTACTAGAGCACAGGCTAACCAAAAAATGCGCTTAGGCTTTGTGTGTCCCTGTGAACTTATCTGTGAAATTAAGGAATCAAACCATTGTCCAGTGCAGTAGCCAAAATTAGTCCTTCCCCAAGAAGTAGCAGTTTTGGGTAGAACTGTGTTTCATGTCTTGCTGTAGTCCCAGGTGTCGTAAACTGCATGTTGCAATCCAATTAATGTCAAAATACAAGATGTATCTCGGATATAGAAAAGTCTGATAATAGTCTAGTTAATTTGAGGCTATATATTTATACACACTCAATGAACAGTAAGCAAGAGTAAGTTTAAACTGTATGTGTGTTGGGATGTCAGACATACCGCCAAAGTAGGTCAGAGAGCCCCTGCAAGCAGAGCCCTGTCTCATTGATTTAATGGATGCTAAGCATTTAGGAGACAGTCCACTTCTCTACTAGGCTTTGCATTACCGGTTAGGCCCATCAGTAAATTTCAACTTACTCTCCATCCACTAATATATGACGATGTTAAAAAATTGCCATGCCGTGGTAATCTGCCTGTTCGAGGGAAATCAACCAGAATGTCCAAGGAAAAAGAGACTGGCATGGGATGTCAGTGTTCAGCAAATTTTTCTCCAACGTCAACCTAAATTCTTATTATATCGGTTTTATGTTTATCAGACCAAACATTATTTATCAAAGAACAATAGGTATACCTTGGTTAATGCACGTGGTAATATTGACAGGGATAACTATTTGGGGTACCCAGATGTTCCCGCTGTTCTACCCAGCTGGTGCAGTTAACTGGCTTCCTAGATTGTGAGGCACACGCTCTTAACCGAAGGATGATGAAAACTAATGAGCAAATGACAGCTACCAGTTCTGCCTCATTCATTCAGAGTATTCAATTGTTTTAGTTTTAAGAAATTTTTCGTAATACAAAAATTTCGATGACTTATCACATCATCAGTTATTTCACTAGCAGGACATTATACTCATTGATATTTTTTTATTGTAGGACTTTTCAGTAACTACAATTGCTTCATTATGGGAGTTAGAAAATACTAGACTCATTCAACTTAATTATAAGGAGAAAGTATTCCCTAATCTGACCACTTAAATTAAAAAAAAACTGATTGACATGCCAGGAAGCCTTTAGTGGAAGTGGTTCATGAAAATTAATAGGTATCAACCATTGTCTGTCTGTTTTTGAAAAAAAAAAAATTCATACCTTTGTTAAGGATTCTTTTGCTCAATTCAGATGGAAATTGGAAAAAGGCAAAGGGCCACTCCCTTAGTTCTAGCGCTCCAACGTCCAGGTGCCAGTGACTCTCTGCTCTTGATGTTGACGCTCCAGGCTTTGAGTGCCAGTGACTCTTAGCTTTTAGGGTTATAGCTCTGAGCTTCGGGTGCCAGCAGCTCTCAGCAGTTAGTGTGATAACTCTGAGCTTCGAGTGCCTGTGGCTCTCGGATCTCAGAGTAAACCTGTTCCCTGAGTGCCCCTGCTTCCCAACAGCTGGCATTAACAGCTCTTCTAGCTGCTGCTGGAAACTCCTCAGCAGCCAGAGCTAGCAGCTCCCAGCAGCTCTCCCAGTGTGGGGCTAGCGGCTCCCTACAGTCTCCCATGGCGCTCTGCTCTCAGCCTTTGTCTGGAGCTCTTCAGCAGTGATCTGCCTGTGAGGTGTTCTCAAGGCTAGCAGCCCTGGTTACCAGCTCTTACTGCGACCAGCTCAGCCCACTATACCCAAGATAGAAATCATCTAAATAAGTCTTTATTGGGGCTTATGCTGCAGCACAGCAGGCAGAGTGGTGAATGGAAGTCCCAGACTGGCCTGATAAGACTGAGAAAAGTGCTGCTTATGTAGCCCAAAAAAAAAAAAAAAAAAAAAACGATGCCCACATGTCCACAGTCTCCTGCCTACTAACCTAACCAGACTTTCTTCAGTCCTGCCAGTCTGCATAGTTGTACTGGCCCAGCTGTCATGGGGGAGTGGTGCTCCTCAAGGACCAGAGTGAGGACATCTGAAGAGTAGGCAGAGATGTCTGGGGTGGTTCAAGGATGTCCAAGGCTGCCCCAACCAGAGCCGTCTCCTGGAGCCATGGAGGCCTCTGGAGCAGCCGTCGCTATCGAGACAGCTCTGTTGGACTGTCAGAGAAGCAGCCACCTGATTGACAGTTCCTGCAGTTTCCATGGTAACCATAACAGCTGCATGACAGCTGCAGGAGTGCAGAAGTAGCAGCAGCAGCAGGTGGGTTGGGCTTCAGTTGCTGTCATGATGACAGGCAGCCAGGCTGCCAAAGTCGGAGCCCTCTGACTGACAGCCTTTGTCATTCTGAGGATGCAGTAGGGCTAAGATTGCTGACACTTTCGATGGCACTTTAGGAGCAGTAGCAGTGTCAGTCACAGCCCATCCAAACTCAGATGCCCCAAGGACAATAGCAATAGTCCCGATCTGACCCCAGTCTCTGCCCGGTCTGGGGTGGTTGTCTTGTTGTGCTGCAGCAGGGAGGGGCATGACGGCTGTCAGTCAGCCCAGCAGCCAGCCACTGGTGTCTGTCAGTTCCCACCAGCCCCGGGCAGCATCAGTATCAAAAACGGAAAGAAACAGCAGAAAAGAAATTCTCTTTGGGGAACTCTGGTCCTCCTCTCTGTCTCACCTCAATCCCGTGTCAGAAGAGTCATCAGTGCTATGTCCACTTGGGAGTTTCTAAGTGACCACAGAACGACCACTGGTTCCCCCGCAGCCTTCCCAACCCAAAGTCTCTCTGCTGCTATAGCCTTTGGAAGCTCCTGCTTTCTCCTCCTCACTTGCTGGATGTCGTACTGAGCCAGTGCAAGGAGTCAGAACCGCTCCTTCATTTCTTCCCGACCCTGTCTGCCTCCGTCTGAACAGTGTTCTCATGTGACGCAGATGACAGCAACACACGTCCCTGTCTGCTGACACCAAAGGAGACTGAGCGTGAGCACCCCACACTCCTTCTCCAGCATCAGTCCTCCACACGGTGCCCAGTAGGCAGAGATGGGTCCTCACCCAGCCCTCCTAGGATGGTGTCCAGGAAATTGAACCAGGATATCTGTGTCCCCTGGTCACATTATAAAGGAAAAAAAAGAGGCCCAACTCCACTTTGCTACAGATCTAGCTCAGAGCAGCACAGTCTGCTTCCTCCTCCCCAGCCTTCTTCTGCTTTTCTGTCAGGAAAATGTCACTTTTAAGGATTTCTCAGAAGATAATGTCAACTCTCATTGCAAGTGAGGGCTTTTCAGTTTAATTTTGTGGAAAGCATTCCAGCCCCGGTGCTCTCCTCACACCAGGATAAAAGCAAACAGGAGAAGTACCAGTGTGGGGAGTCACCTTCTTCCGGAGATGCTGAGCACTCTATTAGGTATTTTCCCATTTGTTCCCCTGAGAACCCTGACTCATAGTGCCATACCTGCCTGTCCTTGAGCTGCAGCTAGGATGCGAAGAGGCAGGCCCGAGATGTTTGTAGCATATCCCATCCCCTGGGCCTCTCCATCTTCGACAGGGAAAGGATAGTCCCTGAAGTTCCAAATGAAGATTTTTACAAATTAAGATTCTTTTCATGAGCCACAGTGATTTTTTTTTTTTTTTTTAGAGAGAGAGAGAATTTTTTAATATTTATTTTTTAGTTTTCGGCAGACACAACATCTTTATTTATACATGCTGCTGAGGATCGAACTCAGCGCCACGCGCACGCCAGGCGAGCGTGCTACCGCTTGAGCCACATCCCCAGCCCGCCACAGTGATTTTTTTAACCAGTTCACATGTGAAATTCTACAGTGTTATCCCATTTGTATAATCATAAATGTGTCCCTTTTTTCTCACAAATGGCCTTACCCCCAAAACCACCAACATGATAAATTGTAACTCAGCAATTATATTTTCAATCAGAATGGTCTAGTACTTGACCTAGCTATATTACATAGGATTTTTTATATTTTTAAATGTTGCTTTTTCATGGTACCTGTTTCTTATTCTTTTTTCCCCCATCACTTAAATTACTTGGGAAAACATCA
Source organism: Marmota marmota marmota (assembly GCF_001458135.2). NCBI lineage: Eukaryota > Metazoa > Chordata > Mammalia > Rodentia > Sciuridae > Marmota > Marmota marmota. Next base: position 4,030,813 of record NW_026000020.1, read on the forward strand.
CTCTTTAAAATTTAGATGCTATGTTAGTTCACTTTCCATCACTGTGACAAAACAGCTGACAAAATTCAACTTACAGGAGGAAAAAATTATTTGGGCTCATGGTTTCAGATGTTTCAGCCTGTGATCTCCCGGCCCCATTGCTTTGGGCCTCGTGCCAAGTAGAACATCACTGCAGAGTGTGTGGCAGAGGAAACTTATTCACCTCATGGTGGCCAGAAGGCAGAGAGAGAAAGGAGCACCCTCCAGTATCTCCTCCAAGGCCTCACCCCAGTGACCTAACTTCCTCCCATTAGGCTCCGCCTTCCACAGGTTTCACTGCCTCCCAGTAGAGCCGTGGGGCTGGTGACCTAGTTCAGCACACAGCCTGTGGGGTTCACCAAAGATCCAGAACCACAAGAGATTCTATCAAATAAGGAAACAAGAAATGTGAAAGATAGGAGAAAGAGAGATCATGACAAGTTAGAAAAGATGATAAGTGTGAGAGACTCCTTTTTGTTGAAGCCATGAGTTTGTTTTTCCCAAATGTGGCTACAGGGTGGGGCAGGGAGATCCCCATCTCCCATTTGTTAGCTTGGGCAGCAGAGGCAGGCAGCAGAGGGAGCTCTTTTTCTCTCCACTATCCCTGATTGAAGGCCCTGTCCTGATACCATGGCTCATCAGAACCCAGTTCGCACGAGAGCCAACCCGAATGTGCAGGGTGAGTGGTGGGCGCCACCTTATAGGAAGACACCTGCATCCTGAGGCGTCGCCTCCTGTCTGCTGGGGAGGGACACTGCATGCTGAGCTCAGACCTTGACTCCCGGGAGGAGGCCTTTTTGCCTGTACAACTCCTCACCTAACTTCACCTTGACTTTCACTTCTAAATCCTGTAAGATAGCCTCTTAGGTTCCTGGATCAATGAGTCTGTGGCAGTCGTGCAAGAAGATGAAGAAAGTCTGTGCACTCCACTGAGTTGGGGGTGTTGGCCCCGAGTCAGTCCCAGAGTGTTTTCCAGGGCCTCAGCCGAGCCTGGCAAGCCAGCAGTCCACCACAGAGCTGTGTCCCCAGCCCCAAGTCCAAATTTATAAAGGTGACCCGAATGACAGCGCAAAGAGGGGAGCTCCAGTGGAAGAGAAGCTTCGTGTTCGGTTTCCGCCGGAAAGAGAGGCAGAACGCACCCCCAGGGCCAAGCAGGGAAGCACTCAGGCAGAACGGGAGTGGTGGGAAAGTACAGCCCCCGTCCCTCGTGGGCCCTTGAATGTTTTCTGCAGGAAAGACAAGGCTGGGCAAGGGAAGTGGCTTGCATTGCTTCAACTCAGTTGTGCCCTGGGCTCTGGCTACAAGGGCGATCTCTAGTTGTCTGATAGCTGACCCCTAGTGATTAGGGCAGGGGACATTCTCTCCTTTGGTATAAGGGCCAGATAGAGGAGGTGGATTGGTTAGTCTGCCTGTGGAAAGCATGCTCCCAGGCCACTCTTCCTGTGTCTAGGAATTAGCCAGCCTTGGGAGGGGCAATTTCTTAGAAGTTAGTTAAGCCCCAAGGATGTCAAACATAAAAATTAGGAAAGGGGTGATTAGTACAAGCTCACACTAGCATTCCTGGATTGAGCTTTTCACTCAAAATGACTTAATACACTTCTCTGCAGAAGGGTATTAAGGAAACTGACAGGAGTTAAACTTAACCTAAGTTTGAGCAAGAAATAGGTTCTAGAACCATGGAGCACTCCAGATCCAAAATGGTTTAGAATGCCGTCCACCCCCAAGGTCATGAGCTGTGTTTATAGTGGGAAAAACAGGAAATGTCATACGGAGATTAGTTGATTGGTACAGTTCGGCATTTGCTTTATTTGGGCATAATCTGGGAGACTTTAGTGTGGGATTGGCTGAGGGAACAGCTGCTATAATTGGCCGATGCTCAGTTGCTTGGTTACCAGGGGTATACACTTAGATTACAACTTGCTTGCACATCAAGCTAGGTTGTAGTTCATTTTATAGAGGCTGCCCTATGTCTGATTTTATCACCCAGGTAAGAAGGCCAGTTTAGTCCAATTTAGTTCAATTTTAATAATTCTTCCTTGGGGTCGTCCTCTCAGACTGACCATAGGCGTGGGCCATGACACCATCTTTAGCAACCATCATAATGAATCTGCTTGTTCTTGGTTCAGAATTTATATTTCATAATGTCACATGAGTTGGATGACTTTTGTGTTTTACATTTTTGACATTCTGACTGCAGTGAGACCATTTGATTTAGCAAGGACAGTTGCATCCAGGTATTTAAGGCTTCTGAGTAAGTATTACACAATACACAGGGCCAAGAAACTGGTCAGAAGGCAGGAGTGAGCCAGGGCAAACAGCAAGACCCAAACCAGTGAGCAGGCATGACAGAATAAATGAGCTCTCCACACTCCATGAAGGACCCCCAGGAGCTGGAAATGAGGGCCATCTGGTGGTGTTTGAACATACGTCAATTCTCTCACCTGTAAGTCTGCATGGCTTCTATTCCAGGTATACTGGAAAATTTGCTCTTAGTGCACCGTGTTTACCTGTTGTAAGGATGCATAACCATACTTATTGTCAGGGGTCCTTCTTGGTTGTTTATCAGTAACCTCATATGAGCGGTCACTCCTACCCACACAGCTACCAGAACATGTTACCTGGAGCACAGAACACCTTGTGTCGGCCTCCCCTGGACAGGTTTTCCGTATGTAGCGACTGCCAGGCTATGGATTGGAGAGATCAGTGAGCCTAGGAAGCAAGTAGTGATATTTAAAATATCCGGGGTAGGCTTCCACTCTTCCTTTGTGTTTCAGGGTATTTCTCAATGGGAGCATGAGAAAGGTACTAGCATTAATGAAAGGGTTTACTCATCTTTTTGGCATTAGCCCACAGTCTCAACAGTCACCCTTTCTTTCTTTTTATTTTTTACTTATTTATTTTTTGCAGTGCTGGGATGGAACCCAGGCTGTGCAGGCCAAGCTAGTGCTCTACCACTGAGCCACCCCCCGCCCTCATTCTGGCTTCTTGCTAAAGCGTAAGCCTTTGCTGAAGCCATTGACAGATGATCATTCTGCACTTCTTTCCCTATTTGGGGTGGGGTGGGGAGTAATTAGCCAGAAACAGAAAAAAGAAAAGAGGTAAGGCCTTTGTTGTAACAGAGAAGTTTTGATCCAGGATCTTGGAAAGCTTAAGATGCTATTTTCAGGAAGAAATTCCTTGATTAGCTTTACCTTTAACATCTCCACCACATGTGCAGTTCCAGGAGTATGAAGGGGCCCTTTTAAGTTTTGAAGTATGGGCGGAGGATTTGAGGCCCCAGAACTTTAATGTAGCTGGGGAGGATTTGGTAGGATCCCTCCTGTGAAGTTGAAGGGAAGTGTTTGTGTCATTTCCAAAAGTCCTGGTTTCCAGTTTGTAACTTGTGAGAGGTTTGCTTGTCATCGGCTGATGGTCACAAGAAGCTGCTTTTACCTGGTGACCCTTTGCGGCTCTATTGTTAAGGGCCTGAGGCCACCCAGGAGCTATTTTGTAAGGGTGGGCCTTTGTTTTCCGTGTCAGTGGACCTGATTGCCATGACTTTGAATCAGTGGGCACTTCAAACAGAAAGATGGGAGCATTTGGAACTGCAGGAAACACAGACATCATGATTGTATTAATTGCTCACAGATCTGGAACAAATCTCCAACCTCATCCATTTGATTTCTTCCCTGAGAGGAGTGGGGGTCTTACCAGAATCATGTGTCCCTGTTTAATGAAGCCTTCTACAACTGATGAGCTCCATTACATGTTAGGGAAATTTAGGTGAAGGTTTAGAATGACCTATTTGGACTTTTAGAGCTCCACACTTTCAATCCTTCCAGTAGCAGAAGAAGCCCTTAAACATCCAGGGCTTTTAGAAAGGTCAAGGATACTATAGGCCTGAGCTCCAGCCAAATCAAGTTCTGCCTGTAGGGAGCATGGGGGTTCTAGTTCCTGGGCACTGGGAAACAAACTCCTAAGATTCTTCCTCCCTCCCAAGAGAATTTTATGTGTCCCTTTAGTTTGGAGAGTGAGTCTGGCCCCAGCAAGTTCACTTGAGCCAGCCAACAGATATAATGTTACTTTTTTTTTTTTTTTTAATCTAAAGAGGCCCCATTGTCAATTAGAGTGTCAGCTGTGGGACCCTCTTGTACTGAGTTGAAACCTCACCACAGATATGACCTTTTTTACTCCAAGGGGTTTGTCGATTTGATTTTCTTTTTTGTGGTGCTGAGGATCGAACCCAGCGCGCCGCACATGCCAGGCGAGAGCGCTACTGATTGAGCCACATCCCCAGCCCCATGGGTTTGTTGATTTTTTAAAGTGGAGTTTATGTTAGATTAAATGGCTCTGGGTTCCCTATTTTTTTCTCCTTGTTTGGTCAGAATGATTGCAGGGAGCAATTTACTGGAAAGCCCTTTAGAGAACCATCAGTGTTGATTGTTATTATTATTCCTCTAATGGGAAAACAGTCTGGCCCCAGAGAAAGAAAGGTTTATTGTTAGGTTGACATAAAAGTGAACAAGTTCTCCCCCAGTGTCCTGGTTGTTTGCAATGGAGGCAGACACCTTAGAGGTACAGAACCCTCGTTCTAGATTTCAAAGAAGGATGGGGAAGCCACTTTGGTCTGGGTCCCTGCCGTTGTTGGAGTTGGAGTTTGTGTAAGTTTGTTAGCCTGTGGGGGGTTCAGGTCCTCAGCTGCTCAGGGCAGTTTACCCTCAGCCCTTTCTCTTTTTTTTTAAGACAGGGTCTCACTATGTTGGCCTCAAATGAGTGGGCTCCAGGATCATCTTGCCTCAGCCTGCTGAGTAGCTGGCACTAGAAGCATGCAATACCACCGCGCTCCACCTTGTTTCTTAACCAGACTGCCAAGTTCATGACCAGGTCCATTTATAAATAAAGCAGTCCATGCCTTTTGGTGCCTGCAAGAAATATCCCTTGAATTTTGAGCCCAGGATGCTTCATGGTGTTCCTGGGTGAGCTCTGTAATCTGAAACTGATTCATCCTTCTTTTTCCTACAGGATTATATAATGGAGCAATTTGTTTTCTGTGGGGAAACTTCAGGAATCGAATTTAAAACTCTTTCAGTCATTTTCGTAGCTCCCCTTGGTCTGACCTTGAAGGGTCTTCTTCTCAGCCTGCTTTGGTTTTTGCTTCTATCATCCATTTTTAAGCTTCTCCGGGTTCCAGTGTGTGAATAGATTGGTCAAGGTCAGGAAGTTTTGAGCCCTAAGCTCATAACAAGGGTCCTAAATTCCTTGATAAGTTTTTGAGGATCTTCTTTTGGACTTGAGAAGTCGCTTACAACGGCCGGCTGTATACTTTGACCGTGGAGTAAAAGCAGTTCAGACGGGCAGGTTTGGCCCCCAGCTCTCCCTTTATAAGGCATCTGTTTGACTTTTGCTTTTTATTGTCCTCAAGGGGAAGGGACAAGTGGGCTTTTAAAAAGGGCTGGTGGAGTAGTGGACTCAGTATCTAGGCAAAGACCCGCGGCGGATGGGCTTAGTTCAAGGCAGTCCCCTTTCACCCTGCCCTTGGTATGCTGCTGAAGCTTTTCATTTGCTTTCTCCAAAGAATCTTTTCAGAAGGTTTTGTTGTTGTTGTTGTTGTTGTTTTAATTCATTCAGTCTTTTCGATGCCTCTGTGCCAATTAAAGAACACATTCCACTGTTTGGGGGTGATTTTCTTGTTTTTCTAATATGTGTTACAAGTAAACAATTTTGTCCAAACGGAAACTTCCAGAATGTGGCCACTGTTTCCTAGTGAGGCTAAGCTCTTTTCCCCCAAATGTGCATGTGCACGCCCATAATTCTGACTCACGAACCTAGCCAGAGTCCAGGAGGTGGAGTCCTGGACTCTTGAGATTGTGATGAGTTCGTCATCCAAATCAAAACAATCAAAATTGAAGATCAAGAACCCCATCTTGTGGCCCCCAACCTATCCAGTCCTGTACCTTCTGTCTGACCTACTCAGACACCTGAGGCCTCTTCTCTGAGTCCAGTTCGGTAATAATGAGAAAGAAAAGGGGGGAAGAGGTTGCACAGGTAAATTTGGAGAGCTCAGGTCGTGAAGTGATTGGAGCTCAAGATCCAAGGAGGAAAGTGCCCAGGAGCTGCGGTGTGGGGTGGCGGGGTTCCGTGGGCCCTGGCCCGTCTCCCACTTTAGTTATTTTTTCTCCACAACAGCACCACTGTGTAAAGAAAAAACTGATAGGAATTCAGTGTAACCACTTATTTGACCAAGAAGTAGGTTCCAGAGCCAAGCCGCCTTCCAGACCCAAGGTGAGCCAGAAGGTCTCCCTCCCTCCCCGCACCCCAACGCATGTACTTCAACCAGAAAAGCAGGAAATGGCTGCAGAGATCACCAGACTGGTGCAGTTCAGGGTTTGCCTTACTTGGCAATACAGTCACCTGACGCTTCTGGGGCTACACATTCTGGGATAGGTCCTTAGGTGATTCTGTCTCAGGGTGAACACATATGGCGTACTTACACAAACCGAGACAGTGACAGTGTCACCAGGCAGTATAATCTCATAGCAGCACCGTATCATAACTGCCCACATCCAGCCCCTGACTCATTTGGCAGCCTTCAGCCTGGGATGGCCTGAGCCTCTTCCACCTTGATGGGCTCCGGCTGTTGCTTGGTTACCAAGGTGCACTCTTAGGGTGGGTTGCATCTTGCTCTTGCCTGGGTTGCAGTTCATCATGTTTTATCACCCAAATATAGAGGCTGGTTTAGGCCAAATTTAATTCATTTTAACTGGGCCCGGCCTAGGTCTGCAGGCAGACCACGTTTTATCCCAGAAGCTCATCAGCACAAACGCTGTCAGTCATCAGAGCAGGCAGGGTCCAGGAGAGCCATGGGAGAGTCCCCACATTGTGACAGCCCCCCAGGAAGAGAGACTGGGCCTGAATAACAGCAGGGAACACTAAGGGCATTTGCTGTCTTAGGCTGCGTTAGGAAATCTGACCCTGAAGGAAGGAGGCATCGACAACCCAGATCACCTCTTGGTTTCCAGGGATGATTTTTTGAAAAGTGCATCCAGGTTGTCATCGTTGACCATGTTGTTTTAACTTTAAGGGTTCTGTTAAATTTTGTACTGTGGACAGTTTGATCAGTGACCACTTTATCTCTCATACTGCTTTACCTCCACCACCACCATTTTCCACTGGAAAAATAAATAAATAAACAGACAGTGAAGAGGTTGGGAAGCTCCTTCCATGCCAGTGGAGGATGGTGTCCTTAGCAAGTTAATTTTGTAGTTGTGAAATTATTTTACCAATTAAGAATTTGTCGTGTATTGTTTTTTCTTTTAGAGCAGATTTGAACAAATAAGTCCATGTAGATGAACTTAAAAATCATGATTTTATCTGTTTAGAGATAGGCAGTGTGTTACCACGTTCATCTGATACAGATGATCCACCTGGCCTTTTGTTATCCTAAGTTTAAGTCAGGGTTGAACGATGTTATAACAGTATCTGGCATTTGTTGTTGCTTAAGTGAGGCCAAATTTAAATGTTGCGTGATTTACTTCGTTGTATTCTCGTGCTGTTCCTTTTACTTCAACGGAATTGTATATCCAACATGTAATATTTGGAGTAAATAAAACTTACAGTGTTGTAAATGTTCCTTAATAAATAATCACCCTCAAATAATAGGGTAGAATGACTAGCAATTGTATCGAATCAGGGTATGGGACGTTGAATTCATTTCCTGGGGCTGCTGTAAGAAATTACCAGCGATACGTTGGCTTAAAACAATAGACATTTGCCAGGCACAGTAGCCTATGCCTGTAATCCCTGAGGCTCAGGAGGCTGAGGCAGGAGGATCGTGAGTTCAAAGCCAGCCTCAGCAACAGCAAGGCACTAAGCAACTCAGTGAGACCCTGTCTCTAAATAAAATACAAAATAGGACTGGGGTTGTGGCTCAGTGGTTGAGTGCCCCTGAGTTCAATCCCCAGGACCCACCCCGCCACACCAAAACCAAAAACAAAACAGGAATTCACCCTGTCACCGTCCTGGAGGTCAGAATTCTTGGATCAAGGTGTTGGTGAGCCTCTCTTTCTCTGCTGGTTCTGGGAGGAGTTCCCGTTGCTTCTTCTAGCTTCTGGTGTTGCTGATGCTCTGTGACCTGTGGATATGGGACTGCAGTCTCAGTGGTCATGACCATGTGGCCGTCCTCTCTGCGTGTCTGTGTCCAGACGTCCCTCTCCTTATAGAGGCACCAAATATTAGACTTGTCCCCCCAAGTCCAGAACCACTTCGTCTTAACTTGATTCATCTGCAAAGGCACAGCCCCCAGGTGAGGTCATGTTCTCTGGTTCTGTTTGGACATGAACAGTGGGAACACTGTCCAGCACAGATACGGGGTGATTCCAACTTGATCCAGTAGCAGAGAATCAGGGAAGAAGCTCTCGGTGATCCCGCCCTGCCGGGGACATCCCATCTGGCCCCGTTCAGGGCCGCTCCAGTACTGACTCCTTCTCTCCAGTTCTCTCAATAAGGTGATTTGACCCTTAAAAAAAGAAAGAAAGGAAATAGGGGATGAAGCTATGGGTGACTTTGCCTTAAAAACCCTAATTGCTTCCGGAGATCACGCCTGTCCAAAGCAGATGAGATTCAGTAGAAGCTGAGGCTTGTGTAGTTTTGTTGTGTTGTGTTTTTGTGGGGCGGTGGTGGGTGGCGGGGGCAGGGACACTGCGTTTCTTAAGGATTACAAGATTACACATAGAGAATCAGCTGTAAGCGTGCACACCTACTTGGAATGTTTAAAAGCTCAGCACACTCATCACAAAATACTGAAGACTGTTTTTTATTAACTTCCCGACACCTTTATGATCCTTTTCCTTACTTTTTTTTTAACCTGCATCCTCCCATTGCCTCTTTCTGTGACAATTTCATACGACTTTCTAAAGAAGGATGTTTAAGTTCTTTTTCTGGTAGAAGTATCAGTTTTCACAAGTCATCGTTGCTAATATAATTCAAACTATTAGAATTACTGTCAAATTTGGGGAAAGCCGTGTTAAATTCTCTTATACATGAGCTGTAAGATCTCAGGCAGTTGTTCCGGATTTCTCACAGTGACTGATTCGAATCCTTCGGTTGTGTCCTCTAAAGCTTCCTGTGAGGAGGGAGATGTCCTGTCTTTGTGCTGTCTGATACGGTCACCACTAGCGACGGGTGGCTGATGAGCACTTCAGATGGTTAGTGTGGCTGGAAAAGCAAATCATTTTGCAATTCACTTTCCGCCCATCGAGCCACCCAAGCCCAGGCACACCCCAGTGCCCTCTGCTGGGCCTCCCTCCAGTCTAGAGACCACATCAGCAGGCTGGGGCCTGAGCCAGTGAACTTGGTCAAGACTACCCGAAGGTCTGGAATGGAGGTATGAGACCAGTGGTCTGCCTCACTCACCTGCCTGTGTGTGTTCAGCATGACTGTTGATTCAAAGTGTTCACAACTGACACGGCTTGTGTCCTGGACAGGTTCCTCTGCAGGTTCCTGAGCCTTGAGCACCTTTCCTTCTCCATGCATGAAGTCAGGTGTATTAGTCAGGATGAGTTATGTGATGCTGTGATAAAAAGCATCCCCCAGATTACAGTGTTCTCAGTGGCAGAGATTTATTTTTATTAATATGTCATATTTATCTTTGGTGATCCTTGGACCAGATCTCTACTGTTAAGGAACTGCTTATCCCATGGTTAAGAGTTCTGTTGGCAGATGGCTTTCAGCCATCAGCCTCTTCAGAGTGACCCCAGGGCAGCCTTGCTCTGGGAAAGCTCTCATTTAGAACTGATCTCAGTGACATAAAAGCCTGGCCAGTCCACCAGTGTGGGGCAACTCTGAAGACCCAGTTTCCCCCTGAGCCATCTGTGAGTCCAGTTGAGACCTGCAGACTGCTGGCCATCCCACTTTGCCCACTCTCACCTCCTTCCTTAGGTGTGAAACCCATTGAGGAAAAATGAGTGCATCTTGCACCTCCTACCACGAAGAAAGAAGCAAAATATCTCATAACCCTCTTTAGGTTTGGAGGCAGCTGATTTAAATATCTGGAAACACGGCTCTGAGCTGTGGACCAGGGGAAACAAAAAGCTGGTGTTCTGGGGAGGGCCAGAGCCGAACACTCTGTACCAGGCCCATCTGTGGGGTGTGGAACCCCGACCCTTGAGCCATAAAACTTGGAAGAGTATGGCATTAGGGGGATCAGTGGTAGGTTTTACGGCCCAAATTGCACCCCTGCTCATCCCAGGAGTCCACTCCCCAGTTCTCAGAGTGTGAGTGCGAATGACGTTGCAGAGTACAGAGGAGGTCGTGGGGGGGCCTCACCTGTGTGACTGGAAGAAATTAGGGAACAGGGAGAACCATGTGAAGACACAGAGGACCGCCATCTGGAGCCAAGGAGAGTGGCCTCAGGAGGGACTGACACTGAGGACACTTGGCTCTCAGACTTCTCACTCCCAGGGCCGTGAGGAGAGGGAAGCCCCTCAGTCCGTGGCGCCTTGTGGGAGCAATCCCAGCAGCAGGGCGGGGGGAAGGGCCCACGGGGTGTACAGCAGAGCATCACGGGAGACTCACTGCTGCAGGCCGCTGGGCCCGGGAGAGGCAGAACCCTTGACCACGGGCATCCAGTGGCCGGGTGTCACACTGCCCAGGATGGACTAGGTTCTGCCAGACCCACCAACCTAAGACGGGGCCGGCCAGGCGGGGTCCACCTAAAGATGGGGTAGCTCATCCTGAAACTCACAAGCAAGACCAGAGGGCTCCACAGATACCAACACAGCCCAGCTTCCCGCTCAGCCATTCTGGGGCCAGGGCATCGTATCAGGTCACACACAGCCAAGGGGGATTTGGTAAGACCAAAGAAGTGGGGAAGAGGCCCAGGCTTAGGTCGTGAGGAATGGATGGCAGCTGCATTGGTCAGGGGTGGTCTAGAAAGACGAGTGAGGAAGAAGCCCTCCAGGAAGCAGAATTTGGGGCACAGCTCCTGGTCATCTACTCGGGGAAGAAGAGAGGGCCAAGTTGGAATGCACACAGGGCCCAGGTCTGTCTGGCTGCATGAGCATGGAGGACAGACCTGGGGAATCAGGGCTGGGCAGCTTGGTGCGGGGGTGGGTGTTGGAGAGCCATGGACAGAGACTGAGGATAGCCACAGCACAGGTCGCTGCTTCCTGGAGAGCATCCACCATGAAGAAGCACCTCATGACCCAGTGGATCAGATGACTTAGCCAGAGGAGGTCAGCCAGTCTGGTCTACTGCTCCCACCAAATAAATGTCCAAGTTCTGGGCTGGGAAGCAAGTTGACCACGCTAGATTCCTTTCCCCCTGCAGGGCCAGTGGTTTGTTCTGATAGGATTATTCAGTGAGTGCACGTCGAACCTTCCTGGTCACAGGGCCTCCTTCAAAAGCACCGCGGGAAGGCTCACGGAGCGTTGGCCTCATCGACATTGGATGTCGCCCGTCATCGCAGATGACCGGGTGTCTACAGAGGTGGAAGAGTGGTCTTTCACCAGGGACCCGTGTTACACACCAAGCCACTCAGGCTGCTGGTATCCTGGGAAGTTGGTGTGGCCTGTGGGAAGGCCCGGCTCAGGGGTACTGATTTACAGGAATGGGTTTCCATCCTCTGGGATGCAGGAGACCCTTCCATGGTGCTGTGTCCCCAGTGGAAGGAACCCGTGAGTCTGGGAGCCGAGGGGTGCTGGCTGACTAATCCAGTGACCCCTAAGTGTTTGTGCTTCCCACAAACACACCTGCACCCCGAGGCTGAGACGCCTGGGCGCTCACAGGGCGATTTCAACCCAGGGACACGTTGCAGTTTCCATCCGGGCACTTCAAGGTGACCAGGAAGCCCTAAGAGTCACCCTGAGGGAGGAGATTGGCCCTGACCTTGGGAAGGAGGCTGGGCTGCTCTTACCCACGGGGAAGAGAGGGTAGGTATGGACCCAGGTGCCCCCTGGGGGTGCCTCTGGGGACACCCTTGCTTTTTGTCCCTGGTGATGAACAGATGTCGCAGCCCCAGCCTGAGAAGGGCTTGGAGGCCAGGGACTCACCTCCGGAAAGAGGATCTAGGCCATCCCACCAGTGACACCCCGGCAGCCGCTGAGGTGCTGCGGAGCCTGAGGGGAGCCCGTTTTAGCTTTTTTTGCAGTTGAGACCAAAAGAACTGACAAGAACAATTAGAGGAGGAAAGGTTTATTTGGAACTCAGAGTTTGAGGGTCTCGGTTCATAGTCGGTTGACTCTGGCTCTGGGTTCGAGGTGAGGCCAAACATCAAGGTGCAAGGGTGTGGAGGAGGGAAGTGCTCAGGACCTGGCACCAGGGAGCAGAGCTCTGTTCACCCAGGGCAAAATATATACGCCCCAAAGGCGCACCCCAGGGACCCCGGAGTCACAGCCCAGTGACCCCCTCCTCCAGCCACACCCCACCTGCCTTCAGTTTCCCCCCAGCTCATCCTTATCTAGGGATTCATCCACTGATGAGGTTACGACCCTCATTTTCTAATCGTCTCACACCTGAGTTTGGGGGGGACACCTCATGTCTAAACCATAACCGAGTCCACTCTGGATGGTGCCAAAGGGAGCCGGGCAGGAGCCGTGGCCTGTCCAGCAAAACAGCAGGCGCTCACTGTGGGGCATCCCCCCCTCTTCCTCCTTAAGCTTCCCCCAGGAAAGGAGGGCCTCTGCTACCTGGAAGGAGCCGCCAAATCAGAGAGGCCCAGGAGACACGCAGGGGGGCCTTCTCGGGTTCTCAGTCTCGTCCCTGCTCCAGGACCTGCAAGTGCGTGGTGGGCTGAGGGGTGTCCCTCCAAGTTGATGCTTGGGAGCTGGACCCCTGGTAATTCAGAATGTCCCTGTTTAGGGTTAGGGCCTTTAAGGACATAATGAGGATTAAATGGAGGCTTAGGGGGTCCCTAATCCAATTTGACTCGTGTCCTTACAAGAAAAGGAAGCGAGGCCAGGGAGAGACGTGCAGCAAGAGAATCATGGGAAGACACAGCAAGAGGCGATGGGTGGCCTTCTGGGCCTCAGGAGAAGCCAGCCCTGTCCACTTTGATCTTGGGCTGCCAGCCTCCAGAACTGTGAGAAAATGAATTTCTCCTATCTAAGCTCGTCAGTCTTAGTGTGTTGTCACGGCAGGCCCCGCAGGCCAGCGCACCTTATGTGGCAGAAGAAACTGCAGCGGTCATTGATTTTGGGAATCCTGGAGCTGGCCCTGAACCAACAACTCAGGAGGCTTAGGCAGGAGGATCTCAAGGAAGAGGCCAGCCTCCACAGCTTATAGCAAGACTGTCAAAATAAAGAGGACTGGGGACGTAGCTCTGTGGTAGCGCACCCTGGGTGCAAGCAATCCCCAGTTAAGGCTCCTAGAGACTGGGAGGTGGTACTAGTTTAAACTCATAAATGAAAGAGGGAGTTAGGGAGAAAGGGGGTGACTGAGAGGTGAGAGTGGTGTCATTGCCACTGGCTTTGAAGTTGGAGGAAGGGACCTTGAGGTCCTCTAGGAGCTAGAAGAGGCAAACTGATCTCCACTTTGTCCCCCTGCCCCGCCCCCAAGACAGCCCTGGTGATCCCTGTGCTTTAGCCTCCTGAGATCCCCCGGTCCCCCGCAGAGCAGCCCTCGGGGCTGTCCCCCAGCTGCAGCGGGAAGGGGCCTCAGCTCCCAGGGACAGCGCACGTGCAGCATCCAGAGCCCTCTCCGATGCCCCTTTGTCTCTGGCCATTTCCAGGAGAGATCTCATTCCCACTGAAACCCCACAGGGCCGGGCAGTCCAGTTACCGCCAGGCAGCCTGGTGGGCAACAGCAGGAGCCTCAGCAGCTCAGCCCAGGACGGGAGCCACCAGCTGGCCAGGCGGTGGGGGAGGGGAGACTTTCCATGTTTTCTTTTGTTTCTGGCAGAGAACCATCCTCTGGCTGGGCCCAGGACCTTGGGGCCGGGGAGGGGCGCAGGGCCGGCCTCCGCATTCGGAGCTGGTTTCTTGATGTTCCCCGCTGCCCACCGCTGCACAGGGCAGGGCCCCCCCCAGCTGCTGGTGACAGAGGAGGGGGCTCTGAGAGAACCCAAGGCCTCTGCTGCAACTGAAATAGACTCGTGAATAAAGCTGCATTTAAAAAAATGCAGGGCTCAAATAAACTGTGACCGTATTGTGTTGCTTTCACCCTAGCGTGGCATCTTGAGCTACTTCTGGGTACATCGGTGAGGGCAGGCTGCAGGGACCCAGGAGTTCCTGAGCAAGCAGGAACTGTGCGGCCTCACTGGCCACCGCAGGCCCCGGGTAAGGAAGAGCAAGGCCGCCTGCCTAGACAGGAGCTGATCTGGGCCTAGACCAGCGGCCTCCAGACCCCCTGCCTCCGGCCAGGCCAGGCGGGTAGGAGAGAGCCAGCCAAGACAGGGCTCTGCTTGAGAGACCCCAGCCCAATAACTTTAGGCCCAGTAACAAATCACCAGGGCTTGCTTCCGCACCTGCACAGACGTCAGATGTATTTTTCAGAAAATCAGTTAAGTGTAACCGATTAAGAAAGGACAGGATGGTTGGGAAAGGAGCCAGCACGGTTGGGCAAACGGGATCATACAATGAAAAACCATACAATGAATAACAAATGGTTTTTATGTAGTTTTTCCTTTATGTGGTTTTTCCAGGAACCTATAGTGAAAATCAAGTTTACCCTTTAAGTGACCTATATGCTGGATTCAAAAGAGCCAATGAGATACCTGTTACTGTGCTAGGAGGGAAACTGACCACTGTACCCTATAAAAGATCTGTACCCCAAAGCCCGGTGTGCCAGTTCACCAAAGCTCCGGCTGAGGTTTCGCTGAGCACCCGCAGGCGCCTGTGTATCAATAAATCGCCTCTTGCTTTTGCAGCCAGTGCCTCGTGCGTCTTTCTTGGACAGGGAATCCGTGGGTCTTTCATGCTGAAGCCGCTCCAGGGTCCTGGGCCTCCCGCCCCTCTGTAACTCCTGCTCCTGCTCCGGCCAGCATTGCGGGGGAGCAGGGGGTCCAGGAAGCTCTCCTGTGTTCCCACATTCCCAGACGTGCTTCTCCCAGAGCCCCCTGGGCGTGAGGACACAGCAACAGGACAGTTCGCTGTGGAGCATCACCGACTGGTCCCCGAGCCATGAGCTGGTGCAGGTTGGACGTTGCTAACCCGAAGTCTGGAACCCTCAACATCTGAAGCTTTTCAAACACCAACATGATGCTTAAAAATTCCATGCCCAAGGTCATGGATACGTCACAATCAGGTCACAGACACACTAAAAATATAGTAAAAAATTGTGTTCAGGTTCTATGCGTCAGGGGTCTATGAAACACCACACACACACACACACACACACACACACACACACCCCTCATTATCCATATGTAAATATCCCCAAATCTGAAGAGAAAAAAAAAATCTGAAGTCCAAAACAGTTCTGGTCCCCAGCATTTTTGGATACAGGATATTTAACCCGTAGTACGTCACATTACTAATTTATTGGGTTGTGATCGTCACTTCCAAACAATGAAATAGTACAGAATAGACCAGGAGACCACACAGTGCATTCAGTGGGGACACAGTCAGCTTCACCTGTCACTTCTCCGGTCCCACGGGGGTAACGAGGGAGGTGATGTAAAATGTATTGGTGGATTGGGGACATGGGGGAGTCACAGCACAAAAGGATGGGAAGCCTTGGGTGTAGCTGGAGCCAGAATTAGGCAGTCAGTGTAGATAGGTAAATCGAGTCAGGTCGGATCGAGGAGGCCAATTTTGAGTGAGTCCAGGAGTTGGAGACTTGAAATGTTAATCCCTTCAGAGCCCCTCCTCCATCCTTAGCAAGAATCTGCCCCTGATCCCACCTGTTGTCCCAGGAGTTATCCTTGGTCTCCCATGCCACCAAGCCCCTGAGGTGGGGGCCCCGAGCCTGCAGCACCATGTGGTGCCCCCACCCCACAGTCCAGCTCGGAAGCAGAGTCTCACTCCCTCTGTCCCCAGGAAGGGGGAGGGCCCTGGCAATCAGAGGATCTCTGAGACCCCAGAGGGGCACCCTTTGTGGCCCAGGAGGGCAGTCAGCTCTGTCAAGCAGCCCAAACCAAGGCACCGGCAGAGCCACGGTCAGCTTCTCAGGACTGCAAAGGGCCAGGCCCTGGAATGGAGCACCCGAGGCTGCCACGGGCATCTCCTGCTCCACCTGGCTGACTGTCATGATGGAGACTCCATGGTCTGGGGGTGTGGGGGTGCGGGGACCAGAAGAGGCCTGGGTTCCTCCAACACTGAAGAAGGTGGCTGGTTCAGGGATGCTGGGGAGAAGGAGGGTTGGGCTCCAGCAGAGGCCTTGAAAGACCTAAGCAACCTCATTCTACTTGGGACCTCATTTTGCTCTGACCTACTGCAGTCCTAAAGTCAGGAAAATACCACAGAAAAGCTCTGTGGAAACAGTTCTCGGAAAAGCCACAGATGGAGATCACCTAACATAGGCCAAGATGGCCCCCACCTAGGTGTGGTGACCAATATCTAAACCAGAAGCCCTGCAGCTTGGCACGTACCCCCCCTTGCGACATCCTCACGGTTTAAACCCATCAATTTTAAGTACGTCAACCCCTTGAACTAACCAATAATTCTTTCCAGATTCTTTCCCACCACTTGATATGCTAATCATGTTTTAGAGTTGTCGTTTGATTTTCCTGCGGTGTGTGATGATTTGCTAAGAGATGCTATGATGTATGTGGGGGAACCTGCCTTCTCCAAAAACTGCTGCAAACCCTGGGCTCGGGGCCTCTCAGCGTCACCAGTTGCTGTGTGGGCACGGAGGACCCAGCTAGCTCACAATAAACACCTCTTTGCTGCTTACTTGATCTTGGTCTCTGGTGGTCTTTTGGGGGTC
The DNA here is from genome assembly GCF_001458135.2 of Marmota marmota marmota. NCBI lineage: Eukaryota > Metazoa > Chordata > Mammalia > Rodentia > Sciuridae > Marmota > Marmota marmota. The sequence continues at coordinate 4,047,670 of NW_026000020.1, forward strand.
CCGAATTCGAGCATCCACCTTCTCTCTATCCACCTTCTGTTGCTGTAATAAAACATCTAGATCCGGGTTCTCATACAGGAAAGTGGCTTGTTGAGCTCACATTTTCGGAAATGGAAAGTCCAAGATCAGGCAGCCATTAGTGAGGGCTTCCCCGGCCACTCCTGGACACAGCAGAGAAATGGCAAGAGGGGCAGTAGGGCCGGTCACAGGGCAAGGCAGGAGGCGGGAGAAGGGGAGGGCCAGCCTTGCTCTCCAGTAACAACCCACCCTCCGAGAGCAGATGTCCTCCCCAACTTCAGGAGGCGCCTAGCAGGCTCCCCCACCTCTCCCATCGCCACGCTGGGGTCCAATTCCCAGAGCATGAACGTGTGGGGACACTCCAACCACGTCCAAACCACAGCCGGTTCTAAGTCAGGAGCCTGACACCTCAGTCCAGCAGGAGGGCTGGGTGGACCTCTGGCTCCAGGGATGTTCAGGGGTACTCAGTCTGGGCCTCAGGAACTCCACTGAGGCTGCACCCCAGAGTGTAACCCCCCACTGTCTCTGCCCACGTGGGTCCCCTGCTCACCCCCTGCCGAGGTTTCACGGGGCACCTCTGAGCAGCTGAACAGGGTTTCTGCCTGCACCCCCGAGATCAGTGGCCCACAAGAGTGGGCTTTTATCAGCCGAGGACCAACAGATGCACCCCCTGGGGTGTGACAAACCCATTTCACTGAGGTGACACAGCAAAGGGGGACAGAGGCATGGTTTTTGGTTTGGTTTGGTTTGGCTACTAGGTACTTGAAGCCACAGGCACTTAACCACTGAGCCACATCCCAGCCTTTTTGATGTACAGGCAGGGTCTCACTGAGTTGCTTAAGGCCTTGCTAAGTTGCTGAGGCTGGCCTCAAACTGGTGATCCTCCTGCCTCAGCCTCCTGAGTGGCTGGGATTACAGGTGCGCACCACGGTGCCAGCCCTTTGGAGTTTTTTTTTAACATACTGAGTACTTTAGATATATTCACACCTTTGCATCAAATTTATGAGAACACGCTGGGGTGAGCCACTGCCATCCCCATCTTAAGGACAAGGAAAGTGAAGCTTCAACAGATTAAGCTGCTTGAAGAAGGTGGCAGGATGTGGACTGCGGACCTGAAGACAGACTCCTGAAGACAGGTGTGTCGAACTCCCAAACACCGACAACGAGGTGCTGCAGCTCAAGGGTGCGGGGCACAGCACCCCTGTATTCCTGCTCTGTCTTTCTCTCTCTGTCTCTCTCCTCAAAGGCAGGGACCCGGGGGCTGGGGATGTGGCTCAAGCGGTAGCGCGCTCACCTGGCATGCGTGCGGCCCGGGTTCGATCCTCAGCACCACATACAAACAAAGATGTGTGTCCGCCGATAACTAAGAAATAAATATTTTAAAAATTCTCTCTCTCTCTCTCTCTCTCTTGCTCACTCTCTCTCTTTAAAAAAAAAAAAAAAGGCAGGGACCCTGTCTTAGGTCAACTCCCCACTATCCTGCCCAGAGCTCAGCAGTTTGGTTTCATGAATGTTGGATGAACTGTCAATAAGGGGAGAAAGGGAGAAAGCACAGGAGGGAAGGGGGAGAAGCTGCTATTTCAGCCCAGTTCCCTTCTGACGGCTCAAAGGTGGGTTGACGCCATTGCCTGTGTCTTGCGCCCTCTGCTGGGAACTGTGGCGTACTGCAGGGGGCTGACCCGCGGCGGGGGTCTCTGGGTTTCCAAGGGCTTTGGACACATCCGTGAACTGGGTCAGTTTGAAAGGCGACCGCTCAACAGACGTCTGCATGAGAACAGGGCACAAGACGGTGAATCAGAGTGCACCCCGGGCCCACCCTTGTCATTTCTCCTCCTGGTCAAAAAGTCCTAAGGCAGAATTAGGTTTTCTCAGGAAAATGCAGCCGGCTGGGAGATCCTGGTTATAAGGCAACTCCATGCCCCCACTGAACTATACGGTATCATCGTTTGTGGTTGATCTTCAACTGGCAGAATGTCACACCACCTGGCGTGGAGTTCCTCAGTCTCTGGGTCTCTACTGAGTAGTTCAAGCTTTAAAAAAAAAAAAAATTTTATAACTTAATATGGAGCCCTCCAGTTAAAGGAACCCTGGGAGAGGCCTTTTGTCAAGGTTACTGTGAGCACAGATATGAAATATTGAATCCCACTATTATGCACAATAATAATGCATCAATAAAAAGTTGGGGGAAAGGTCATCAGCCAGAGGCATAAGCTTCCCTTTCAATAGCATTTCTGGAAGTTTCACTCAAGAATTTCCCTTTACCTCCTTGGCCATCCCTACCTGCCTGGAGAGCTTGGGTCTAGCTTGCTAACGGGGCATACGCCTAAGAAGAGGAGAAGAGCCAGGTGCCACGGTGCACCCCTGTAGTCCCAGTGGCTGGGGAGGCTGAGGCAGGAGGATCTCGAGTTCAAGGCCAGCCTCAGCAATTCATCGAAGCACGAAGCATCTTAGGAGACCCTGTCTCAAAATAAAAAATAAAAGGGCTGAGGATGTGGCTCAGTGGTTCAATTCCCAGTACCAAAAAAAATAAAATAAAATAAAATAAGGTGGGGGTTTGGGAGATAAAGATGGACAACTAGAAACCACGCTATACCTGTGAGATCAAAAGAGCCACCATTCAGAGCTGACCGTCTGCACAAACTCACGCTCACAGTAACCTTGACAAAAGGCCTGTGAACCATCACAGCCCGGTGCCCAGGAGGTGGCAATGCCACATGAGTCACTGCAACCTCAAGAAGGGACGTCAGGGGCCGTTGTGGTGGTGCGCGCCTGTAATCCCAGCGGCTCAGGAGGCTGAGATAGGAGGATCATGAGTTCAGAGCCAGCCTCAGCAACAGGGAGGTGCTCAGCAACTTAGGGAGGCCCTGTCTCTAAAGAAAACACAAAATAGGGGTGGGGATGTGGCTCGGTGGTCGAGTGCCACCGAGTTCAATCCCTGGTTCCCTCCACCCTCCAAAAAAAAGAACAGAAGGGGTGTGAGCTCAAGGCCTTCCCAGCAGGTCTGACTGGAGACAGGAGCCCCTGGGGAAGGAAGGAGGGATGCCCTTTGTCATCACGGAGCCCTTCCTGCTGCAGAGTCTCAGTGGAGTGTTTATTGTCTTCGTGGCCTGGGGACTCCTGCACTCTGTTTTGGGTCCATAGCTGTAGATCCCCCCAAGAGGGAGAACCCGCCAAGCAATCAAGGCCGCGGCCTGGCCATCACGGGTCCTGGCTGGTGAGTGAGTCTCCGGCTCTGCCTGCTGGGGTTTGGTGCCCTGCAGGCCCCAGACCTGGGTGCGAATGCTGCGTGGGCCGAGCGACCTGGGGCAGGACGCTTCACACGGGAGCTTTGACTGTCTCACGGGCAGCTGCACTGTGTGCCTTGGCTGGGCGTGAGTGCGTGTATGCCCACCATGGCTGGCGTGGGGGGGGACCATCAGTCGACCACGTCCCTGTTCCCATCAGCTATGTCACAGCTGTGACTAACAGATCCGGTGGGAACAATTCTAGAGGAGGAAAGGTTTACTTGAGGGCTCACAGTCTCAGAGGTCTCGGTCCATGGAGGTTTAGCTGCATTCCCTGGGGCTCCAGGTGACGCTGAGGATCGGGGCAGCAGAGTGTGGCAGAGGGAAGAGGCTGCCATCATCAGGACAGAGAGAGACTCCACTCCCCAGATGCAAATCTACACCCCAAAGCCACGCCCAATGCCCCCTCCTCCTGCCACACCCCACTTCAGCTGCCACCATTTAACCCCTACCAGGGACAAATCACTGACTGGGTGAAGACCTCACAGCCCAGTCATGTCTCCCCTGAGCCTTCTTGCCCTGTCACACGCCAGCTTTAGGGGGACACTTCACATCCATACCCAACAGCTCTTCCGGAGTTAGGGGGCTCAGGAAGAGAGGCTGGGGGATGAGAATGGTCTGGGAGTAGCTTGGGGGTCCAGGAGCTCTGGAGACCGAGGCTGCCCTTGAACGTGAGCTGCAGCAGCAGGCACAGGGCGCGGGTATGCAGCTGAAGCCACAGGAGGGGCTGTCATTAGGCTTGGGGTTAAGGTCACCAGCATCCTGATTCAGCACAGGCACTCAAGGTCATGTGGTACATATCCACCAACCTGTGGGCACTACATATGCAGCCTGCATAGATAAAAGACCTGTGGAAGGACTCAGGGAATTGGGGGGCCTTCGGAAGCTCAGAAGCATCCGCAGGGCTCTTTGAGACAGGTTGCTGGGACCCCCGTGTGACCACCATGCATTTGTAGCCAGTCCCTTCAGGTCACACCTCTCAGGTCCACAGTTCTGAACCCACCTCTCTCCAGTGCTTGGTCAAAAGCCCAGGGTGAGCTGGATTCTGTGGTGTCTTAAAGTGTCCAGAAAAGGACCCAAAGCCATGTCACCACCTCGTTGGCTGCTTTATTTTTGCCTGCAGAGGATTTTATTTGGCTGAAGGGTTCGTGGGCTTTAAAACATTTGAAGAGCTTTGAGCCATAGTCGGGGTTCTCCAAGGTGTTCCCCAGAGTCCACCCCAGCATCACCCAGGAACCCTCAGCTGTGCACAGCCTTGGGTCCCAGCTATACCCACTTCATCAGAAGCTTGGGGGAGGGGACAGCTGGCTTGGTGTGATCAGCCTGAAGGTGACATTGGTGCGTTTGTTAGAGTCTGAGAAGCATGGGCCACCTTCCCCTGCCCAAGGTCAGGGCACACGGGCCACCTTCCCCTGCCCAAGGCCAGGCTGGCACTTGGCCCACCTTTCCCTTCCCAGACCCTAGGGAACGGTGGCCCATGTGTGCTCCAAAGTTTGCTTCCAGTGCCATTCTCCTTGAGTTGCCTTTGGTCTTGGGCAACCTGACCCCTATACACGGGGCCTTGAGACTTCTCCCCTGCCCCCAAATGGCTCAGGACAATGACCTCCACTGGCTGAGCCATTACAACAGCAGTTATAGTAACAATGACAGCTGCAACTGCCACACGCTGACATTTGTGGGCTGCTCAGAGGGAGCCCCTGGGTTCCCTCAGTTATGTCCTATCTGAGAGGGGGGATGTAGACTGGAGAGGCGAGGTGACCTTGGGGAACGGGCTGTCCCTTTGTGCGTGGGGAGCCCCGCTGGTCTGCACACCTTAACTTACCTGGGCACCCCCGCCCCGTGAGCAGGCATCCCCCCCCCCCAATTCTCAGATTAAGGAGTTTGAAATCTCCCTGACATCTTGGGGTGGCAGTACCTGTGGTGACTCAAGCAGGGACTTGGCTGTTACTCCTGGAAGTCACCCTTGGGACAGCTTCTTCACCTCTCGGTGACCTGCTTCTCTCCTCTGTAAAGTGGGTATGGACATAGCACCCCACCTGGGACGACTGTGTTTTAAAGAGCTTGGAGTCGTGAGGCCACTCCAGGGTCCACAAGGGAGCAGGAGCAGAGGACCCCCAGCCTCCTCCTTCCAGAGCCGGTTCACCTGGGGCACACCAGACGTCTCTAGCCTCGGATTTCCTGGGAGCAGACCCTGCTGAGGGCCCTACCTGGCTCCACCGGCTCACAGCTCCGCCTGGCCTGGCCCCTGCCCACAGCGCTGTGGCCTGAGCCCTGGGGGCCGCAGGGCGGACACCTACATCTCTGGGGGTTCTGCAGTTCCAGGCGAGGTGTGTGAAAGTTGGTGACCTCTGAGAATGGGCTGGAGGCTGTCCCTGGGGGCTGAGCGCACCCTCCACGCAGGACTCTCCCTGAACAGCCACACCTTGGCTGATGACCCGCAGGGGACATCCACCTGGTCTCAGGCAGAGCTAATGAGACTGGGAACAAAATGCCAGACCAGCCAATCTCAGGAGATGAACTTGACTCAGCGTCCCTTGAATGCAGGGTTTTGAAGACCTGGGGATCCAGGGGGTAGGAGGCTAGGGTATGCCCTCGCCTTGAGGGGAAGGCCCTGGCCTCTGGGTTACCTGGTCCCCGCGTGCCTATTTAGTCCAGGGAAAGCAGGTGTGTAGATGGTTATGGGATCAGATGAAATTCTACCTTCAAAAGGCCCCAAGTCCAAAGGCAAGATGCAATGAAAGAAAATAAACCTCAAAACCATAGGAAGTGATTTTTTTTTTTTTTGGTACCAGGGATTGAACTCAGGGGCACTCAGCCACTGAGCCACATCCCAGCCCTATGTTGTATTTTATTTGGAGACAGGGTCTCACTGAGTTGCTTAGTGCCTCGATGTTGCTGAGGCTGGCTTTGAACTCACCATCCTCCTGCCTCAGCCTCCCCAGCCACGGGGATGACAGGCGTGTGCCACTGTGCCTGGTGGGAAGTCATGTTTGGGTTGGATCAGGACAGTTAAGCCTGGCTGGCCTCTGGTCCTTTTCCTTGCTCCAAGTTCCCCCACTGGCTCTGGTCACCACCCCAGTGACAGCACCAGGGTGCCAGGGATGGCCCTGAGTAGCCCCTGCCAAGTGCTGCCTGGGAGGCCCCACTGTGTAGATGGGGACACAGACACCTGAGCCCAAATGGCCAGCCCTGGTGTGGACAGAAAGGGCCCAGCTGAAGGTCTCAGCCCATCCACCGTCCCTCACCGATCTATCTTCCTTTCCTCCGTCTTCCTGGCACCAGCCTGTGCGGAACTGCTGGGCCTCAGGGCAGCCAAGCACACATTATTCTGGGTGTTTCTGTGAGGGTATTTTGGGGTGAGATTAACAATAGACCGAGTAAAGCAGATGTCCGTCTCCGGCTCCATGGTGTGGTGGGCCCCGCCCAATCAGCTGAAGCCCGGCTAGCACAGAACCAGGAGAGGGGCTCCTCCTGCCACCGCCCTCGTCTGAATGGAGACGCTGCTTCTCCTTGACGTTGTAGCAGCTTCCGGACTTTGGAACTGAACTGGGAGATCAGTTCTGCAGATTTTGGATTTATCAGCCTCCATAATTGTGTGTGTGTGAGTGTGTGTGTGTGTGTGTAAATGCTTGTGTGAGTGTGTGCATGCATTATGTGTATGAGTGTGTGTGTGCATATGTGTGAGTGTGCATGTATGAGTGTGTGCATGTGAGTGCGTGCATGTGAATGTGTGTGTGTGTGAGTGCATGCATGTGTCTGAGTGCATGTGCGTGTATGCATGTGTGCGGGTGTGTGCATGGGTGTGTAAGTGTGTGCGCGCACATGTGAGTGTGTAAGTGTGTGTGAGTGTGTGTGCGTGTATGCACATGTGTGTGCGTATGTGCATCTGGACTCAATTGTAGGCTTTTTGTAGCCACTGAGTGCTGCAGGGAGGTCCTGTTGGGACCATCAAAGGTCCTTTGAACAGAGGACCCCATCCAGCAAACCCTCCTCCCCAGGAAGGGCCCTGGCTGGTCCCTGACCTCCCTGGGGGCCGTGGGAGGTGCTCCAGCCCAGGCAGTGGGCAGGGTGGTGGGGGGAACAGGGGCAGGAGGTCAAGGTGGAGGTCAAGGGCAGCCTGGCAACTGAGAGGTGAAGGCAGAGTGAGGCCAGTGTGCAGTCAGTGGGTCCCGGCTGCGTGCCAACCCTGGCCACTGTTGCCAAAGCAGAGGTCAGCTGTGAGCCACGTGTGATGGGCCCTGGGGAGGCAGAAGACCCTAGTGTCCCAGAGGTGAGTCCCGGGTGGTGGGGCCTGCCCCAACGCCACAGCCCCTCCTTACCACTTATTCAGAGCACAACTCACTCACTGGGGCCATGGGCTGAGCTCTGGGGACAGCAAGGGGGACAGGACTGGCTTGTCCTCAAGGGAAGACAAAAGATAGCTATCAATGTTCATGTTGATACCCGCAGCAGGCAGCCTACTAATTCACTAATCCTCTCAACAGCTCAGGGAAGCAGGTGCCACCTTTTACCTTTAGGGGTGGTCAGGTGATGAGGATCAAGCCCTCGTGAATGGGACCAGTGTCCTTATACAGGGGACCCCACAGAGGCCTCCAGCCCTCTTCCACCACGTGGAGGCCCAGGAGGATTCAGCCGTCTGCTCCCTGGAAAAAGGTCCCCACTAGAGCCAGGCCGTGCTGGCACCGACTTGGACGGCCAGGCCGTGCTGTGGGAATAGAGGTGCTGCAGTCCCCACGGCTGGGGCTCCTTCCTGCGGCCCCAGCGACTCTCTCAGGCCCCGTGGGCTCAGGGGAGAAGCCTGGTAGGGCCCTGAGGCCCGGGTAGGAGTCGCCAGGAGCCGGTCCAAGAGCCACCAGAGCAGAGGACAAGCCACAGGAGCCACCCCACGGCTGCCCCGCTGCACCCTCTGCCTTTTGGTGGGGTTGGAGGAGGCGACGGACAGCTGTCAGTCCTGACCGTGCTCCCCTGGGTCTGGAGCCGGTGGCACCTGTGGCTGGGAGCCGCTCACCTGGGTGGGCTGTGGGGCGGTGGAGGCTCTTCTCATCGTCTTAGTCTCTCTGCAGACGAGGTCCCTCTGACTGCTCATGTCCCCGGCAGGGCCTCCGCGGCCAGCGGACACCCAGGTCCTCCAGGCAAAGTGCACGTAGAGTTGTCACCCTCTCGATGGGGACTCACCTCCCCGATGCCACAAGGCAGCAAGTGGCCCTGAGCCCAACGACACAGGCCGGGTGGGGGCCTTGGACCCAGGGATGGAATGGAACTCAACCAAGCAGGTGGCCTGATGACTGGGTGACTGGGCCGGTCCCCTGGAGCTGCAGGGCCTCCCACCCTCCTCACCCCGTTTCCTTTTCTGTTAAGACCTTCACTCAGGCCGTGTCCTTGGCACTCAGGTTAATACACACTGACAGTTTCCCAGAGGACTGGAGTAGTGCACCCCGAATCCTGGCCTCCCGCAGGTGGGCGGCAAATGCTGAGAAGAGAGGGGCTTCCTTTCTTTCCTCTCAGCACCATAATCAAAAGGGGAGATTGTGCTTCTAGGAACCGCCAAGGGAGAGGCCCTGGCTGGAGGAGAAGGAAGGGAAGGGCGGGCAGTGGGTCAAGACCAAGGGCCAGCCCGGGCCTCCCTCGTCGATTGCTCAACTGCCTGCACCTCTCTGCTTTTCTGCTCTCTTTGGCTTCACATGTTGGTTTTGGGGGTGCTGGGGATTGAACCCAGGGGTGCTCCACCACTGAGCTACCTCCCTAGTCATTTATGGGTATTTTTAAAATTTCAAGACAGGGTCTTGCTAAGTTGCTTAGGGCCTCACCAAGTTGCTGAAGCTGGCCTCAAATTTGCAATCCTCCTGCCTCAGCCTCCCACGTCACTGGAATTATAGGCGTGCACCACTGTGCCTGGCTCAGGGTTCATTTTGAAAGTGTGCACTGCTTTATTTTGGTGAAGGAACCAAGATCAGTGTAGGAACAAATGCTTCGACAGATCCCAGGATCTGAGGTCCTTCAGACATAGGGAGCATTTTCCTAAGAGGGCTCTGGAACCTCCTCACCCTAAGGACTCGACCGAGGGCCCTACACCAGCGACTTCTGGGGTGCACATTCGGTGGAACCTGGGCTCCACTGGGCTCCCCTTCTCTGGGCTGCAGTCCCCACCCAGTGGCCTGTCCTGGCGAGGGGACATGGCTGGGGCCATCCAGGAGAACTTCACTCTGCCTACACTTTGTCCCTGTGTCCCTCTTTACCTTCCTGCCAAGATGCCATGTGGGAAAGGGGAGCTGGAGAGTGTGCCCCTGGGAGGCGAGGAGTGGGGGGCCGCAGGGCAGTGGCTAGCTCAGGTCTCTGCACAAATCTGAGCATGGTCACCTGTGTGGTCCAGGACCCGGTTCCAGCTGTGGCCCCATTTCTAGGCTGAGGTGGGTGCCAGGGGGAATCTCTCTCTCTCTCTCTCTCTCTCTTTCTCTCTCCTTGGTCACGGCAGGTTCTGGAGACCCAGTCTTCTTGGGCCGGGATGCTGGGGGCTCCCAGGCTCTGACCCATCAATACAGACACAGGACCATCTGTGTTTGGGACGGCTTTGGCGGTCCCTGCAGAGAGAGCAAGTTTGCAGAGAGCACATCTGGGTTCAGTCTGCCCAGGTCCCCGATCCTGGCAAGCTCTCCAGTCCTACCTTGTACTCGAGATGACAGATGGAAAATGGAAAGTCCCCGGGGGCAGTTTTGAAATGAAACGGTGCGTAATACAGAGAAGCAGGGTGAATAGGAGGCACCCCACTGGCCCTCCTGCAAAGGAACGGCCCAGGAAAAGCGGGCCTTGTCCCTGGTCAGATTTGTTCCTCGGCCGCCTCGTCCTCCTGCTGGGAGAATCTAGGCATCTCACAGGGCAGGGCTGTGGGCACAGGAGCCCATGCGGGGTCCTCCAGGAGCGTCACGGGAAGGCCAGCAGGTTTCCACCACTTCCTGTGGCTGCCAACTGCCCCACAGGGGGTGACTTCTGTCCCCACCTGGGAGCCGGAAGTGCAGGCTGGGTGGGGGTGGGGTCTGCGCCTCACCTTCTCCAGCTGCTCCTGGTTGTCCGCCTTCCTCTGTCCACAGTCAGTCATTCCCATCCTGCCTCACCTCCCTGAGACCTTCTCCTCCAGGTGTCCTTATATGACATTTGTTCCCATGGAGGGAAATGGTGTGTGTGTGTGTGTGTGTGTGTGTGTGTGGTGTGTGTGAAGCTGGAGGAAGGACCAGTGTTTGAAACCACTGACCTTTCAACTTCTCTGCTGTGTGACCCCGGTCAGTTAGCTAACCTCTCTGAACTCCCTCTTTACCACCCTGTGAGCCAGGACCAGTGGCCCCAGCTCTCTCTGTGTTAAGCCAGCAGCTGGTCAGACAGCGAGTGTGACAATACCTGGCGTGTAGTCATGACTCCACAAATGAGCTTTGCTTTTTATAAAAGGAAAAAATGTTTTCAATCTGCAAAGGAAGATAAAGTGCAGGTACTTAAAATAATAGCTAGCATTTACGTGTGTTAGAAGTTTCCAGAACATTACATGGGTTCACTCATTTAATCCTCTGAGCAAATCTTTTTATCCTTGTTTTTTTTTTTTTTTTTTAAACATGGTCCATCCACACACTAGACTCTTAAATATATATATTTTATAAATTTATCTTATTTATTTATATTTATTTTTAATGTGATGCTGAGGATTTATTCCAGGGCCTCACATGCACTAGGCAAGTGCTCTGCCACTGAGCTCCAACCTCAGCCCCTTCACCCCCATTTTGCAGATGGGGAAACTGAGGCTCGAGGTCACAGAACAACTGCATGTTCCAGCCGTGCCCTGTGGGTGGATCTGAACCTGGCTCCATGCTGCTCTCCACAAAAGGAATGTGGGAGGGGGGGGAAAGAGGCTCAGGGGGGGCCCTGAGGGCTCCAGGGAAGAGCTCTGGATGGGGCTACAGAGAGACCCTGGGACGTGGATGGCATCAAAGGGTCAGCTGGAGGTGGACAGGTGGGTGTGACAGGACAGCCTTGGAGGTCTCCCAGCGCTGGGGCGCCCAGTCCCCCAGCAGTCTGCGTCCCTCGCCTTGGCCGGCTTTCCCAGAGCTGCAGGGACGGAAGCCCCCCTCCCACCGGGGGAGAGGACGCGGGCCTGAGGCCAACAGCTGGGGAAAGGTGCTGATGGGGACATTGTCCCCCAGGCCGGGGTACCCAAAGTCACTTTGGTAAGTTTCCAGCCTTCAAGATAGAGCAAGAGGTGTTATCTGGGAGCCAGGCCCACGTCACCTTGTCACTTGAGCGCCTGGCCGACAGCGCATGGAGACCAGAGAAGAGCTCTCCGGGAAGGTGCTCCAACCACACAGGATGGGCGCGGAGACTCCAGAGGAGCAGCACACTGGGGCAGCGGGGGAGGCTCTGAGGACACGTCCCTGTCCCTTGCTGGTGTTGGAGGAGTGAGAAAGGCCAGAGGGAAGGACCTGATAGAAACCTCAATCAGGAAGACGTGCAGGTGGCAGACAGCGTGCCAACAGGGATTGCATGAGGTGTGTGGTCAGGGACATGCCCAGGACGACGACAGTGAGAGACACCTGTTACTCCAGGCCTGTCACCATGGCCCAGGCCAGAACACCAGCCACGGCCAACGCTAGGAGGACGTGGAACCTCGGAAGTGCTCGCTCACTGCTGGGGGGATGCAAAGTGGCACAGAAACGTCGAGAGATGATCCCAAGCGGGACACTGCTGTCCCCGCACACTCCAGCAATCGGGCTCCTTGTATTTGCTCAAATGCACTGGGAACCTGCCCACACCGCCTGGCCAGGGATGTGGAAGCAGGTTTTTTTTATGACCACCCCAACTTGGAAGCAGCCCAGGTGCCCTCCAGAGGGTGAGTGCACAACCCCTGGCACAGTCTGACCTTGGAATATGATTGAACACTCAAAAAATCTATCAAAAGGAAATACGAAGGCAACTTGAATGTGCATTGCTAAGTAAAATCATCCCATCTGTACAAAAGCTGTATGAACCCAGTTAGAGGACACTCCAGAAAATGCAATTCTACAAGGACAATGAAAAGATTTGTGGTCAGATTTGTGGTCGCCCAGGGTTGGGGGCAGGAGTGAGGAACAGGAAAAGTGCAGGGGCCTTTCAGGGCCATCGGACGGCTGTGCACAATGTGATAGTGGTGGGTACACATCACGTACCTTCCACCAAACCCACAGAGAGTCCAGCACCAAGAGTGACCCCCAGTGTGCACTCTGGTCTTGGGGTCACAAGGGCAGGTGGCGTGGGCCGTGGGTTGTAACCGGCGTGCCTCCCAGGTGGGGTACGTGGGTCGTGGGGGAGGCTGTGCCTATGTGGGGTCAGGGGGGATCCAGGAAATCTCTGGACTTTCCTCTCACACTTTCCAGAACCTAAGTCTGCGCTAGAAGACAGAGTCTATTAAAAAGTACATTTGAGAAAAACAGAAGGAGGCCTCGGGTAAAATCCCTGACTGTCACCTTTCCCCTGAGAAGGGACTTTCTCGCTTGTGAAAGAGGAACGCGGCTGGGTCATTATTTGAGTAATCGACGCAAGAAACCCCAGGGTCTGCTTCAGCCGCTAGAATAACTCTGGTTTTTGCTTCTTTTCACCAGATGAGTCTCTGTGGGGTCGTGGTGGGTGCCGGGTCCTGAGGTGAGCCCAGATGCTCAGCTCCACATTCCCGTTGTCACCAGGGAGGACAGGAGGGCACTGGGCCAGGTGTGTGAAGAGCCACACCTGGGCCCTGGCCTCATGCTGCCTCCGCCTCCCCTGGGGAGGCCCCGCCTGTGGAAGGGGCTGAAAACTGACCTTGCTTTTGAGGTGCTCCTGTGACCCCGGGGGAAGAGGCGGTCACAGCCAGGGCCCTGGCCCAGGGAGACACAGGGTGCAGACAGGGCCTCAGAGAGGGTGGGTGCTGCAGGGTGCACGGGTGGCCTGAGGAGAAACTCCCCTTTGCAACCCTGGGTCCCAGGCTGGGGCTGCTGTGGGCTCAGTTACAGCATCTAGAAGGGCCAGTGGGAGGTCTGCACAGCTTCCGGTGTTTTTGAAGAAGAGGAGAAACAAGACCCGTGAGAGAGGAGGAGCCCAGGGTGCCACGGAGGTGACCGAGGCCCAGCCACCTGCACAGCTCACCCTCTCTGGGTCACCGAGCCCTGCCTGGGGCCATGCTGCAGTGGGACTGTCCCACAGTATGGGCTGGGGCTTCCCTCTGGAGCCAAACGCGTCAGCTGGCCCCAGGACACATCCCGTGGATCTGCTTGTCTCCCAGGGAACAATCACCTGGTGTTGGCACGAGGGCAGGAAATGGCTAACTATGGCCCTGACCGCAGAGTGGAGCTGCCGTCGGTGGTGATGGGAACACTGGACCGTGTGGGTTGGCCCTGGTTCTCAGCAGGCAGTGGGCAGGAGGCCTGGCCCCGCAGCCCTGGCCCCCACGCAGGTTCTCCCCAGCGTGGTGTGAACGGGTCTGAACAGCGTTAGAAATCGCTGCAAAGAAAATAGGAGTTCTCCCTGGATGAGTGTGAAGGCGTGGGCTTATTGTAGCTGGTGAAGAGTTTGTAACGGCTGGTGGAGCATAGGGTGGCCTGCAGGCTCCTGGACCCAAACCCAGGATGATCTACCTGCAGAGCGGCAAGTGACATTCAGGTGCTTCTCACATTCAGTCAGGGGGGAGAATCACAGTGAGGTGGGCCCAGGTGTTCCCAGCCTCCACTGAGCATTAGAACTTAAAATCCTGAAGTCCAACCAAACACCAGGACCTGATTTATAAATCCTCCAATGGAAGGAAACAGGAGTCCGCGTAGATGGGCAGGATGGACATGGGGCACGTTGGTGTGGCAGAGAATATGGCGGATGGGATGTCCAGGGGGTCTGGGAGCTGATCAATAGAGCTCCCGGTGGCCAAAGCTGGGAGACTTTGAGCAATGAAATGAGTAACCCAAGTCTGAACCCTGACTCAATGTGCAAAATCAATATCCACAAAGTCCACCCTGATGTAAATGGCGATTGAATATGTAAATGGAGAACAGACAAATCCCCTCTATAGAAACAGTCCCAAAATTCACATATACCCTCCTCCTCGAGGGGGACAATGACTCCCACCCCTAAGTGTGGGGGTGTTGGGTGAACTTGGAGAGTGGAGTATGAGAAAGTGAAGAAAAGCTCTTTGCAGCCCACCTCCACCTGGAGATCAAGGTCAAGGTCTCCACCAGGAGATCAAGGTCAACATCAACAAGGAAACGTGACGTGGACCTACGGAACCTTGATGCCTGACATCCTCTAGGGTCTTCCTCTCAAACCCTGTAGCCCCAGTCTGACCTCGAGAAAAACATCAAACCAACCCAAATTGAAGAACAGTCTGTAAGACTGCAAAACAGGAGTCGTTAGCTCCTCAAAACTGTCACCATCAAAAGCAATGAAAATCCAAGGAACTGTCACAGCCCCGAGGAGCCTCCAGCAACGTCACCATGAAACGTAGTGTGGGACCCTGGATGAGGCAAAAAGGGGTTATTAGATAAAAACCAAGGACATGAGAATAAAGAACGAACCCCAGTTAATCAATATGTGTGTGTTCCTTAAATGTGAAGGAGGGACCACAGTGATGTCAGGCATTAACGACCGGGACACTGTGGGGACTCTATACCTCCTCATATTTCCAGTAAATATACAAAGATTCTAGAACACCCAGTTAACTGTTTTGAGAAATCCTGATGCCCAGCGCACCCATACCTGAAATCGGAATGGGAGCTGGAACCACACCCAGGTGTGTGGACCTTTTTAAACACCTGGTGATCTCCATGTGTGGGCAGCAGGGGGGCCTCGAGACCAGCCCAAGCAGAGTCTCCGCTGCCCAAGACGATGCTGATTTCCGTGTCCCTCCGGGCACTGGGCTATTGCAGGTAGGCATGAGGATGCTGTTCATCACAAATGCCTCGGAGACCCAGGCCGGCAAAGCAGTCACCATGTCCAGCCGCCACAGTGGGTGTGGGGCCAAGGGAATGAGCTGCCAGGGTCTCAGTCATCGCAGGCACTGGTCAGAACTTGGCACTTGATTCTATCCAACCACAGGTGGGACAGGAAATAAAGTCCTACCGTGTTCCTCAGAAGGGGGGGGGATGCCGGGCGTGGTGGCACAGCGTGGTGGCACACACCTGTCATCCCAGTGGCTCAGGAGGCTGAGGAGGAAGGATTGCAAGTCCAAAGCCAGCCTCAGCAATCTAGTGAGGCTCTAAGAAACTTAGCAAGGGTGTGGCTCAGTGGTTGAGCTCTCCTGGGCTCGAACCTCAGTACCAAAAAATAAAATAGGGGTGTTGGGGACAGAAATCTGTCAAACAGCAGTAGCAGCTCCCACACCTGGGCAGCCAGGGCTTGGCAGGAGGCATTTAAGTGGGAAAGTTCCTCCTGATGTGCAGCGTTGACTGAGGCCGGCATGGGCCTCAGGCCAGGCAGCCCATTGCGCCTGGAAGATGAAAAGTGGCTGTCTGTCTGGCTCCTGGGGCCCCATGGCTGTCTTGGTGCCAACATTTTCTCTAAACTGAGGGACTTGAGTCCCCTCCCAGGGACCAGGGTCTTGCTCCGCTGGTAGAGGAAATCTTGCATTTGTTGACCAAGTTCCCCGAGGAGGCCCCTGGAGACTCCATTTCTGAAGATGGGCTGCTCTGAATTCCTGGCGCCCATGCTCTGCCCAGCTGTCAGGACTCCTGTGACCCCTGTGGAGCCTTGTGACCTGCCACCTGGGCTGGCTGACTGGCTAGCACATCGACAGCCATCTTGGACCTGGAGACTGTGGTTCCTTCTAGTAGCAGATGGCTCTAGACTCTGTCCTATCCCGGGTCCCGAGTCCCAGTAGGCTGGGGTCCATCCACGTGACCTGTGGTCTCCCAAAGCCTGAAGGCCTTTCCTCTAGAGAACACAGAGGATGAACGGCAAGGCCAGGTCAGGGAGGCCGCCCCGGGAGGGAGGGTGCGGCCTGCAGTATTTGGATCCACTGCAAGTCCTCCCTTGTTCCTCCCCTCGGCCAATTGGAAACCCAGTGTCCATCCAGTGCAGCCCAGAAGCTCAACACCAAGCCAGAACCAGCTCCGAGTCAAGACTGAAAACTAAGGCGTTTCTCTTTGGAATTTACAGTCCCCCCCCGGAACAAGGATGAGGTGTGTGTGTGTGTGTGTACCAAAAAGGAGAAATCGCTCTTGTCTAGGGGGTCTGGAACGTGAAAGGACTTTTAATAGGCAGCTTGATGCAGCTGAGATTAGAGATGGTCTCAAGTTCTTTGCTCCTCGCCCACCAGAAGATGGAGTCTAATTCTGCTGCCCCTGCAGTCTGGTTGGCCTTCGCCTCACCTCTGGAGTGTCGTGCAAGTGGCTTTCTGGGTCTTCTGGGTCACAAGAGCCTTGAGCCAGACCTCGAGGAAGATTTGCTCAGGGGGAAGCCGATGCCGTGTCTGAAGTCCCACTGCCCTGAGACCCCGGGCTGTGGGGAAGCCCAAGCCAGCTCATGGAGGGGCAGCATGGAGTGAGGGACACTCAGTCAGTCCCCTGTTGTTCTAGCCACCCCGGCCAACCCCAGACCTGGGAGTGAAGGAGCTCTTAGAAGGTTCTATCCCCAATCCCTATCTGACTATAATTCCCCGAGTGAGAATCAACTCCGACTTCAGTCCGCCAGATAATTATGAAAAATAATAATAAGCTCCTGGGTTTTGGGGTGATTTCACCACCATTGATAACTAGAGACAGGAAGTAGATGACAACTGCAGCATGGGCAAAGGCCTTTAGAGTTCCTTTAGAGGATTCTGTTCTTTAAATCTTTGTAGGACCAGCTTCTCAGTTCTAGTTGCAGGACTCACTCCTCAGGCAGAGAACACACAGAGACTGTTGATCTCTCCACAGATATGGCGGGGAGACGCAGATCCATACAGCCCTCGGAAGGGCACCGAGCTTACCTTGTCTATGTGTGCATTCAATATCTCCCGGCGAAGGGGGCCTTTGAGAGTTCTTTAAGAGCCAGGGGGGGCTTAGTGATGTTCTAAACCACCTGGATCTATTTTGAGAGATAAGTAGTACAAAGTAGATGCTTCCAAGGAAGAATCAAGGGAAATAATAGGATTTAAGTCAAGAAATATGGATTTTCTACCAAGCATTCGGTAACGCTAAGTGCTGGACGCAGAAATGCAGAGGAAGCAGGCGGAACCTCGGGTTGGTGGGCCTTTCCTGTTCAGACTCTGGAGGGGTGTCTCTGTGAGTCGAGGGCCTTGACCACGTCCTGGACATTCAGAGCTTCAGGTATGAGGTGGGCCAAGGGAACACAGCTGGGGACAGCTGCAGGGTCTTGCTAATGATATGCTTTATCCCCAAGGCACAAAGGCCAGTCCCCCTTACCCAACAGGCTTCACTCCTAGTCTCCCAGAGAGCCCAGGGCAAATCCATCCTGTGTGGATTAGGAAACTCACGCAGAGCTTTCCAGAAGGGAGAGGCAAGGACAGTAGGAGAGCTTCCCGCCTCTCCAGGAGGGGCCCCTGACAGGAACCTGGCATTTGAGCCTTCCTCTTCTTAAACGAAAATAAGTCACATCCTACATTGTTTCTACACTCCCTGCCACACACGCACACGCACACAAACACACGCACACGCACACGTGCACACACACACACACACACACGCACGCACGCACACACGCACGCACACATTAGAACATCTGTAAGTGGACCAGGCTTACTGGGCCTCTGCTTTGGCCTCCCCATCCATCACATTTTTAACACCTGGACAAAGGATTCTCTCTAGACCCAGGGAATATGGAAATAACCAGCCAAAGGGAGTTCTCACTTCTCCACTCCCTTCTCTCGCTATATCCTATTCTTCCCCTGGTTCCTGGAGGTCTGTGCATGGTCTCATATGGCACTCACCACTTCAGGCAGGAAATGGTTAGGCAGGGCATCCCCAGCAGTCTGGAGGGAGAGTATTTTGAATGCAAGAAGCAAGGCCGCAGCCTGTTTCTGCTCTAGGGGGGCCCTTTTCAGTTTAGAGCCAGTCAGGAAGTGACTTCTTTTTTTTTTTTTTTCCCACAAAAAAAGTCATAGAATGAACCTCCTCTCTAGTTTTGGTAGCAAGCAGGACAACAAGTAGGACTGACCCAGAGATCCTCAGGTCTGGGGGAGACCAGAGCCATGCGGGCTGTAGTGGGTACCACCTCAGGGCATTTCACACGGAGGAGGGCACTTTCCAGAGAGTTCTGGAAGGAGCTCAGCCTTCTGCACATTCACGCCAACTGAACCTCTGAGGCTTGGCTTTAATCGTGATCTTAGAAATGACATGACCACACAAAGTCTGGAGGACAAGAAAACTTACAAAAGAGAACATGCGGCTCCGTGCCATAAAAGACAGGTAAGCTGCGCCCGGTCAAGGACGTCCTTGTGTCTGAGAGCGTGAGGAATTGAAAATTAACACGGAGTCAGTCTGTATTACCTGGAGCTGGTTTGCCGTGGTTGTGGTTAACTGAGTAATAAGCTTTCTTTGTCTTCATTCTAGAGCAAGGATCAGCCATGCCTTTCACTGTCTTTTGGGAAACGCATGTTTATTAAAACTCCCCTGGGGTTTGTCACACATCTATTTCCTGTTTGAATACCCAGGCCAGCAAAGTGAGCCGACAGTCATGCTTCGACGGAGCGCTGTCCCAAGAGGACACGATTCTCCTGGCCCACCATGCCCCACGGAAAACATTTAGAGACATCCTGCCTTGGCCTGATTTCCTCTGAAAGTCACCCTGAAACAAAGGCTGACGTGAACGTGGCTCATTCAGGATGCAATATCCCAAAGAGCAGGAGCAAGGGAGGGCCAGGAGTGGGGACAGGGAACAGCCGTGTTATCCAGTTGGGCAGCAACCAGGTGCTCTTTGCTTGGGACACTGCGAAGGATCTTCTGGAGTGGGGCATGGAAGCCTTCCCCTGGGACAGGAAGGGACCCATTGCCTCCTTCAGGGTCAGCTGTGTTTCCACAGGACTCCCACCGCTCAGCAGCTGGGGAGGGGTGGGGTGAGGCTGGCTGGGTGCATCCAGCGAGGACCTTGCTCCTGTGGAGGTGGCTGGACAAGAGTGAGGCTGGCTTCCCAAGAAGTGTCCCACACACGTGGGTCCAGGCAGAGAACTGGTCAGCACTGTCCCCAGAAAGAGCCAATACGTGGTGGCTGGCAAGCCTGCACACTAGGCCCCAGACAACCTGAGCCCTGCTGCAGACGAATTGCACAGAAGCAAGGCTCTTATGACAGAGTCAACAGGAAGATGCTCACATGGAGTCAAATCATGTTTTGAAGTTCACCTCTGATGCTGGCGTTGGAGGAATGCAGGTTTCACAGGAGAAACAGACCTCCAGAAACCGAGGGCCCAGAGAGCGTGGCGCTTACCTCTGTGGCAAAACAGGCACATGCTTTCCTTGGCACTCGTGTCACCAACACCGTGTTTACATCAGGAGCCCCTGATTTGGGTTGGCATTTGGTCTCCACATGGAAGAGACAGAAGGTTGGGAAATGGGTGGGATTTTTCCTGCAGAAGCTCCAAAGAGTTGCAAGAGAATTAGAAGGAGGAAGACACTAGAGAGGACCTGGGTGGGGGGGCACGTGCAAGGGAGACTCCATGGCAGAATTAACTAGTTTCATAGAGCTCCTAAAAACAAACGAGACAAGGCTGGGAGGAAAAAGGGGTGCCTGGCCCCACTGACCCTTCTCCTGAGGAGCCCGGAGCTGTGGAGAAACAGTGCTCCATCTCTTGCACTAGGGGGCGCTGTTGACCCAGGACCATGTAAAGGTTGCTACCTGACAAGGGCCCCCGCAGGGTGGGGGCGGGGTGGGCAAGAGCAGTAATTGCTCAAGTGGATGGAAAACACAGTTTCTTAGGGTTCCGGTGCAAGGCCCCCGTGAATCCTGATGACTAATTTGCATTTTTAACATGTTATGCTAATAATATCTCATTGCAACAGAGGAAACAGCTTCCTGTCCTCCACCGAGTCCAGATTCTATCCCCAAACTGTTGTCTCAGGTAAAGATTTATATAAAAGGTTCAGAGGGAGGCCGTAATAGATTTTGATACATATTTCAAACTATTTTTCTAGCACACCACTGATCTCACAGGCAGATTTATGGAAATGCAGTATTTATTATACAATATCCATGTTTTATTAAATCTGATGACATTGCGAGGGAGAGCTGGCGCAGCAGTCTCAGGGCTGAGCCCGACTGAGCCTCCCCGGGGGAGGCCAGGATGGGACCCAGATGTCTCCTGGTGGTACCGTGGGTCCTCAGCTCTGTCGGTAACCTCCCTCCCATAACCTTGAAGGGAACGGGCGCTGGCTCCTCTCCCCCCACCCCACCCCAGCAGCAGGACTGGGCAGGGTATGAATAACACGCTCAGAGACAGCGGCCCTCAATCTTATCTGAGCTAGGAGCCTGGCTTGTTATCCAGTCTGCCGCCTGCAACTTATCTCAGCAGCCATGGGGAATGCTTCCTTGGGTCTCCCTGCTCAGCGGGTCCCCAGCAGACCTGCCCTCCTTGGAAACCCGATTCGCTTCCAACAGAGCCCTCTGGGCCAGGAATCAAATTGGCCTGGCTCCCCTCTGATCTCCCCGAGGCGGTGCACAGGGGGTCCGGGCAGCTGTAGTAACTCTACCCCTGCGCTCCCCAGGTCCTTTTCTTTTCCTAGACAAGATTTATAAGGCACGGTTTAGTCTTACGGTAGACAGACATTCCCAGGAGGGGCCCTGAACTCCTGTATACCACGGCCCCTCTGTTCCCTGCAAGTTAACTCCAAGATGGGGTTTTAGATAAAGTTGGGTTGATACCCAAGGAAAAGGGAATTTGCTTGAGACCAGAAACCACTTTACAGGACTTGATGGATTGGGTTGACCTCAGGAGCCAGGGAGTGGGGGTAGGCAAAGGAACCAGAATGGCCTGGGCACTTTTAGGCCTTTGTCTGCCCTGCCTGGGGCTGTATGGAGAAGCTGTACCGTCGTTGGAGTCAGAAAAAGCTAAATCTGAGTCCTGGCTGCCTCCCTCACTGAGTGCCTGGGGTGGGTTATTCAGTTTTCTTACCTATAAGATGAGGATAATGCTCACCTCTTTGGGTTGTTGGGAAATAATAGATATTCAGCACAGACCCTGGCGCAGAGAGAGAAGCCACGACATGTTCGCCATTGTCACGAGTTCCCTTGGTTAATTCATTGAAGCCACAGACCTGGTGGCCTTTCTGTTGTTTGACACTGTCCTGAGAAATGGACAGCATCACCACAGAGAAGGGACAGCACCCGGAAAACAAGTGGGGGTCCATCCCCACTCAGACTGAGGTTCCAATCAACCCAAAGCTTGATCGGGGATGGCAGGGATGCTAGATGGCAGGAGACAATAAGACACAGAATGACCGCCTGTCGTTGGGGGGCTAGGGCCATTTTCCACAAGCTGATCCCCAGGGTCACGAACACCTATATACTTTTCCAAGGTGGGACTTAAGAACGTGCCCAGTCTGTCACGAATACCCTTTTATTTACCTGGAGATGTCAGTTCCCAGACAGCCGGGGCCTGGCTGCTGATCTGAATAGTAATCAGCTTCTCATGTCTCCCTGTCTTTACAAGAACCTGGGACACTAATAACTTCCCCAGGGAGGGGCTGCAGCTTTGCCGAGTGTCTGCGGGGACGCACAGCCGGCCTCCGCCATCCTCCTTGCAGCAGTCAGGGATAAAAAAGATTTTTTTTTTTTAACTTAGCTGACAGTTTCATTAAAAAATAAATAAATAAACACTTGAGTCTGTTGTCCACAGCGGAGTGACATTTGTATTTTTAAACAGCAACTCAAAATGACTTTCTATGGAATCTCCATTTTATTTTGTTTTAAAATTTGGAAAATGCCAAAAAGCCTACTGCTTTGTAACTCAGCACCCCAAGACATTGTGACAACAGCCCTACACCTCACTCTAGGCTTGTGTGCAGAGGGGGTAGCACTGGGAGAACCCCTTTTCTATATAGATACCCTGAGAAAGCACTTGGGTTGTTTAAAAAAATATATATGGCTTTAATGGTCTCGATATTGAACCCAGGCATTCTTTCATGCAGTGTCTATTTGCTTATTTGCACAGTTGGCTCAAGAGGCCTGGTCCCTGGGGCTTCCATTTAAAGCTAGATTCTCGTAACTTCAGCCTGGGGACGGAGGTCCCTCCTGCCACCTGGGTCCTGCTCCTCAGCCCTCGCTGCTGACCCCCACCGCCCCCTCGGCTGTGCCAGGGTGCAACATAGGAAGAAGGTGAAAGGTCGAGAGAAGAAGGAGTTCAGTGGCAAAAGCAGCCCTTGGCTCAGGGAAGCCTGGGCCTCCTTTGGACTCCTGCCTGCACCACCCCTATTCCCAGGCCCCAGGAGATGGCAGATCCTTACAGCAGGGTCTCCTGGAGAGGTTTCCATTCCCACAACTAAATTTATTCCATCAGAGTTGTTTTTTTTTTTTTAACCTAAGTCTAATTGATGCTGTCATGATGTCAGAGCGAATGTTATGATTTTAGTCAAAAGCAGTAAACTAGAAGAGACGGTCTGGATTACAGCTTTCCTGTATATCCCAAGACTACCATGAAAGGCCCAGCCAGACCCGATGGTGTGCAGTTGCCACCAATCCGGACCACGCAGAGCCCCGAATAGCCTGCCAGGCTTGTTCCTAAGTGATTCTAAATGAGGTAGTGAATATACACCTTTATCACCTCTGTCTACCTGGATAGATTAATTCTCCATTAATTTCTTTCTAGGAGTTGTTCATTCTATCCTGCAAGATTCCTCAACATCTAGCAGTGTCAGATTTTGGGTGGATGGATGGATGGATGGATGGATGGATAAATGAATAAAAGAAAGCATGCACGGTGCCTTGTTCATTCTGCGCAAAGCAAATTATACCCACAGGCTCACCTTCCATGAGCTCATTTCCTAACTGACGGTTGGGTGTTGGGTGACATGGGGAAAAAAATTTAAAAAGGAATTTGTGTTTATACTTTCACCCAGCAAAATGCATATCAGATTACAGAAAAAAAAATCAGAATGTCTGTAGATAAAATTAAAAGTGTGGGGTTTTATCAAGTCATCGAAGTAAATCATGCTTTGCAAGACGCCCGCAAAATTGCGAATGTTCTCATGGCCCTAATTCAAAATGTGTTCCTTAAACAAAGAACATCTTGGTTTGATTCCTTGTGTTTTGAAGCCTATATTGTACAGATATATGTTTTTCCGGTGTGATATAAAAAACACAAGGGGTATGTAAAAATGTTCCGTCATTTCATCAGATTTTCCAACCAGCAATTCTATAGAGGAGTACAACACAGTTAAGGGTAACTGATATGCCCTTAACTTAATTGTCATCTAGTATTTGGGATTTTGTCCTTAGAGTTTCAGATCCCTGGTTTTTTGTGCTTATTTAAAATCTGGTACTTAAGGCACAAGTATCTTCTCTAGGACACACTGATCCTGACCACTGATGGTCCTTGGAAGGTTTTCTGAGAATTGGGGGGAATGTCATTAAAGACCCAGGGGCTGAACATGCCTAACCCTGCCTTTCTCGTTTGCATTTCAATGGGTGGCTTTGCACAAGCAGCTGATGGTAACAGTTGTGTTGGGTGGGTTGAAGTATAATCTCACTACCCCAGTATAATCTCACCTTAGCTAATTGCATCTGCAATGACCCTATTTCTGGGTAGGTTCCACTCACACAGTGACACGGAGTTGAGACCCCAATAGCCATAGATGCTTTTTCAGGCACTGAGAAGCAATGTGACATTGTGGTAGCAATTGCTTTGCAGTCGCTCCAGAACTATTGCGGCAGGTACATTCTGAGGTACGAGGGATGTGTTACTCATCCTACTGTTACTGTAACAAAATACCTGAGACCATCAACCTAAGAAGAAAGGTTTATTTTGTCTCACCGTGTTGGAGGTTTCAGTCTATGGTTGGTTGCTCCCATTGCTTTGGGACCTGTGGCAAGACCGCACACTATGGCAAGTAAGGTGTGGCACAGTGAACCTGCTCACCTTATAGCTGGGATGCACAAAAGATTGGGGTTCCACAATCCCCTTGGAGGCACACCTCCAAAGACCCCCAAATGCCAACTAGACCCCATCTTTTAAAGATTTCTATCATTTCCAATAGTGGCATGGGCTTATGTTGAGAGCCACAGCCAAAGGGGCCCCAGCATACTTCCAGCTGCCAGCAAACTTCCAGCTGCCAGCTGATGATTGGCTCACAGCTTCCCCAGCAAACTTCCAGCTGCCAGCTGATGATTGGCTCACAGCTTCCCCAGCAAACTTCTAGCTGCCAACTGATTGGCTCCTCTGCGGTGATGCTCATTGGGCTGTTTCCCTGCCCTTTCAGACCACGGAGCTGCTCATTGGGGGACTTTTTTTTGGCTCCGCCCACGCGACCCAGCCAATCGGCCTCAAGAGCAGGAGGAGTGGGGGAGGTGGAGAGGCTTGTGGGAAGCCGGGGGGTGGCAGTTGGGCTCTGAGGGTTTTCCTGAGGAGCTGTGTGGTGTGGTGTGTGTGTTCTAAAAATAAAGTTCGTTTCTTTTGACAAGTGGCTTCTGAACTGTGCCCAGCAGGCTTATACAATGAGATTATACTGGGATAGTGGGCCTCTATTCATTTTGACTCTCCTTATAAAAAGGGGGGCTTTGGAGACACACACACACACACATCCACACATGCATTCACACACCCACTCACACCCACCCACGTACACCACACACACCCACTCACACACACATCCACACACGCATTCACACACCCACTCACACCCACCCACGTACACCCCCCCCCACACACACACACCAAACTTTAATACACAGGCCTTTGAGGGACATTCCAGTTCAAATTGAAGTAGGGGCTTAGGACTTTGATGTGTGAATGTGGGGGACACACTTCAACCACCTGGAAGATATCCATCACGAGTTAAGACACGGAGAAAGGCTCTGCAGCCCAACTGCCCTCCTTCCCTTCTGCCCCTTCCAAGCCCTCCTGCTCCTTCCCCCACAGCTGTCTCTAAGCCCTGAGAGACTTGTCCCTTTATATCTTGCCTGTGGCTTGGTTTCCTGAGACCTCCCAGACACCAGTCATGAGCAAGAGATGCAGCAATTAGCCAGGTCCTGCTAACTCTTTAGCACAACGATTCTTGACCTGCCAAATTTTGATCCACGTGTGATTTCTTTTTATAAAACCGTGCATACCTCTTGTTACCCTAGCGTCTATCAGAAGGGACACTGGATTGGGTGGCCCACATAACGAGCGACTCAGTATGACTCACAGAGACCCTTGAGAGGCAGAAGGAGGAGCCCACTGGCATGCTCGACTTGAACATGTGACATCCCACTCATACAGTGACGTGGAGCTGGGCCCCCGATAACCACCAAAGCTCCTTCAGGCACCAAAAGGCAATGTGACACTGCGGCGTGAATTGCTTTGCAATTATTGATTTCTGAATACCTGTCAAGACGACCCTTTTAGTGCATGCCTCGGAGCACCACGGAGATGGAAAAATCCCACCCTGCCAGGTGCAGCTTTCCACCTGGACGGCAGGTAGATGGAGAAGGGAAGGCAGTTACATCCGGGAAGAGCCAAAGAGAAAAATCTAAGGCAGCAATATGAGAGCAAGAGGAACCAGTCGGAGAGCTGGGTTTGAAACCACACTGGATGGCTGGATGACCCCGGACAAGTCCCGGACCTCCCCAGACCTCCCCGTCTGTTCAATGTGCTTATCATGATGCCTGCCCTGTGGAGTGCTCACGAAACACGTCACAGTGGCTCTAGTGTCCTAGGCTGCGTCCACCTCTGTGAGTCCAGCCCCGGTGAGCGGTGCAGGCACAAGCTCTGTGAGACTGCCCTCAAAGGACTTGGTGGCTGCAAACTTGCCTTTGCTACAAAAGCTGCTCTTGCAATGCAAACAGGCCAGAGTCCCCCGCTCCCCAGCTCCCCCGGCTCCTGACCCGCCATCAGGTTCTGCATGCATGGCTGGCTTCCTGAGCAGTGGGAGGCTGTGGGCAGGAAGGGGAAATGAGAGCGGCCGGCTGCGCACACCTGGGCTGTATCAATGGCCACGTTGTGGAGCTGGCCCTCCTGGGCTGCTGGCTCTGCTGGCTCTGTGGCTGTGTTAGTCATTGCCTCACGGGGCCTTGGTTTGTTTTCATACTTTTGGGAGTGTGACATGCACCTTCAGGAACTCATCTTTAACTGCCTTCCCTCCCAAGGGACCCAGGTCCTTCTCTACTCCTCTCTTCTTTCTAAGCCATTTCTTTCTTTCCTTCTTTCTTCCTCTGTCTCTCTTCCTCTGTATTTTTCTTCAATCAAGTAGAGATAGGGAGGCAGAGGTGCAGGATGAAGGAGAGTGATTCTGGAGCAGGAATGCCCACTGTTGTTATTCTGGAAAAGTCTCCTTGGCTAACCCAGAGGGGCTCTGTCAGCCGGCGGGTTCTGGTTCTCGCAAACAGGAGCAGCATGTGAGTGCCATTGAGGGAGACTCATCCACCCAGATCCTGTTTTCCTGCATGCTGAGCCCTTCACAACTGGACGGAACCTTACAAAGGATGCCTTGCCCAAGCACATGTTTCAGATGAGGAAACTGAGACTTCAGGAAGGTTTAAAAATTACATGCTTTCTGGGCGTGTAGGTGCACTCCTGGTATCCCAGTGACCTGGGAGGCTGAGGCAGGAGGATTACAAATTCATGGTCAGCCTGGGCAACTTAGCAAGACCTTGCCTCAAAATGAAAAATTTAAAAGGGCTGGGGATGCGGTTCAATGATAGAGCACCTTGGGTTCAATCCCCAGGACTGCACACATGAACATAAACACACACACACTCACACACACATACATTGCAACTCAACACAGGGATCTACATAAACCTTGCCCCATGGATTTGCCCTCATTTTCCCTTTGTTCACGTAGGAAATTTGTTTCCTAAGGCCTCTATGAACATGTCCCTGTGTTTACAGAAGTCATGAACAGCCCTGTAAGTAGCCACTGAATGAAATCGTGTCTCAGAGCTACACCAACACGGGCCCTTCCTTATTTCTGATTATATGGTGCAAAGTCATGTAAAACTGCAAACTTTACAGGAACTATATATAATCTCATTTCTAGACACACACTTCCCCAAATTGGTGCCTAAGTCTCGATCTTTTACACCAACACTAACTCTTCTTATTGCTGTTATTGTTTTGGACAGGAGCTCATCCAGCTCCGAGCTTCACATTTCACTCTCCGTGTCAGCACACAGAGGTCTAACACATGCTTAAGATGTCACATCCAATGCTCTATCGTGTGGATGTACCAACATTTGTCTGACATTCTTCTTTGGGGTTCATTTGGGTTACTTCATTTAACATTTTCAAGTAAAGACACAGGAACATTCTTGGGTCTTTGGATACACATAGTTTTAAAAGCTTCAATCTTGGATGTAGAGATGCTGGGTCAAAAGATACGAATTTTAAACATTTCTGTAGATATTGCTAAGTGGCAAACCAACCGATTTCCACTTGGACCAACAGTGTATTCGAGGGCCTATGTATTACCACTTCGACCTTTAGCCCTCTTGCTCCTTGGCCATTCTGATGAATGGAACAACATGTGGCTGTAGTTTTCGTTCACACGCCTTGTGAACCCGGGTTTCTTCCTCCTGGCCCACCTCCACTTCTTCGCTCTTTTCATGTCCCTTGTAGGTACGTCATTATGGTTTAGAGATGAGGTGTCCCCAGAAGTTCATCCGTGAGACAATGCAAGAATGTTCAGGGGGTGAAATTGTCAGATTGTGAGAGTTGTGACCTAATCAGTGGATCAACCCACTGATATGGATTAGTCAGGTAGTAACTGGGCAGGTGAGATGGCTGGAAGAGGTGTGTCACTGGGGGTATGTCTCTGGGTTTATGTTTTGTCCCTGGGGAATGGAGCTCTTTCTCTCCCGGTTGCTGTGCCTTGAGCTGCCTTCCCCTGCCCCACCCTCCCGCCATGATGTTCTGCATTACCTTGGGCCCAGAGCTATTGAGTCATGGGCTGAACCTCTGAAACCAGGAGCCCAGATAGAATTTCTACCTCTAAATTTTTCCCATCGGGCCTTTGGGTCACAGTGATGGAAAAGTTCAATAAAACACATGAATGGGAAGTGCCCCAAACGTGTAGTAGAAACTTCAGCAAAACTAAGGCCAATAAAAGGCAAATTCACACCCGACCATTCAGAGCAGAGATTGACCTTCAGACTGGAGGTACCAGCTCTGGGTCAGGAAACCATACTTCAGACTTAGAGCCACGACACTTTCTGACAGCCTTGACCCATGGGAAGGGTGGTGGATGGGCTGAGCACACTTGGGGAGAGTCGGCTTCACCTGTCTCTGTGGGCCTGCTGAGGGGCTACGTCCAGCTCAGGTCAAATATGCAGGGCCAGAATTGTGGCACAGACCCACAGCCCTGCATTCTGTGGCCACCTCAGTCCCTTCCAACCCTTCCCCGCTGTTGAACTACTTCTCATCCCAGCACATATGCTGGCGGGTCCCCAACAGCCCTTGCATATGGCAGATCCCAGTGGCAATGAGCAAGAGGTCACTGGCCACAGAGGTTCTGACTCTACCCTGGATCCAAAGGGCTCCTGAGTGCATGGGAGCCTGCTTCGTCCAGATTCCCCAGACAGCCAACCTGCCTTCTCTCCCTCCCTCCCTCCCTCCCGCGCTCTCTCTTTTAATGTCCTCTAATGATGTCTGGATAGTGGCCAGCCCCAGAACTGGCAAGAGACCTGCCTTAACCAGGTGGCCTCGAGACCACCCCCAAAGCTGGCTTGGACCTCTGCCCCCGAGAGGAATTGCCCATAAAGCATACTATGTTTTTCCCTCTCAGACACATATTCTTGAAATTAATATGTCACCACCTTCTCTGTGGTCCCTGCCTGATGGAGGGTAAAACTATGTATGTTTCTGTACCCAGAAACTATACCCGATTTTTTTTTAAGAAAAGGCTCACATTTTTGGTACCACATGCATTTCTTTAATTTCTGTGGGCTCATGCTAGAATACCATATTGCTTTCCTAGTTAACTTGTCCTAGACATAATGAAGCCTGTTTTAACTAAGATTCACACTTGAGAAGTGTGAATAGCATAACTCACTCAACCCCTCTATGAAAAGAGGGGAAACATGCAAAGCTCATTAGAGTTTCTCAAGCATTCATTCAGGAACTAATTGCCAGTTTTTATGCCCCTTCAGAACCCGAACAGCTCTCTTTAGGAGCCGTTCCTAAAATCAGAACTTTATGACCACTTTGCAGAACATTTGCCTGTGACACCATAGGTCAAAGTAAAAATTCTTGTCCTCAGTGTTCCAACCTGCACCACCTTATGGACTAACATACGAATGGGAATTTGTTGAGGGTCGTGATGGGTGACAGAGGGACACAGTGCCAAGCACCTGAAAGATAGTCAAGTTAAAGACACTGAGACAATTCAGTCTGGGGAAGACCCTGCCAAATGTTTTCAAAATAATAATAATAATAATAATAATAAGGCTCATGTAAGTTCTCTCCATTATAAAATTATTCATGCTAATTTCAAAGATGAAAAGTTTAGATGGATAGAGGAGGAAAATCACTCTCAAAGCCCCACTCCAAGATAACATCATTAACATTTTTATTTATTATATGCCTCTATGATAGGCCTTGACCTTGGATAGTGTCCCAGGGTAGTTTGTTCCATGATTATGGCTCCCATTGCCCTCCTCAAACCCTGTTCTTTTACTTATTCATTCAACGGCTCTTCATGAAGTCCCGTGTTAAGGGCTGAGTCCTGAGACCACTGGAGAAAACACACACTCTAGTTGAAGGAGACAAAATACATGAGTGAACGAGTATTGAATGAGGCTGGGAACTCACTGGAAATTTGTAAGCAGAGAGCAGTGTTTTCTGCTTTATGTGTTTGTAAATGGGTTTCTTCAGTGCAGAGAATGGAGCCCAGGGAGAAAAGAGCAGCATAGGGCGAACAGGTGGGAGGTCACTGCAGAGGCTGAGATGAGCCACAGAGCAATATGGCGGCTTGGACTGGAGTGGTACTGGGGAAGGGGAGGAATGTTTAGGCGTTTGGGTCCTCAGAACTTGCCGATGTGTGTCATGGATGTATCATGGGTGTGAAAGAAAAGGAGGAATGGAGAGTGGCTACCAGGATTCTGGAATGAGTATCTGTGTGAATGAGGGTGCCAACTTCAGAGGCAAGAAGACTCGGAGAACAGCAGGTTGGAGGTAAAATAAAGAGGCCTGTTGTGATGGGCAAGGTGCCCAGTGGACATCCAGGTGGGAAGGTCAAGTTTGCAGTTGGGTGAATGAATCTGGGGTCCAGAGCCAGACTGTCTAATTGGGAACTATTGACACATGGACAGCATTTAAACTCTGGAAATGGCTGAGGTCACTTGGGGACCACTGTGAGTTGAGAACAGAAAGACTCTGTAAGAAAGTGCCCCACCTCTTAAAAACAGAGGATGAGTAGACCCATGTGCCATACCCCAGCCACAGGCTCCCTGCCTCCACAGACGGTCTGGGGATATGTGAAACAGGAGACAGATTTTCTTCTCAAAAAATGTCATTTTGTGAAGGAATATGTTGTATTCTGGTACCTATTGAAATTGTGGAAGTCAAAGCAGTATTCTACAATCTTGATTTAAAAGATGGCTATTGTCATGTATGTAAAAAGAAAAAAGATGGCAGACTACGTATTGACAATCCAACACGTAAATCACATAAAAAAATACATTTAAATTGCTTTTTAAAGCCGCATAAGAAAGAAATTTCATATGTAATTGCTGTTCATAAGAATTGGTGAGCATTTTCACACCCTTCTTTGTATGTTTGTAAATGTCCTTTGGAACTTCCTGTTTTGACCAATGAATTATTTAGAAGAATGTTGTTCGATTTTCAAGCATTTAATGATTTTCCTGTTTCCTTCATCTGAGTTTTAGTTTGATTACATTAAGGCTGGAGAACATAATCTATATGATTGTAATTCCTTTACATTTTTTGAGGATATGGTGTATTTTGATGAATTTTCCATGAACAATGGAAAAAGTGTGGATTCTCCTGTTGGGGGATGGTGGTAGAGGGGTTTATATTTACCAGTTTGATTCTATTGGTCAAGTCTACTGTTTTGGTCTTCTCTATTCTTGCTTATTTTCTTTCTAAAAATTCTGCCAGTTGCCGGGAGAAGGATATTGAAATCCCCAACTATAATTACACATTTTTCTGTTTTTCCTTTTAGCTTTATTAGCTTTGCTTTGTGGGTTTTAAGGCTCTGTTATTTGGTGTGTACACATTTAGATTCATTGATTTCTTCCCAGTGAATTGATTCATTTATAATTATGTAATGCCAGGTATCTGCACGATTTTTAGGATTCCACTTTGATTTGTTTATAACATTCTCAAGAGCATCTCTTCCTTTTTCTGCATTGCTCTGGATCTTGTGGTAGAGATTTATTGTGTTCTACTGTTACCAGCATTTTTACCACTTCCCAAGGACTGTGGAAACCTTTCCAGGGTTGACCTCCCTTTATTCCTCCCGTGCTTACGTGAGTATGAGATGGCTTTGTAAATGTTTTCATAGTCAAATATGATTTACGCAACTCCCGAGGAGAGAGGTGGCCTATTGCGTGTGCCCGTGTAGGTTTCTTCGCGTTATTCTTTTCTTCTTTCCTGGTGCCCCAAGATCCTTTTATCCTCGCCGTCCCATTTAAAGAACTTGTTTCAAACATTCTTTAGGGCTAGGTTTGTTAACTGCAGATTCTTTTCATGCTCAGTCATTGAACAATAGGCCTATTTCCCATTTACTCCTGAAGGATGGTTGTACCAGATAGAGAATTGGTGGTTGACAGTTCTTTTCTTTCGGAACTTGAAAAATGGGCCGCTTCCTTCCGGCCTCCCTACCGTGGTGTCATCCCACAGGGACTGTGTCCTTTTCCTCTGGCTGCTTTTAAGAATTTTTCCTCTGTCTTTATTTTCCAGAAGTTTAATTATGATCTTGGGCTTGGCATGGATTTCTTTGGATGCATCTCCTTTGGAGTTCACCCATCTTCATCAGTTTATGGTCTTTGGCCAGATTTGGGAAGCTTCCTAGGAGATGTGTCTTTGCATTCTCTTCAGCCAGGGCTTGCAAAGGTAGGACCCTTTGTTGTTAATCCCGTAGGTCCTTGGGGTTCTTTTTTTTTTTTTAATTTCAATTTGCTTCCTCTCTGTTTTTTTCATTTGGGTTAAATCCACTCATAATCCTCAATCAGCTTACTGATTCTATTTTCTCTTGTCCCCTCCCCACTAACTTGGGGTAAACTAATACATTTTTTTAAAAAAATTTTCAGTTACTGGGTCTTTTCAGTTTTATAATTGCTAATTGTTTCTTTTTCATAACTTCATTTTCTTTGCTGAGGCTTTTATTTTTATTTCTGTCAACAGAATTTGTAGTTGACTATTATTTTCCTAATACCACCTTAAAATCCTTGTGAGATGATCCCCCATTGGCTTCATTTCAGTATTAGTCTCTGTTCTTTTTTTTTTTTTTTTTCATTTCTTTCAGTTATGATTTTCCTGCTTTTTTTTTTTTTTTTTTTTGTATGACTGGGAACTTTTTTCTTGTGTCCTGGACAGTGTGACGATGTCTCAGGAGACTGTCTTTTGAGGTTTAGTAAGCAGGCTACGGCAGTGTTTGCAATGACAGTTTCCTTTTCACAGTCTTTTGGGGGCTCTTTTGTTCTGTTTGGTTTCTCTGACGCTCATGAGGCTCCCACTGAGTGATGCATAGAAAGCATTTCTCCAAATTGGTTCCTTCAGATGGGGGAAGGGACCCTCTGGCCCTTGGAAATAAAGAGCACTTGCCAGGGTGGACCCCTGCTGGTGTACCCTGCCACCTATGTCTCTGGGTGGGAGAGGAGCCTCAGAGCTTGGAGACCAAGAGGCTTCCTATGCTTAGGGTGTCTGAAGGAAGAATCTGCCCTTCTAGAACTGCCTGGCTTCCTGGTGTCTCTGGAAGAAGAAGAGTACCTCAAGTTTGTAGGAAAGGACAGCCTTTCCCTGACGGTTTATCAGTGGGGCTCCTGATCAACCTCTTGGGGCCTCTTGTTCTATCCAGGGGGAGGAGTCAGCCCCCGGGGGTCACTTTCTGTTGCAAAGTTGGGGGTTGGGAAACCTGGGGCAGAGGTGGCTGGAGGGTCCTGCAAACAGCACAACCCTGCTCCCACACTGCTCCTCGGCTCCTTGGTCGCCAATCAATTCACCTTCTTCTTTCCACCTGTCAGAACTCTTTGGTTGCCTCTTAAACTAAAAAGAAAATCTCTGAGAACTAGGGGTAGGCCAAGGGTTCTTGGAATTGACACCAAAAGCACAATCCAGTTGATACTTAGGGCCTTCCTCCATGAAGACCCTGTGCGTAGGACGAGCTGGTTACAGACTGTGAGAAAGTATTTCCAAGCCGCACATCCACTGAAGGAGTGGTAACCTCAGAACCCAACGGGATCAAGAGAACAAGAGGGCGAGCCAGGACTGGGAGAAACACGGGCAGAAACACTGACCAGGGCCAGCCATGCAAACTACAGGAAGAACTCTGAAAACTCAACAGAGAGAAAAGAAGCCATTTAGAATGGGCAAAAGACTTAAACAGACACCACACCAAAGAAGACACGCATGGCGAAGGAGCACAGGGCAACGTGTTCAAGGTCATACGTCATTAGTGAACGGTAAGTTAAAATAATGAAATGCCACCCGAATCACCCACAACACCCAGTGCCAGTGTGTTCCTCAGCTTTTTTGCTGCTGTGACTTAAACACTTGACCAGAACAATTGTAGAGGAGGAGACGTTTACTTAAGGCCTCACGGTTTAGAGGTCTCAGTCCCCAGACAGCCAGCTCCATCACGGCTGAAAAGTGAGGCACAGGGAAGCAGCTCACTTGATGATCAGGCAGCAGAGAGACTCCACTCTCCAGATACAAAATATTCACTCCAAAGCCATGTTCCCAATGAGCCACTTCCTCCAGCCACACCCCACCTGCTTCGGGTCACCATCAGGGATTAATTCACTGATTAGGTCAAGGCTATGCATGACCCAGTCATTTCTCCTCCAAATCTTCTTACATCATCTCCCACTGTGTGTTGGGACACCACAGCTAAACATAACAGCCAGCTAGGATGTGCCACCCCAGTTACCTTTGTTCATTGTTACTGGTGGGAATGCAAAATGGGACCTCACTTTGGAAGGCAGTTTAGCAAGTTGTTTGTTTGTTTGTTTACAAAACCAAACATGCCCTTGACATGACGTTTGGTAATTGAACTCCTTGCTTTTTTTTTTTCCCCCAGATGAATCAAAAACTTAGGTTTACAAGCACACCTGCACGTGGGGTGGTTATAGTCACCTTTCTGTAATTGTCCAAACTTGCAAGCACCAAGGTGTCCTTCAGGAGGTAAATGGATAGACAGAGGAATGTCTTGACAATTGAATATTCTTCAGCCCTAAAAGGAGATAAGCTGTCAATCTAGGAAGGGATGTGGAGGGAACATAAATTCACTAAGTAAAGAAACCAATCTGAAAAGGCTGCATACCTGCAAGTCCAACTACAGAACATTCTGGAAAAGAAAACACTATGGAAACCAAAAAAAGAAAAATGATGGTTGCCAGAAGTCATGGGGGAGACAGAGGTGAAGGGAGAGGTGAATAGATAGGCACAGAGGATTTTTAAGGCTTTTCTTTTTCTTTTTTGGTGGGGAGGGGTACTGGGGATGAACTCAGGGGCACTCGACCACTGAGCCACATCCCCAGCCCTGTTTTGTATTTTATTTAGAGACATGGTCTCACTCAGTTGTTTAGTACTTCGCTTTTGCTGAGGCTGGCTTTGAACTTGCAATCCTCCTTCCTCAGCCTCCTGAGCCCCTGGGATTACAGGCGTGAGTCACCTTGCCCAGTTTTGAAGGTATTTTATATTTGTTTCCAACCCATAGAATGTACACCACCAGGAATGGACCTTAACACGAACTATGGATTTAGGATGATAATGATGAGTCAGTGTAGACTGGTCCATTATAACAAACCACCATTCTGATGGGCAAGGTCAGCAGCCGGTACATGTGTGGGGTCAGGGCACTTATTAGAAGAACTCTCTGTACTTTCCACCTGATTGTGCTGTGAACTGTAAACATCTCTAAAAAATAAAGCCTACTTTAAAAAATAAAATAAATCTCCATAGTCACACACACACACACACACAATACACACACAACTCAATTAGGAAATGGGTTAAAGACATGAGTAGACATTGCACCAAAGAAGGCAAATCATCACATTGAAAGATATTTTGATGCCACCAACCTTCAGAAAAATGCAGATGGCAAGATCATCAGAGTGGCAAAAATGAAAAATAATGACAATACCAAATACTGGTGAGGATGTGAAGAAACTGAATCACTCACTCACTACACAACCACCCTGGAGAACAGCTTGGCAGTTTCTTAGAAAAGTACCCATGCAACTACCAATGCTTTCTTGGGCATTTGTGCCAGAGAAATGACACATTCATGCAAAAACATTTAGACCAATGCTCGTGGTAACTTTGTTTTTGTTTTATTTGTTTGTTTGCTTTTGTTTGTCTATTAGTTGAAAACTGGAACAACCCACGTCCTTCAGTGGGTGGATGGTTAGACAAACTGGTGCAGCCAGGCCATCAAGATCTACTTTGCAAGAAATAGGAACCAAATATGGATACTTGCAATCACTTGGATCAATCTAGGGGAAATTTTGCAGCACAGAAAAAAAATCAATTCCAAAAGATTACATGTTGCATAATTTCATTCATATACTATATATATGAACTACAAAATATATAGACCTGGAAAACAGCTGTGTTTGCCTAAGGTTAGGGACAGAAAGGAGTCAGAGGAAGGAAGTGGGTGTGCCTCAACACAGGGAGGGACCCTTCAACAGAGGGACCCTGGTGGCAGGTGAGCTATGCTGAATCGTGAGCTGAGGTGCACACACAAACCTGCATAGGGAATAGGGTTGCACAGAACTAAATACACACTCACACACAGAGAGAGAATATGAGCACAAGTGGGATGATATGGCTAAGATCAGGTGTTCTATTTATGTGAACAACCTGGTGTGGTTGGTGCTGGGGTGTTGCAGGATGTTACCAGGGGGGTACGCTAGGCAAAGACATCTCATTCTAAATGTCATTCTAAATGTGAATCTACAACTGTCTCGAACATTCCCACTTGCTTTTAAAGAAAGTCAGTGAGCACTCGCTTCTTTGGGTGATCTGCAGCTGGGCTCCATGTGTGCAGGTTCATGGAGTGGGCGGGGGGAGTGACAGAGAACAATGCCTCTGTTTCGGTGGCTGTAACTTGGCTACTCTACCTGGCTAACTGGCAGTGCAGCTGCCAGCCTCAACTCCACTTGGATTCTGAGTTGCAGGCAATGAGAATGCTTGATGGAACCCCTCTTGCCACTTCTCTTCCAAATATCGCTGATTCCTGCAAGCCACACGGCTGCCTGTCACACGGATCCTAAGAAACAGAACTTCATGAGGCTTTTCTGACAATGCTACTTTTCTGTAGTTGTTTTGTTTGCTTTTCGGTGAGACCATTAGATATGTCATGGTGGAAAGTCAAGTATATCATGTTTTAATGCTCATTAATGGACATTATATGTCTTTACTTATTAAAAAGATAGGTATTGCCGGTTGTGGTGGTGCATACCTATAATCCCAGTGGCTCGGGAGGCTGAGGCAGGAGGTTTGCAAGTTTAAAGCCAACCTCAGCAATTGAGTGAGTCCCTAAGCAACTTAGCAAGACCCTGTCTTCTAAATAAAAAAATAAAAAGTGCTAGGGATGTGGCTCCGTGGTTAAGTGCCCCTGGGTTCAATTCCTGGTACCAAAACAGAATAAAAATTAAAAACAAGGAAAACAAACTCTTTAGAGTTAAAAAATAAATATAAAGTGCTAATATGACAAATGGCCATGCATCATGCTAATGGAGAAGGCAGGCCGTAGGGAACGCGTGGTATAAAGGGTGGAGTTTATTTGCAACAAAGAAGAGCTCAGACAGTGCATTATCAGAAAGAAACGTAAAAAAAAAAAACCTTTGGAAACACAAATTGAAGACACCAAGCCAGTGATTTTGTGCAGAATTGAAATTTTAGAGGCTCCTCATGGAAATCTATGGACACCTTTCATACGCTGTGTGACTAACCTGGCCTTCTCTCCAGGATGCATTTAAAAGGAAAATTGGTATCCAATTATGTTATAAACATTTCTCCAAGTCAGTAAATCTCTTTTTAAAATATAATTTTAATGGCTTTATGCTGTCGGTGCAGTAGATACATCATCTTTTTCTTCACTACCAGACACTGACATTGTCTGCCTGTTTTTTTATATCTCTGGTATTGATTATATTCTCATGTGTTGTCCCCATGAGAATCACAGATGAAAAAGGATGAACACCTTGATGTCATATTTGGGTCCAAGTTTCCCCCCAAAGGTGCTGTGTAAACTTACATCCCATAGAAGAGGGTCTGCTACAGGAAAACCTTTTCAGAACTTGGTGGTGGATTTTAAAAGAGAAATATGCTCATTTTGTCATGGAAAAGTTGTATCCTATAGCTTTTTAACTTTTTTTTTCCTGATTGCTATGTGGAATACTTTCCCTGTGTGTCTGTTAACAAGGGGAAGTCTCCTCTGAAAATCATTTGTGTCCTTTGAATAGAGCCCAAGAATGGTCCCATCCATTTTGATAAGTGTACAACTTCATTGAGAAGCCAAACTGGAGTATATTTTATCCTTTTTCTGCTGTGGCTCCGGGTTGTTTATGAATTTTAGTATTATAAATTAATTCTTGTATTCCCAAGCAGATATTAAGCGGGTGGTTTCTGCAGGTGAGTCACTGTGTCTAGAGTGGTGACACAGTGGTACAAAGGACCTGCCTTTGAGGGCCTTCCATTCCCTTGCAGGTAGGGGAGTCAGACCCTAACCAGACAAGCATGTGACAAGTCCCTGGGACCAAGGTGCCAAGGTGGAAAATACACAGGGAAAGAGGACCTGGGGATGTAAGTTCGAGCCTGGGCTATTTTTAAGGCTGGTGTTAGGAGAAGGCCTGAAGGATCAGAGGCCACAAAGAAGTCAAGCAGAGGTCAGTAGGAAAAGTGTCCCCATCAGAGAGCACAGAAAATACAAAGGTTCTCATGCAGGTCCTAGAAAGGACAATGAGGCCAGGGTGGGTGGCGTCCCAGGTGAAGGGGAGATGACGGGAGACGGGGTCATTGAGAGGGCCAGGGGCCAGGTGTCATTGTAGGTAGATGGAAAATCATTTAGGACTTGTGGCATGGTACGGGCGATATGGCTTTGTTTATATAAAGGCTTGTAGTCTCTGACTGCAGGTAGAAAATAGGCTTTAAAGAGTCACACGGAGAAGCCAGGAAGCCAGGTGGGTCATTGCAATGCTCCTGTTAAGGTGATGACCTTTGTGGATTTTTGGTGTCAACTGGAGAATCGGCTGAAGGATGGCTTGGGGCGTGGGAGGGAGGGAGAAGTCAAGGTGGCTCCAAGATCTGGGGCCTAAAGTGCCGTGATACTCGTGCACTAGTAGAAAGGGGCACCACTGCTCCACAGTTCTGCTCTGATATCACAAGCTGGACTTGAACCTGAGTCAAGGGCGGAGGGGAGGAGACAGCAGCGTGTGAGTCGGCCAGTCCTGGAGAGGGTGGAGACCTCGAGGCTGTGAGCAAGGACTGGAGGCACAGCTCAGTGGCAGAGTGCGTACTCAGTGTCCACGAAGCCCTGGGTTCAATCCCCAGCAAACCCCAACAGAAAAAGGGCTGCTTCAGAGGTTACGAGTGTTTATAACTAATGATACCCCCTATAGAGAGAGAGGGGTCTGTGACTGAGAGCCAAGCCCTGGGTAGCCCACCAACCTCCTGTTTGGGTTTACAAAGAGGAACAAGTCTGAGATGGAGCATTGAGGCAGGAGGAGAGCAGACGGTACCACTGGGACGTCCAGACAAAGTCCAGGTCCTTGGTGTGCTGAACAAAGAATCGAGCAAGACACGCAGAAGTAACAGAGTACAGATCTACTGAAGGGGAAGATAGCCCTCCATTAGGTGGAACAGAGGGGGCTGGGAGGGCCAGAGAGAGAGAGAGAGAGGGAAGGAGGGAGGCTGACCCAGTCTCTGGAAACTGGGGTCTTATATTCTGAGCTGTGGGGCCTTCTCTTCCCTAAATGGACCTGATTGAAGACCTTACCCCATTTTCTCACGTTGGTTATCTTATGACTCCTGATTAGAATATTTTCCAATTTCCTCCCCATTGGTTACTTTAGAAAACCTACTTAGAATATCGCCCACTTTACTTCCCTTGGTCATTTTAAAATTTGAACCTGAGGTGGGAGTTGTCACGGTGTTGTCCTCAGTGGTGGGAGTTGTCACGGTATTGTCCCCAGTGGTGGGAGTTCTCATGGTGTTGTCCTCAGTGGTGGGGGTTGTCACGGTGTTGTCCCCAGTGGTGGGAGTTGTCATGGTGTTGTCCCCAGTGGTGGGGGTTGTCACGGTGTTGTCCCCAGTGGTGGGAGTTCTCATGGTAATGGGATTTTACTGTACATCATGGGACAGGACTTGTCTCCTCGTCTTATCCTCCAACAGATTCTTTTTGATCCCTCTCTCCGCTATCTCGATGACCCTGAACTCCTGCCCAACACCGGGAGATGGTAGGATCCTGAACCCAAGTGAAAAAGGTGTTTTAAGGAAGAGATAGTTAGATGAGGGCTTAGGACTGAACCTGGGGTTGATGGTGGAGATGCTGCCACCCTGGGCGACAGCTGACACAGAGTGAGGAGACTTGAAGGTCACGTTGAGGTGGACTGAGGATAGATTGGGAGAGGAGTAGAGCAGAGACCACAGGCCGTAGAGACCACTAGAGAGAGAGGGCTAGAAGTGGGGCTGTAGCTCACAGGAAGGGATGAGGGCTTTTTATTCTTTCTTTTTAATTTGGGGGTGGATTTCAGCACCTGTGTTCTCATGTAGAGACTGGGAAGTTTATGATTTGGGAAAATAAAGAAGAAGGGACAATTGCTGGACTCAAGTTTTTTAAAGGCAAAAGGGATCCCACACCTAAGTGGAAGGGTGGCTAAGTAGGGACAGAGTCAGGTCATCCCTCGTAACAGTGGAAGGCAATACCTGGGTCCAGACTTCCATGAGTTGGTGGGTTTGTTGGTGGAGGTTTGCAGAGTTCTTTTCTGGTTTCTTCTGTCTTTTCATTGGGATAAGAAGCAAGGTCATCAGGTGGAGAGGAGAGAAGGTGTGAAGGGCTGTCACCAAGGGAGAACACACAAAGGAGGGTGGGCACTAAGGTGCCACCTGAGCAAGTGGTCGAGATTTTCCAGGGAGACTTGTCTACAGGTTGCATGGCTTTCTTCAGCCTCCGGCTTCTCAGTTGCAGGTGTGCAGAGAGGTGGACTTCTGCATGGCTGGGGTTTGGCCAGGTGAGTCTAATCCAGGGAGACATGGTCAGATATTCCAGGGCACAGGTGAAGGAGTAACAGAGCCCAACAAGGAAGGAGGCAAACCTATAAAGACCTACTGTGAACTTGATTCAGGAAAGTCTGATACCTTCTAGGCATCGTGCTTTTAAAATAAGAGGAGTAATGTAATGCACTGGCTGTTGGATTTTATTTATTTTTCTACTTGGAGAAAGAAGAAGTGAAGTGGCACCCCCTTTCTCCACAGAAAAGCCCAATTCACCATGGCTGGTTTTAGGACTGTCAGCAAAAGAGGCTCTGCAAAAAAGTCCAATGTAGATAAACTTCCTATTTTCATGTCACCCTGTTTACTTGGCCACTGGCCGAGAAGATACACCCCCTTACTAGTTTTTCACAAATGTATCCGTGTATAGTTCTTCGAAGAAATGTGCAAACAAGGCCTCTGGCCTTGAGCTGGGCTTCACAGAGATGTGCACATTTTTAAGATAAGTTACAATTAGGCTCTGTGGTAACAGCTGGCAGGGGGAGGATAGAAAGGGGAGAAGAAGCTCTCCCCTTCTCAGGTGTTGTCCTTGAAGGGTTAACTTGCCCACAACAGTGAAAGAAAAAGCTGCTTTTATGTGAACTTCTGCAGACTGTGAACTTCTGAGCCCCTCCCCTTACATGCTGGGTATAAAACTCTGAAACTTCCTGAACTCAGGGTTCAGGGGATTGACTGATTACAGCAAAAGCTGTGCCCTCTGAACCTGGCTGCAGCCAAATAAAACTGTTTCCCGATATCTTTGGTGCCTTGCCTCATTTGTCCCTACAACAGAAGAAGAAACTCTTCAAGTTGTCTAGCAAGCTTGGTGTCCCTGGCCCCAGGTGGCCACTGAAGTAGATATAAGAAGGACTCTATTTTGCAGTTAGGTAAGTCTCTAAGTACAACTAGAAGCTGCTTGGGAGGGTGATGTCAGACAGTGCAAGATCTATTGGCTCAACCCCCACATTAGTCAGCTTTTTGTTGCTATAAAGAAACACCGGTGGCAGTCTACTTATGAAAAAAACCAAGAGAGACATTTATTTAGCTCCCCGTTTTGAAGGCTGAGTGTCCAAACAGCATGGCACAGACTCTGGTGAGGGGGGACCTCGTGATAAATGGTAGGAGTGCATGATGGAGGAAAAGATCACATCTCAGAACCGAAAGGCGGAGAACAGTGGAGGGCAGGCTTGGTCTTCCAACAACTACCTTAATTCTTTCTTAGGGCATGTCCCCGATTCACCCAAGGCCCCACCTCTTAAAAGTTCTATACCAACTCTCCATACAGCCACCCTTGGGACCACTCCTGTAACCTATGAGCCTTTGTAGCGACCCACTTAATCCCAGCTCCTTCAGCGTAGCTTACAGTTTAGTAGCGAGAGGAGCAATAACAGAACCTACCGCTTAAATATAAAGCAATGAAGAAGAGAGTCTTAGGAGTGGGGGTTGGGGATTACACTTTGAGTTGAGTGGTCAGGGACGCCCCACTTTGAACATGGCATTTATGTAAATTCTTGAAGTAAAAATAATATCTGTGAATATCTAGGGGTAGGGTGTTCTGGGAAGAAGGAATGACAAAGGCAAGGGTGTGGCTCTCTCTGGTCTGTGTAATGTCATGAACCTGGAGTGGGCAAGGGCAGAAGCAGAGAGAGATGCAGGACGACTCCTGGGGTCATCTGGCAGGCGGCAGTGGTGGCTTGGTTGGCGGAGGACACCATGGTAATGATTCACTCCTCTGGGGAGTTCTCATTCTGCCTTGCGGACTCCACAGGGGGCAAAGACCTGGGAGACTTCAAAACAAGGAAAGTCTAGTTTATTGACTGGGCAGCAATTTGACAAGCTTTTCCTTCAGGAATAAACCAGAAGAACAATGTGTGTGTGTGTGTGGGGGGGGAGAATATTTTAGGCAGGAAGGAAGTTAATAACTATTGTTCAAGAATGAGAGAACTTGGTTGGCTCATGAAAGTATAGAGGCTGAGAAACACAAATCCAGGAGGGACAACGGAATAGTTCCAGTCCAAGTCCAAGAGCAAATGAAGACAGATGTCCTGGCTCAAAGACAGCGAGGCAGAGAGAAAAATATTCCTTCTTACTAAGCCTTTTATTCTTTTCAAGACTTGGATGATTGGATGAAGCCCACACACGTTGCAGAGGGCAGTCTGTGCTCAGTCTCCTGATTCAAATGTTAATCTCCTCCAGCAATGCCCATGCATAGATGACATTTAAGCAAATATCTGGGCACCCCATGGCCCAGTCAAATTAATCATCGCATGGGCCTTATCCCAAGAAAGCATGATTGATTTGCCATCTACAAAAATCAATCAATGTCATATAATGAAGAACGAGAATCACAGGATCCTTTCTATAGAGGCAGGGGATGCCTTTGACAAAATCCAGCACTCCTTTATTATAAAAACACTCAACAAACTGGGAATAGAAAGGAAACTCCTTGACCTCGTAAAAGATATCCATGAGAAATTCAGAGATCGGGAACAGATACAATATGTCTGTGCTCACCACTTCAATTCCACACCGTGTGGGGAGGTTCTGGGCAAGACAAAGAAATGAAAGACATCCGGTTGGAAATGAAAAAGTAAAACATCTTTATTTGTAATGGCATGACTTGTATATAGAAAAAATCCTAAGGAATCCCCCCCACACCAAAAAATGATTAGAGCTAATAAATGTGTTCAGGAAAGTTACAAGATGAAAGATCAATATATAAAAATATTATGTCTGTACACCTGTGATGAGGATATAAAAATAAAACTGAAGGGCTATTCAATTGAGAATGGCATCCAAAAGAAGGATTCCCCTGCTGTTTCTCTTAGTTTGGGTACAAACATTAGCATTTGGAGAATCAGGCAAGATCTGACCCTACGTGGGCCTATTGAGAGGGTGACCCCCCGGGAGGTATGTGGTGGAAGGGTTCATTGACTCATGCAATCTGCCCTGATGGAAATCACTTTCAGGTTCCTGTGGAAAGTCCTTTCAGAACATGTTTCTTCCAACTACAAAGTGATCTTTAAACGTCCAGAGGTAGATAGCGACCCACTGGTCAAATTCTGATTCCAGTCTGCCTCCCTGGCCCCAAATTAGTCCCTCAGTCCCCACTTGAAGACACTTTGCCATGCAGATAAAAGTTTGGATTTCTGTAACTCAAGAAAATGTCCCTGCAAGAGACATTCCCCGTTTGCTATGAATGAAGCTTATATAATCCTTTCATGTTAAACACAGAGGGAAAAAAAATGGAAAGAGATTGGGTACTTCTGGAAGCCAAAATATAAAGTGGGAAGCAGCAAAGAGTGTTGGAAATAAACTTTTCTTGATGGTATACATTTTGTTGGATTAAATGGAGTGAATTCAAAGAAAGGAAGATCCTTTATCCTTGGGTGAAGTTTGATGGTTGATAAAGCATGGGTGTGGTCTCACATGGTCTTTACAGATGCCTTAGTGAAGAAGCATTGATGTGATCCCCATTTTCGGGGAAGAAAGTAGAACACAAAACTAATGATCACCTCAGGTCCCACCGCTATGAAATGATAGAGCCAGAACTCAAATTCAAGTCTCTTTTTTCCAAATTCTTTGCTCTGGCAA
Organism: Marmota marmota marmota; assembly: GCF_001458135.2. Classification (NCBI taxonomy): domain Eukaryota; kingdom Metazoa; phylum Chordata; class Mammalia; order Rodentia; family Sciuridae; genus Marmota; species Marmota marmota. Next base: position 4,092,100 of record NW_026000020.1, read on the forward strand.
GAGTGGAAAGAGTTTGTCTACTTATCCCGTACAGAGATTTTAAATCACAGTTCATATCCTTTAATAGGACACCATTTTTGAAATAGTAATTTTAAAAGAGTTTCTTAAGTAACTGAAAAAATGAAGGGAAGAAGTACTCGTTTGGCCAAATTCATCATTAGAACCTTGAAGTTCATTTCTTGCTCCAAAAGGCCACATTCCCATGGAGGATATAAAAAATTATGAGGCCATGAGCTCATGTTTGAGAATTTGCTGTTTTAATACAGGCCACGGTTTGTCAAATGAATTAAGGCATATTTTAGAACTGGCCCTTGCCAGGGGCCAACTATGTGTCCTTCAACTGAATTACTATAAATTCTTAGAGAAATGCCAATAAGATGAGCATTTTGTGCTAAGCGCCTGCTTTGCCCAAAAGCACTTGTGTTGGTGGTCCAAAAGCAGATCAGGGATTTTTTTTTTTTTTTTAGGATAAACACTCTCCTATTTCCATAGGTCTTTGCCCACATAAGGGCTCAGTTGATATGGAAACGGAAGCAATCAGAATTGTGTCTTCCTGGCATACACAGGGTTTCAGTGGCTGAGCAAACGGCTGGCATTCATGCAGGGGAGTGGGGGGTGCCGTGGGGGAGGATGGGAGAAAAGACAAGAAGGTACAGTACCCGGATGCCAGGTGCTCTCTCTTAGCAGCAGCATCGTTGGAAAAGACTTCAGGACCTACAACAGGGAGGGCACTTACACCAAAGAGGACCCTGGGAACTTTGATGAACAAACACTAACCACACACCCATATTGCGGGAGGTCTCTGCCAGCCTTCCATCCTTCTCCCTGGCTGGCAGGGGTGGCCTCACAGGGCCAGCAGGCCTGCCTTGAGCCCAAAGCTACACATGGGGTTTGACCCTGCTGGGGCCAACCTGGAGGTCTGGGGTATATGTTGTGCTCAAGCAAATCCATTAAGGATGAGATTTGGAATCTTTGCACCTTCTCTCTATTCTGGGACAAAAACCGGGATCTCCAGTCCTGGTTAGGAACCTGGCAATGAGAACACCGGATGGGGTTTGACGACATCATTCTCCATTTCGGTTAATTAGTTTTTCTGCCATCTTGGGATTGCTTCCCTGCTTCTATTAAAACATTCTAGTTAGGGGAAAAAAAAAAGGTCTCTCTGGGAAACAAAGGGAAGTGTGTCGCTGTATTTTTTATTGAGACATCTGGGGATGTTTTTAAACATACACCATAAAAGAATCATATTTCCAAGGAGCGAAGAAGGATAATTGCATGAAGTGACCTTGGCCATGTAATTACATTTCTCTGGGCCTCAATCTCTTCACCAATAAAACGAGGAAGACGTGAGCTGGCCGACGGAACATCTGGAGGGTTCCCTGAGGACTCTCTTCTGCCAAGGGAACCCTGGAGCAGGAGGGTGCCAGGGGGAGGGTGGCCATGACCTTGGGCAGAGGCTTTGTATGTAAGTGCGGTGAAGCTCCAGCAGCAGCCAGTGCTCCGGCTGCCAGGAGTGGGTGACTCCAGCACCCATTCCCTACGGAGCCTGTGGTTCCCTGCACCTGACTTACTTTTCCCAGGTCCCACCTGATTCTCAGCTTTCCAAGTGAATGTCTCTGAAGCTTGTGAGCAGCATTGGGGTCAGAGGAACCTGGGTTTGGGTCATCTCAGCCGCTAACTGTGTGGGGATGTTCAGCCACTGATTTAACTCTCTGGGGGTCTCTTTCTTGGGAACATGAGAATGATGGTTTTGTAGGTTCTACTTGGTGGTTCAGTGGTAAGGCTTGAATGGAAGATCTCTGAGAAGAGGGTTTGGAATACAGAAATCTCTCCAATAAATATTAGTCATAACAAGCAGCTGTGGACAGAGGAAGCTGCAGATGCCGTCTGATTGCCTTTGGCCCTGGCACGCATTGGCTTTTGGTCACTGCCTTCAATTTTTTGTATGGCCTTTATGAAGTAAAACCAGCAGAAGCTGGGTACGTGTTACGGATTTACTCCGCTCAGCGTTTGCTGGGCACATGGAAGGAGTTCTAGTATTTCATTGTACAAAGTTCAGGAAGGGGATAGAGCTGGGTAGTCATGAGAACCATAGCAAACACCCTTAGGGACCACCCAGATCCCCTGCAAGCATGAAAGACTTGCTTCCTCCAACGCCAGATGTCTTCATCCATTTTCTGTTGCTATAATGACATACCTTGGGCTGGGTACTTTACAGAGAAAAGAGGTTTATTTAGCTCACGGTTCTGGAGGTCTAAGAGCACGGTGCTGGCTTCTTCTTGGCTCTCGACAGGGCCTCATGGCAGATGGTATCGCGATGGCAGGGAAGATGTGTGAGAAGGGCAAGGGTGACCGAGGGGTGGTCCCAGGCTTGCTTCTAACAATTCATCCTTGTAAGAACTGATCTAGTCCCGCGAGACCTGCCTTCATCCCTTCCAAGGATGGGGCTCCCGTGACCCAATTATCTCCCACCAGGCCTCACCTCTTCAAGCTCCTGCCACCTCAGCACTGCCATTCTGGGGACCAAGTTCCCAGCACATGAACTTCGGGGCACAAACCGCACCCAGGCCTTAGCACTGGACATGCTGGTAGGACATGGCCCCCGGCTGTCGGTCCTTTTCAGGAATATCTTGTCAGTGCAGAGGTGAAAAGCCCAGTCTCACTGGGTCTCACTGGCTCAGGACACCATTGAGAGGCCATCCCTGTCCCAAAGCTCCCCGGGGATTGGCCGAACCTGCCTTGAGACTACCTCGCAGCCCAACTTCTCTCCCTGCCTGGCCCCTCTCCCTTCCTGCCTCTCCTTCCTTCCATGGGCACTGATCCTAGGGGCTCTGGTGGAGATAGGACTGGGGACCAGACCAGGAGGAGTCTGGACAGAGTCCTGAGGTGTCCATCCGATCTGGGATGCTAAGTTGCTAAGTCTTCATCTCATGACTTGTGGTTCACAGCCTCTGAGATGGACGGGTGCTCCATAGTGGTTCAGAGTGCTGAGCCCGGCCTTGTCCCCAGCTCAGGGCCATTGGAAAAGGGCGTCTTTAGCAAGCTCCAGGATTATTCTCAACCATAAAGGAAGAGCAGCTGCCTAGGAAGGTAAACTTCGCATTTTTTAAAAAAATTTTTAAATGTGTTCTAATTAGTTATACATGACAGTGGAATGCATCTTGACGTTACATAAATGGGGTGCAACGTCTCTTTCTTCTGATTGTACATGATGTAGAGCTACACCGGCCTGTAGTCCTATATGCCCACAGGGTAATAACATCTGATTCGTTCTATTATCACTCGGGGTTCTGAGTCTTCTGGGGTCAGAGTGGGATGTGGATGTTGCTTTTCTGCTCTTAGAAGGGGACGTGGACCAGCGTGGCGATGAGAGGCAACATCCTTTAAGGGGCTTCAGTGCCACTGGCTGCCTCTTCTTGGTGCGGCAGGCTATTCTTAGCCCATGACCTCCAGGTTCGAATAGCTTTGCCAGCCAGACCAATTATTTCAAGTAGATTTCAGAGAAGATTGACATAGGTGGTGTTGGAAAATGAGTCAGAGATTATTTGCAACTTCAAATGTAATTGTCAAAGGAGGATGAGTCCCATCCCCAACAACAACAACAACAACAAAAACATCTGATCAGCTATTAAATATGTATAGGTCACTGTATTCATTTATTTAAGCAAGAACTCAGGAAAGCCCCCAAATTTCATAGGTAAGCTCATCACTCATTTCTGACCCTGACGTGAAGATGAATCATTTCAGGAAACTGTGCAGTGAAAATTCAAGACTCAAATTTAGTTTTCTCTAAGACCACTGAAACTGGAGTCCAGCCTTGTGCCGAAACACACTTTCTCTCTGCTCAGTACCTGCTTCAGCAAGGCCACAGTCAGGACAGCGTGCTGCAGGGGAAGCGCGTGGCTTCAGCACATGGGTCCACGGTCACATCCCAGCTCCAGTATGGGGAGCCCTGTTACTTGGGTGAGCTACCCCACCTCTCCAAGCCCCTCCTGTAAAATGAGGCTAATAGACTCCTTCCCTTGCCGGTTTCTTCTGGGGCTCGGATGAGATGGGAAACACTAGCACAGAAGAGGGCCAGACCAGATGGTTCCACGCAGCTGCACACTGGTGCACCCTAGCAGTCAGCTGCTACTTCCTGCTCTCAATCTCAGAGCTGTTCAAAAGCCCAGAGGAAGCTGGGGGTGGGGGTAGGGTGGGGAGGCAGAGGCTGTTAAGGTATTCCTTGTGAGTGAGAATCAAATTGGCAAATGACAGTACCAGGAAGCCAATGCTGAGCTCAAAATGACTAGCAACGAGAAATATTCCAGGGTTAATACCGCAGAAGCATAAATTCTGGGAGACCCGGGGTGGCTTTCCAGAGAAGTGGTTCTCAACCTCGGCTGTGCAAGAGCATCATCTGAGCCACCTAAACAAAGTGCCAAGGCCTAAGTCCCACCCCCAGAGACTCAGATGGAATCAGCTTGTGCCCAGGAATCTGTATTTCTTAAAATGTCTCACTTGATTCCCACGTGTAACTGGGAGCCAGACCTCTTGCTAGAGGAACGAGACCTGAAAGAGGAACTAATTTGCCTCTGACATATGAACAACACTTGGCCATTTCCAAGCACTTTCACCTTTCATGAGATCAGACAGGTACAGGGAGGAGAGAGGTTTGAGCCAAGACCTAGAGAGCCATGGTGGGACAATAATGTTCCCCTTCTAGAGAATTCCAGCATCTCCTTCTTGGGCTTCAACATCAATAATGCCGTCGATTCTACCGTTACACTATTCCATAGAGAGAAAGAAAGAATTGTCTGGATTACTGGCACGCCTGTAATCCCAGTGGCTCAGGAGGCTGAGGCAGGAGGATGGTGAGTTCAAAGCCAGCCTCAGCAACAGCGAGGTGCTAAGCAACTCAGTGAGACCCTGTCTCTAAATAAAATACAAAATAGGGCTGGGGATGTGGCTCAGTGGTCGAGTGCCCCTGAGTTCAATCCTTGGTACCCCTCTCCCCCACAAAAAAAGCAATTGCCCCTTAAAACAGGTAAATGGGCAGAAATGGATCTAAGTTTTTGGAGCTTATACGATTTGAGGTACCCTCTCCAACAAATGCTAGAAAATCACAAATGCAAAATTTCACCAGCTTTAGGATGGATCGGCCCCTGAGAGGAGGCGAGTAGCATGCCCAAGGTCCCGCAGCCAGGAAAGGGCAGAATTGTCATGGGAACCCGACTCCAACTCTGTCACCTCTTGTGGCCACCAGAAGCCCTGGTATTGGCTCTCTTTTTAGTCATTAAAATGATTTCATTTGAATGTTGGTCCCACTGTGGAAATTAAACCTGCCCGAGTCCTGAGTCCTAGTTTCTGTTTCCACCCTTCCAGAATGTCCCGTGATGCTTCTCAGGAAAGGTGCCAGAGAAGTCATCCCTAACCCAGCACACCCTGATCCTGCGAGGCCCACCCCTAGAAAGCAGCCCCAGGCAGCGTTCCAGGGCAGGCTGGGGGACCTCCAGCACGGCTCATTGTCAAACTAAGAGCATTGATGGGCTGGCCCTGCCAGAAAATGCTCTGAGATTTAAAACCTGAGCACTGGAAGTCAATCCTTTTAGGGAGGCAGGAATCCAATGAAGAGGTTGCTATTGGCGGAGGGGAGTTGTCTCAGACCAGCTGAGGAGCCCTTTTAGGGGTAGTGATGGGGGAAGAGAGAAGACAGGAAGGGACTAGGGATTGTATTTTTAGCAGATCCATTAGAGGTCTAGGGTGGTTCTAAACAGAACAGAGCATTTAAGCAAAACAGGTTCACTCTCAGGCTCCGAACAGCAGGTGGCCAACCAAAGTCCCACCCACTGCATGGCCGCTTCCAAACTACCACCACGTCTTTGTCTGAAAACCTCGACTGCACACCTATCTTGGCTGAGGAACAGACTGTGACAATAATATAGAGGGGAAAACAGATCAGTTTCACAGATGAGAAACCTGATAGACACCACCTTCTCCAAATAATCAGAGTCAATGTTACCAATGTAGGGCAAGCTGACGTCAGATACTGATGCATTGAGAAGGAGAGGGTCAATATTAATTCCTAAACTTGATCATGGCCTGTTATGGCAGAGGCTTAGGGTGGTGCCCATGATCTCTACTTCCTGGTGTTCTTGTCTTGCCCTCCCCTTGACTGTGGGCAGGGCGTGGACTGTTTTCTAACCAAGAGAATATGGGAGGTCCTTAGTTACATGGACCTTGTTGCATAATTGTATAATATGCAACTGTACCCCCATCTTGCTGGACACCCCCCACACACACACACACTCCCTTGCTGGTTTGGAAGCTGTAGGTTGCAATGTTGTGGCTGTCTCCATTGGGAGGAACTAACTGAGGGTGACCTCCAGGAGCTGAAGACAGCTTCTACAGGTGGCCTGCAAGAAATCAAAGCCTAGAGTCCTATAGCTGTAGGAGGGACTGAACCCTCTCCCCCCTCCAAAAAAATGTAGATTCTTTCCCAGACAAACCTCCCAGCTGGCACCTTGATTGTAACCTTATACAACCCCATGCAGAGAAACCAGCTAATCTGTGCCCAGACTCCTTATCCACAGAAGCCATCGGATAATAAAAGGGGGTAGTTTTAAACTGCTCGATTTGTAGGAATCTGTCATGCGGTGGTAGGAATTGAGTTCCGATGTGTTCTGTACAGGAACGTCCTTATTCATGGGAACTGCATCCTGAAGTAGGGGGTTATCAGACCTATAGCTTAGTCTGAAGAGGCTCAGAAAAATAAAATGAAAGTATATAATATGTTTCTGTATAGTGAGATGAAGCCGGCAAGATGAAGTGGCAAAACGTTCATGTTTTGAGTATCTCAATGATGGCTACATAAGAATGATTACTGTAAATATCTATGAGTTTGAAAACTTTCTAATAAGTTTAAAAAAGCAAAGTAACTTTCCCCTGATCACCTGACCAGGTGAGCCACCACGTGCTCTGACTTGTCCACGTGGCAGAGGTGTCTGAGGAGGAGCAATCTACACTTCTCTCGGTCTCTCTCCAGTTTTCGTGGGAAAACTGGTGCAACCACAATCTCGATTGTTTCTATCTTGTGTGTGTTGTTGTTTCTCTTGGTTTTGGAAGAAGAAAGCTTACCTTTGACTTCATTGTTTGCTATTCTTTGTTGCAATGAAGAGGTAAGTGCACCTCACAACTGGTCACCTGTGGTTTGACATCTGGAACTTGAGTTTGCTACGATTCCTTTGGGTTTAAGGCTTGTGGGTTGAAAGTTCACAGGAGGCATGATGGTGAAACTGGAGCACCCCATTCTTTGTAGGGCTCCCGAGAAAACAGAGCATGCGTTCATTGTTTTTAAAGGCCTTGTTCCTGTAAAAAGTCAGTTGGGTGTCAGAGGGACTGGGTTACCTGATGCTGTGGTTTATGAGTGTGGTGAAGGTTCAGACCCGCTATGGCTCATGTCCCCCAGCTTGCTCCTGGTGGTCCCCAAACCCTACTCAGACTATTACACAAATTTTGCCTTGAGGATTTCTCAGAGCCATTCTAATAGGAAATCCACATTGAGAAGATGATAATGCTTGGAACAGCTGAGAAGCCAAGGTCTAAAGAATCCCCTTTGCTGATGAAGTTGAGGCCAAGGGAGCTGGGGATGCCTGACCAGTGGGGAGGCATACCGGGACACGGCTCGACATCTTGAAAAGATGCACAGTTCAGTAACTTCAGTGATGATGGCGGCCAGAAAGGGAGGGACTCAGAGAGCCAGACAGGCCAGGATTTAGTGAGTGAGCCTTATCTGAGCCTTGGTGTGTGCATTTGTGAAGGGGCCTCCTTCCCAGGAAGGGATACAAGCAGGCATGAGAGTCAGTGCCGTCCCCGTGATGCACAGCAGAGCCGGGCACCATGGCCAGGCCTGCCCTCAGCCTTCCTCCTTGATCTATACCAATGCTGACTCCGCTGGGCCCCAGACCTTGGATCTTGGGAGTCTCTGAAAAGTGGTCATTGGTCTTTCAGTGCATTGAACCAATGGCTGGTAGTGGAATAATTCCTTAATTCCCAATGCTCCAGTTTTCTGATAACTTTCATCACAGGGACGGGTGTTTCTTTCTTTCATTGGACAGATGATGGCATTGTAGCACTTCCAGAGGAAACAAGCCACCAAGCAGTGTCTTCCCTCATTTGATTGACTCAGACGTGCTGAGAGAGCCTGAGGTTTGGGGTTTTGCTTTCTGAGTCCTGGATGAAACCAAGAAATGCTATAATCTCTGAATTTCCTAAAAGAGAGTCACGGAAATCTAACATTAATACGAAAAAGTGCTCCCTCTTCATTGAAATTCAGGCCTGAACTATCCACCCTTAGCATGTCCAGAGTCCCTTTCTCTAATTCTGGAAGCAGTGATCGCGGGAGAGAAGTCTTCCATCTGTCTCCTTCGGGTGCTAGGCTGTTAGTGTGGTTTATTGTTTATTACATCTCCCACTTTATGTCAGGCCGTGATTTTCCTCTTCTTCCGTTGTTAAGAATTCAGTCGGGCTGGTATGAAAATGGGGTTGGCATCCGCTTCTGCAGACTGACTCTTCGAACAGCATGTTTGGGGGAGGTTTATAATTATCCCCAAACTGCCTTCATTCTAAGCCAGTGCTTAACATCGACTCTGGCTGCTCACACAGGCTTCCTCCTGTCCCACGTGTGCGGGACGTGAGTGGCCGAAGGCAGCAGTATGTCTACAGGTTTCCGGGACCCTACACACAGGCTGGGGATGTTTGCTCCCAGAGGCTGTGAGATGTCATAGGTGTGTCACATACAAATGCACGGGGCCTCATGCTCACAGAGAATCCACAGCCTCTCAATAGGCAGTTTGTGACATGTGACTTAAAAAAAAAAAAAGTTAACAGACAAAAACAACTGACATTCCAACCTCTCCTGGTCCTCTAGGGCAGATGGTACCACGAAAGTGATGTGTTAACCAGAGCGAAGCTGTCCAGGCCCCTGGGGAAGGAAGGCGGCGGGGCTGAAGTCTGATCCTCTCTTTTTCCATCAGAGCGTGGCTCCTGCTTCTCAGGCCTGGGGCCTTGTGCTCACTAGCGATCTGCAGGGGATCCTGCTAGTCCAGCCTGGCGGGGACACAGCTTGAAAACATCACCAGGCAGCAGGAGGGCAGTCAGAGGAGTGACTGGACGGCACACCTGGGCTCCAGAGGCGACCCTGAGACCTGCGTGCATCATTGATCCCAGTAATCTTTCTTATTTGCTCCCACCCGCAAGAGATAGGGCGGTCCCTGGGTGCTCACGTCCTGGCCTCCTGCTAACAGAGGCTCAGAGGTAGTGAAAGACCCCCAAGATTGCTTATTCTATTGCTACGGGTGGTGGGGGGGATCACTTCCCACCCAGCGTCTTGTTTATAGAGAAAACCTATCAGACACAGAAAGGAAAAGGCCAGTATCTTTTAAAGCATAATTAAAGTCTCACTTTTCTCAATGGAACATTATCTAGATTATTCCACAAAAACCGTGGCTTACAACAGTGACTATAAATGTAAGGTTGTTAGCTTGAATCCTGTGGAAAATGTTCCTTACCACACCATCTCCCACAGGTGTTCATTTGATGTGTGCATTTGGAATAAACAGACTTATCTTTCCTGTCATACAACACCGTCTTTCATTTAATGGAGATGTTATTAAGATAAAATCTCTATTCAATTCCATATTGTACCATATTAACACACACAATTAGTAATGCTTTATCAGTTATGAAGAAAGATGATGACTGTTTTTAAGCTAAATTACCTTTATCATGGTAGCACATGAAGGAAACTACAAATATTTACCCAAGTGTATGTTAATTATTATTTAATTTTAACACTGCTTTTATCAACCAAATTAGCCAATGAATTTTATTAAAGGAAATATTATTATAGAAGAGCGCTTCCAATACTGCGTTCCATCTGCTTTTATTTATACAATTTTGATGGTTTCTTTTCCTCTTTCATTTCGTTTTTAATTAAGAGGAACACGTGGAAAATTGAACATTTGGGCCTAATTTTAGCAGAATGTGGAATAATTAGAACAGTTAGTAGAAAGATTGTCGGAGCACACGATGCGTGTCAACCTCCCCCACGTGGAGACTTGCAAAGATGCCCAGTAATCTGACCAGCTGTTGAAGACCTTGTCCCCACAACCTTTCAAGTCCCAGAGATCCACAGGAGCACCCACAGCAAATCTTACCTTGGTGATTTTGCCATGAGGGAAGCCAACCTACTCCTGTTCGTCATTTTTTAAATGCAATTTGCAGTATCAAGAGGTAGAATGTCATGGCAGGAAGGCTCTTCAAGTTCAGGTTGGGGGTCTTCTTCCCATCAAATATCAACCTCATTTCCCCTCTGGAATTGCCCAGAAACATGCGATGCAGGATTCTAGATGTGAGGTGTACCTATAGATGGAAGGGTAATAAAGAAAAACTCTTGTACTGAGGAGCTTCTGGGACCTTCTTGGACTAGAACCTTCTGTATCTAAACTTTGTTGACTTTGGTTTGCCCAGATAAAATACCCTGTGTCATAACAATGTCCAAGGGAATTAATAAACTGTCAAAGTAGCAGTTTGCAATCAGAAGGGATAGGCTTATTATCTTTGGGGGCAGTAGAGTTTGAATTGTGCTAAGTTTTTACTTGACCTTTGGAATCCTTCAGGGAGACAGAACTTATGCCCACCTTTCTTTACTCATAGGAAGGAAACCAGAGCAACTCGAAAGGTGCCTTCCTTGGGATGAGGTCGTGAGTAGATGGCCCTAGAGGGTCTCAGGAATGGGGATAGCAGGTGGCAGAGGTGGTATCCCCCATAGCCACTCAAGCATAGGGAAAGTGTGCTTTTGGTCATCTTGGACCCCTTCACATGGATCTGATGGTAACTGCAAAATATGGAGACACCATGCAAAGGGTAGGCAGACCCTCGAAGTGGCCCAATCTGGCCAGATCTAACACTCAAAGGCATGTCCTTGTATCAGACCCATGCTCAGGGAGAACGTGGAGAAAAATCCGCTCTAGTTTAGTGAATAGTGAGCAGACTGGCTTGTATTTCCTGTTGCATGTATGCACTTCAAGCTCTGTGGTTGAAAGGCTGCTGGTCAGGCCACCTGGGTCCTTCTCGCTCCCACGCTGACACTGCCTTGATGTATGACCCTGAGCAAGTCATGGAGTCTCTCTAAGCCACAGTTTCTTGTCTTCAAAATGGGCAAAAAACCTGCTTAGTCTATAAAGTGTAACAAATAACACACATCTTCCTAACGCTCAGGAGCTTTTAGAGGGAAAGTGAAAATACAACATAATATTGTTTTAAAATACAGTAGTCCCCCCTTATCTGTCTTCTAAGGCTCTCAGTAAATGCCTGAAACTGTAGATAGCATCAGACTCTGAATGTAAATTAAGTGTTATTTGAATACAGCACTGTAATAGCATGACAGTTGATCTGATGCTTGAGAAGACTGCTATGCAATGAATGGCTGGGTAGCATATACAGTGAGGTACGCTGGATGAAGGGATCATTCATGTCGTGAGCAAGATGGAGTGGAGTGATACAAGATTTCATTGCACTGTTGAGAACGGTGGGCAGTTTCAACTATGAATCATTTATTTCTGTAATTTTCTATTTTAAAATTTCAGACTGCATGAACTAAAACCACTGAGAGAGAAACCATGGATAAGGGAGTTACTGTAGTTGAAAACACAACAAAGTACTAACTATAATCATCATTGTTTTTTATTGAAACCTGAGTTATTTTTTATTCACTCTAAGCTTAATATCTGAATGTATTACTAAAAAGTAGATTAGAAAATGTCTATGGGTGAAAGAAAATCATTTCCAGTCCCAGAAATACCAAAAAGCCTGAAAAACTTTTATCTCTGAAAACCCAGCTCTGTGGAGGCTGAGGGCATTTATCATTTTATAAAATTGAAAACAACCAAGGGGTATTTTATCAAATCGGAAACAAATCATTTGAATCTAGTCCATATGTGCCAATCTTCAAGTAGTATTGGTAGTAAGAGAGGTGTCACTATTTCTATTGAGCAGTGACAGCCATCTGAAAGCTGGGGTTATAATGGACAGTCTTACAAAGTTTTATAGCAGTCCTAAATGACAATCTAATGCATCCAAAGCCTCTCGATCCCTTACTTAAGCCAGCACTTCAGAGGTATGGAAGACTCATAAAATTCAGGGGCTGGCAATTTATACTTAATCTCTGTAAAGACCGTGTGTTCAGGGAGATCCCTACTCTGTGAGGTAGTATCTGAGCATCAACATCTCCAGCTATATAAAACGGCTTGTCAGGAGTAAACATATTAATTTGACCCCGAGGGAGAAAAAGGGAGAGCAAATCAACCAAACCAGAATGAGCCATTTACATTCTTCATTTCTGAAGATAAATTCTTCATTCATTTTCATCTTGTAATCAGGCACTTTCCAAATACACAAAAAACCTCATTTTCTATCTCTAAGGCATATGTGTCTCCTCGCTCCAATATGTCCTGTTTTTAGGAAGTAGAGATGGTTCAAAATTACATTTTAAATAGAAAAAAAAAAACCAGTCTCTCTATAATTAGTGAATGTAACCAGATTATTTGCAATCAACATATACTTAATGCCTTATTACCCTAATGGAAGACATTGTAAGTGATGATAAAATTGGCAGAAAGAAGTTATGCTAAGCGATGATAAAATTGGGATTATTAAGTGATGAAAACCTTTTATCTTTTGCTTGTTTTTTTCCCCCCATCACTAATCTATCCAAGTTCATTCCTAATGAGAGAAGCTGGATGAACTCTCTAGGCCAATAAGGGAAAGAGCCACAGTTTACCCACAGCCACAACAGATGGGTCGGCCTCCAGCCTCCGAGGGTAGAAGAGGGCTGGACAGTTGGAGAAAGCCCTAGACCTATTCTTAGCATGCTCTCTATGGTTTTGCCCATTGGTGCATTTCTCTTTGTTCCCAGTCTGTGGTTTTGCTGTTGGCCTGTGACTCCCAGGCTCTGCATCAGAGACGGGATGGGAATTGAAGCAATTATTTTGCATGCGGAGGGAAATCAGAAGCAATGATGTGCACCAGGTAAGTGAGGGGGGTCCTGGGCTCCAGGGGCAAGTGCTTCTTATCCCCGGAGCCTGGGACATGCAATGACTGCAACGGTGTTCTCCATACCCCAGAGGCTCACCCATGCTGGTCTCACACTCACATATTGAATAAACTCACGGGAAAAATAAATACGCGTGGTTGGGAGGGACTCTGACTTTGCTGAAAGCTCAGATGGTATGTCGTATCCGTGGGAATGAGGTCAACAAGGGAGACCTTTTTTCAAGGGTGCACAGAGGTGCTCTGGAGAAGGGCATGCAGCTGAGTCTTTGGCCTGCAATTCCTGGCTCTGATGTCTCTAGTGAAACAGTGATATGTTCATTACCTCCCTAGACTATAAGCTTGGAGCAGGTGGGTGGTTTGGTCCTGGACCACTTGATCCTCAGCACCTAGGACAGAGCCTATAGGCACTCAGCAGATGCTTGTTAAAAGAGGACACAGTGAGGGTTGCCAAGGCCCGGGTTTGTGAAGAGGAAACAGGAAGTCGATTATCCCTCACATCCAGATCTTCTCATCTTTCCAGGGCCCCTCTGTCTTTCAAGAGGCCAAAATTTGGAAGCTCTGGGTCATTTTTATTCTTCCTCCCATGTTCCTCACATTCTATTAGTTGGTACAACTTGTCTTTCCTAATTGCAGCTTCCTTTGTATTCCCTCTAGCATGGCCCTGGGCCTGGCCTGCAAGCTATGCAGCCATTGCAGCCTCCTCTCTGGCCTCCGGGACGGGCCTCCCTGCCTTCACAGTGCATCCTACAGTGCAGGGCAGGATCTAGCTCTCTCAAAGACACCTGCAACCATTGTTCAGAAGTTTGCGGAAGCTCCTCGCTGCCTGTGGAGCCCGATGTCGCTCTCTCAGTTTTGCCTTCTCTAGGTACGTGCCATTTTAATGGTGTTCTTTGGTTTGGGCGTGATTGCTTCAAACGTAAGTTTTATTATTCTTCAAGTCTGGTGAGGCCAGTGGATCAGGAGATGGGTCATTGAAAAGGCAGTTTATTCCTCACAGATCCCAAGAAGAGGGGACACACCAGGCAGGGACCAAAAGAGATGCCCCAGGTCCATCAGGAGGTAGAAAAAGCAAGGGGGAAGACGTGAGCCAGACTTTCCTGGGTTTCCGCAGGAGGGAACAGGAGAGGCAGGACAAACAGGCTGGGACCGGGGAGGTTGAATAATCTTTGTGGGCTCTGGGGAGTAAGGGCTGCCCTGGGTTGTCTGCTACCTGGCTGTGGGCTGAAGGGATAGGTGGACAGTGGCCCACAGTATAAGAGCTTGATCAAGGAAGCACTTGGGGGTATGGGTTCTAGGTTGGTTGTTTTATATATGAAAGATACAGCTTCAGCCATCTGCCATCTCTGGGAATCAGCGAGGCCCCAGGATGTCGCAGCATCAGGGAATACAGAAAATAGAAACAGGATTAATATAATGGTCTAAAACAAATCCTAGCCATTTAACATTCCATAACGCTTACCCTAGCCATCCTGGCCCTGTGGCTGGGTGCCCCATCCCAGCCGTAACCAGACACCCCCAGTGCCAGGACTTGCCCTTCATTTGCTAGATAATTCTCAACACGGATGGGAAATTGGACTTGGGTTTCTGGTGTCTGCTCCCCGGGGAACTGCTGATCCTTATACTTAGAGGGGACCCCCCGTTGGGGTCTCAGCGCTGATGGCTGGCCGCATCCCTGTCTGGAAGCCTGCTGTGGTCTATTTCCTTCACAAATGGCTGTTAAGAGTCAAACCAGTCATCTGTTCAGCTAGGCAGATGCCATTTGCCAATTCATAATGTTTAAAATAGTCATCTCAAACTACTTGGTTAATTTTTAATAGGCTGCATCTGTGCCCCTGGATGCTGGTTCCTGAGAGCCAGCCTCGGCACTCAGCCTCCGGATTATGTAAGGACTTGGCCAAGCCCCCAAAGGCTTCTTTTTTTCCATCTCATAGACTTTTATTCCAGCTTCAGGATCACATCAATTCCACCTGATTACTCACTTCCTTATTTAATTCACACTTAGTCATCTGCTTTATTAAAATGGTGGCCGACCCAAATCCCATTACATGGAAAAGCGCCTTACCTTCAGTATTCCAGGAGAATGTCTTTTTTTTTTTTTTTTTGGTACTGGGGATTGAACTCAGGGGCACTTGACCACTGAGCCACATCCTCAGCCCTACTTGGTATTTTATTTAGAGACAGGATCTCACTGAGTTGCTTAGGGCCTCACTGAATTACTAGGACTGGCTTTGAACTCGAAACCCTCCTGCCTCAGCCTCCCGAGCTGCCGGGATTACAGGCATGCGCCACCACACCCAGCCTCCTTTTGAAGACAGTTTTATTTCCATTTTGTTTCCCCCAGAAAACATATGGATAATGAACAAAAAGATGAGACCGGGACATTGTCATTTCTTACCTACTCCTCAACATCTTTCTTTAACAGATTTATTAAAATTTACTATATTTTGGTAACTTGAAAAAAAATATGTATGTACATATATGGTTATAGTTACATAGTTTTTAAAATCATAACGTTTTACATTTAGTATTTTATTTAAATATCAGATACATGCATGCATTATGTATACATATACATTATATATGTCAAATATACGTGGGTGTGTGTATACCTGCATCACATGGCAGGTATATGTATGTGTGTACATACGCATACATGTATACATGCATACACACACGCCATAACACATACACATATCTGATGTTTATATGCCTGTATATATGTATGTCCACATACATATATATCTGATGTACATATAAATTATATATCTGACAAATAGGAGATGTAAAAAATATTTTTATTATTAAACTTTCTTCCCCCAAATTTCTTTTGTGCTTGAGAGTCAAAAAAGAACTCTCACAGTGTAATTGTTGACATCTGCCATTCATACACTGGTGTTCTAGCACTCTGCAGATTTCTGATCTGGACTTAGAACATACGTAAGATAAAGGGCACCCAACTTTGAGCAGTTAACTGCACACAAAGCTCTTAATCCCAAGGTTATAATCCTTCACCAAGCATGTAGGAACCGCTAGGGTCCAATGTATGGCTGAAGATGGTCAATGTGGGGCAGAGGTCACCTGTGTGGAGAACGTAGCAACGTTAGACATTGTGCTGAACGTTCCACGTGACTTTTTTCATCTAGTCCCTAGAGTAAGGCTACGTGGTAGGTGGTAGGTACTCTGATGATCTCCATTTGATAGATGAGAACACTGAGACCCGGGGAGTCTGAGCACCGTAGATGGTTGTCCAACTGCAGAGCCAGGTCCCCTGCCTTCCTGGGGCCCAGGCTGCTCTGTACAGGGCCACCTCCCTCACCTTGCTGAAGTGCAAGACCTGTGAATTTTGACCATCCCTTGGAGACTGTAAGTTCCCCGGGGGGCAGGATATGTGGGAACTTTATTTAATTACACCCACCACCACCTCCAGGGTCCCCAATCAAAGCCACAGTAAACAGACTAGCAGTGGTGAGGACAGGGTGCCACCCCCCACAGTGCTCTGCCGAGGAAGACCGTCCCTTAGAGGACCGAGCTCTGGCCTGGGGGTCACACTAGGAACCGGAACGCCCAGCTTTGACTCTAGGCTCTGGTCTTTGCTGTGTGACATTAGGCAAGTCACCTAACCTCTGAGTCTCCGCTCTCTCATCTGGAAAGATGGGGATGAAATCTGCTTCCTGGGGTAGTTGTGAAAACAAGTGATAAAATTATTGTGAAAGTGTTTAGTAAACTGCAATTAATATAAATATAAGCAAGTAAGCGAGTCCTAGTTGAATTGCAACCCACCTAATGCCCGGACCCTCCGTCACCTGCTCTCTGGCAAACTTGACGCCCCAGAGACCCTCATGGCTGAGTCTAGGAGGGCTGAGAAGCCAGGTGGAGAGGTTTGGCAATAGTTGAGGCACTTGAAGTCAACCAAGTGGCCTGGTGGCCCTGCCTGGTGGCGGAGGGACCACAATCTCTGACATTAGCCATTGCTTCCTGCACTCTGGCCGATTCTCAGGATGTCGCCTTCCCATGACCATGTGAGGCAAGGACTGCTAGTGCCCCATGAGTGCCCAGAGGCTGGGGGAGGGGCGGGCTCCCTCAGGCCGTGGAGCAGGGAGGATGCAAAGGCACTGCTGTCCAGCGTCCTCTCATTCTGGCTTTGTGTTTGTTTTGGTACCAAGGATGGAACCCAGGGGCACTCAACCACTGAGCCACATCCCCAGCCCTGTTTTGTATTTATTCAAGACAGGGTCTTCCTGATTTGCTTAGGGCCTCACCATTGCTGAGGCTGGCTTTGCATGGGCGATCCTCCTGCCTCGGCCTCCTGAGCTGCGGGGATTCCAGGCGTGTGCCCCAGCTCAGTGGACTCTAACTCTGGAGTCCCACACTGACCACCCACGTGATCCGCCTTGGGTTGCCCAGCTGTCTCACTGGATGCTTGGGGACGTTTGTAAGGCTGGGAGCTGTGCATCCTACTCTCTGGGGCCCAGTCCTCAGGGCATAGAATGCCAGAGATGCTGCTGACTCATGAAAGAATAAGCCTCCCAAGCTACTGCCCATGCTCCTCACCTGAGTCAACAGGAAGACAGAGATGTCCGTCTCTCACTCTGACTGACCTTTGGCCCTGTCAGGCTGACATCACATGGGCAAATGTGGGGAGGGCTGGCCTGGCCTGAGAGAGGGAGGGAGGTTGAAGGGCTGGGGACTGGGCTCTGTGGAGGGGAAGGGTTTGAGGGGAGGTGTTTTAGATTTTTATTGAGATGAAATTCATATAATATAAAATCAAACATTTTCAAAGGTACAATTTAATGGTATTTGGTACATTCATGAATTGTGCAACCACTGTCTTTATCTAGTTCTAACATACTTTCATCACTACTGCGTTAGTCTGTTTTGTGTGGCTGTAACAAAATACCCGAGGCCGAGTACCATATAAAGAAGGTAGGTTAATTTAGCTTACAGTTCTGAAGGTCCAAATGACATTAGCTTCTGGTAAGGGCCTCATGGTAGTTGACATCCCATGGTGGGAGCTCATGTGACAGAGGTCATGTGGAAAGAGTGGGAGAAAGATGGAGAATCAGAATGCCAAACTTGCTTTTTGACAACCTACTCTCTCAGTAGCCAATCCAGTCTCAAGAGATGGGGATTAATTCCTCCCAGGGATGGTGCCCCCATGACCTAATGGCCTCCCCCTAGGCTCCGCCTTTTAAAGACCCACTACCTTTCAGGGCTGTAATACGTGGGACCAGGCTCCCAGCACATAAGCCTGGGGGGACAGACCACATCACGAGGTTGTGAGCTGTGAGGTGTATAACATGAACCCACCCATGTCCTCCCAAACACCACCACTACTGTGCCCAGGTAAGTCTTCCTGGTGGCTCACGTGGCTTTGTGTGCATGGGCTCCAGTGGGAGAACCCAGGCAGGGTCCACGTCCGACCCCTCCTCAGAGCAGAAGCCCGGGGTGTGTGGGATCAAGCAGATCAGCAGGAGCCAGCAGGAGGCTGGACAGGGCAGAGAAAGTGTCCCCCAGCCCCAGGGGCAGAGAGGCCCGGCTGACATTTTGGTTATATGAGCGATTTGTGAGTCTCAAGGCAGTTTCTCCAGCCTGGCACAGAAATTTCTAGCACACGGAATGCCTTCCTCGGAGCTGTACTGGTTGTACCTCGCGTCACAGAGGCACTGTGCTCCAGACAGCCACTGTCAACTGTCTGCAGCGGAGGCTGTTTCCTGTTGGCTCTGAGATCATCTCCAAGGCCTATTCCAGTCTCTCTGCCGCGTCTGCCTTGGGCTGATAATGGTGCAGCGCAGGGAGGAAGGGAGGGGCTGGAGAGGAGGGGGGGGGGGCAGGGTCTCCCCTTGCTGGCCCCTCCCCTGCCTGCCCCACTGCCTCCTCTACCCCTGAACCAGAGCCACATAGAAAAATTTTTCCCTTCCGATGCATTTTTGGTGTGTTTCTCAGTGGCTTTACCGAAAAGTCACTTCAAAGAACATCTTCATTCTTGAAAGTGAGGTCTACCCAGGTACTCCTGAGCTAAGCTGGAGGATCCTCTTAGATTGTGATTATTTAATGGACAATCAGCCCTGCTGGGAATGGCCACAAATATAACTATTGACAGGGGGGGAAGGATGCTTTTCCTGAGACACATTTGGCAAAGCAAATCCAGCTTCTTACAAGAAAAGAATGTAATGAATTTTTTCCTCTATTTTTAGTTACGCATAAATCCCTTTAATAGGTTGGAGCTCAAAACTCCATATTTGTCTTGGTCTGAAGTGGAATCTACAGGATAAATGGAAAAGACAGCATATTTGTCCAGTGCTATGCATCGAGGCTCCCAGAGTGGGACCCCGGGGGTCAGGACCACCCTAGAGCTGAGATCCCTAAACATATCCAGGGAAGGGAAGGAAGGGATGTTCCTGGGGCCAGGCCAGATGGGGACCAAATGCCCACTGAGGGCCTGGGAACACCAGTTTTGACAGTCCAAATCTCTGAGAAGGGATGATCTTGAATTTAGCCTTTAGGGAATTTAAATGAAGGCCCTAGTGGGGCAGGGTGCATGTGAATATATCAAAGGGAAAATCAAAGAAAAAAAAAAAGAGTTATAGGACTGGGGCCATGGTCAGAGCCTAAGCAGCCCTACTGGAGGATCGAACTCCTTTCAACATGTCAACACAGAGTTCTTGTCCTAACCAGTGTTTGTGGCAAGGATTGTAAGGAATGAGAGAGGTGGGCCCAGCTTCAGTAATCAGAGGGACAAGGGGGTAACATCAATCAGGGAAGTCAATTCAGGGCCTAACCTAAAAGTTCACAAGTGTCACACCATGTCACCAGCCCTCCCAGGAAGCAGATGCATTGGTGGCTGAAGAAGTGGACAGCAAAAGGTAGAGCTCTGGACTTCAGAGGTAAAGAGCCCCAAAGATTGCAGATGAGCAACCTAGAACCCTGGTGGGAATATAGAAGACATTGGGTTGCAGGGGCGGGGTGAGGAGGAAGGGGAGCCATGGGCCAAGCCACCAGCAAACCCACCTCCGTTGACCATCCATTTGGGTGGCTGAGGTTGTGGAGCCCAACTCACATACTCTTTGTTTTTGGAGGGGGAGGTACCAGAGATTGAGCTCAGAGCCACTCGACCATTGAACCACATCCCCAGCCTTATTTTGTATTTTCTTTAGAGACAGGGTCTCACGGAGGTGCTTAGCACCTCGCTGTTGCTGAGGCTGGCTTTGAACTCACGATCCTCCTGCCTCAGCCTCCTGGGATCAAGGCATGCGCCACCGCACCCAGCTCCCAACTCACATCTTCTTGCATCAGGGCCACTAGCTAGGAGGAAAGGGAAGCCTTTCAGCTCGGGTCACCTGCTGTCCAGAGGTCTCCCCAGTTCACCAGGCACCACCTTTAGTGAATAAGCAGAGTCCAGAGTGTCCTGGGCCTGGGAGGTGCAGCCATCACAGGCTGTGGCCTGCGTACACAGTTCGCCTCCTTGACCGTCCCCCCAGCTGGCCTCTGTGAGTGCAGTAGAAGTGCCCCTGCCCTGCTGGAAAATAGCCCTCTCCCTCTCCCAAACCCAGGCAGGTGACACCCCTGTACAAGTAGCCGCTGGCCTTCCGAACGATGCTCTGTGCTTCTCAAAACACCTGAATGTGTTCCCGTTCTGTCCCCCTTGACCCACAGTGAGCCAATGAGGCAGGGACAGCATCTTAGTGTCCTCGTTGAGAAATCAAGGCACAAAGAGGCCCAGCCACTTGCCAGGGTCTTTAGTCCTGCAGGAGAGAGCAGGTCTCTGCCTCCGCGGCTGACGGCCCTCTGGAGAGTCACCCGAACTAGTGGAATACAACCTTCCTATCCTGTTGGTATGATTCTAAGCAGATCCTTTGGGATGCATATGACATGGACATAAATGACTCCTTTTTAAATCTCCATATACAAAAATGACAATAAACCGAACTCCTTGAGTCTGCCCTGCAAACCAACAGACTTGAAAAGCCATCAATCTGCCAGGTCAAGACACTTTGTAGTATAAACTCCCATTAAAGCCTTTTAAAAGGACCTTTGCTACCTTTCAGTTTTTAAAATGAGGCTGGGGCAGTAGCTCAATGGTAGAGCCCTTGCCTAGCGCATGCGGGGCACTGGGTCGGATCCTCAGCACCGCATATAAATGATGGTATAAATAATGGTACTGTGGCCATCTACGACTGAAAATAGTTTTTTAAATGGATTTTCTTGCTTTCTTTTTTTTTCTTTTCCTTTTTCTTTCTTTCTTTGTTTATTTTTATTTTTTGGCTTCTCATGGCTGTGTGTTTTAAGGATACAACACAAATCTGCCTTCACTAATGTCAAAGTGCACAATTCCATGTTAATGACAATGAGTACCGCACTGTACAGCAACAGATGTCTAGGAGTTATTCACAATACTTTAAGGATAATGGGAATACCCCGAGTCCCTTTGATGTGGTCACCTGGGGTGTCTGCCGGTTCAACCATAGTTGGGAACCTACGGAGTGCCTGATCCATGCGTGTTTACTGGGGAAGCAGTTACTGCACAACTGATAGCCAGGTGTAATTTTTCAGCCAGATGTTTTCGTCCATAGAGAGTAGACTTAGGCTTTGAGATTTTTGTGGTGGTGATGGGGGGTTCTGGGGACTGAACTCAGGGGCACTCCACCACTGAGCCACATCCCCAGCCCTATTTTGTATTTCATTTTGAGACAGGGTCTCATTGAGTTGCTTAGCGCCTCACTAAGTTGCTGAGGCTGGCTTTGAACTCACGATCCTCCTGCCTCAGCCTCCCAAGCCTCTGGGGATTACAGGCGGGGGCCAGAGACTTTTTAAAACTAAATCACAATATAGAATCTGCTCCAAATTCTACATTCTAAACCCTCACAACGTGGATGATAACTGGCCTCAGCGTTCCCCCAGCCCACCACTGTGTCCACTCCCCCTTGCCAGTCTCCCTGTGATGGACAGAAGGATGGCCCCCCATAAGTGCTGTTCCTTTTATGTGAGTGAGCAGAAGGACCAGCCCAACCTACATTTCCGTTTTAAGGGAAGTGTGCTTTGAAAGAGGGACACTTGAGCAGGCCCTCTGCTCCCTCCAGGGCGACAGGGAGACCTAGATGACCACAAAGGCAGTTTCCTACCTCCCCTGTCGTGATGAAGGCGTCCACATAGACCACTGTGGATGCACACCGCCAACTAGCGCACCTGGTAAATTGAAAAAGCAAACAAACCCCCAAAACTACGGAGTGCACTCGTTTACTTTTCTTGTCCCTTGGCCCCACGTCATGGTTTAGATCTTAAATGCATCCAAAGGCCCACAGCTAAGGGCTGGGCCTCTCCCACTGAACTATTTGGAGGTGGTGAAACCTTTAGAGACAGGTGTACCCGAAGGAAATTAGGACACTAGGGACATGCCTGTAAAGGCCATATTGGAATCCCAGCCTCTTTCTCACTTTCCCTTTGCTTTTTGACCACCCTGAGGTAAACAGATCCCCTGTGCCACAGACTCCCACCATGACGTACGGTGTTGCCACAGGAACCAAACAACGGGGCCGGTCAACTATTGACTAAAACCTCTGAATCAATGAGCTACCATCAATCTTCTTTAAGTTGATTATCTCAGTTATTTTGTCACAGTAACGAAAAACTGACTAGCACATTCCCCAAAGACATAGAGGCGTCACAGAGTTGTAACGACATCTCTGTTGGTTCCTGAAACTTTCTACCCCTCTATAGCTGGATCCTGCACCAAGCTCTTTGCTGGGGTTATCTGATGTGTATTCTTGTTTTCTGCTGGGACCCAAACAGATAGATATTAACTTTATCATCTGTGATGGTTTTAATATGTTGCCCAAAATTTCATGACAGAATCCCCAAAGTCGACTGTTAGCAGTATTTGGAGATTGAACCTTTGAGAGATAATTAGGAATAGGTAAGGTCAGGAGGGCCCCATGATAGCATTAGGGGCTTTTTAAGAAGAAGAGAGAACCGGGCTAGCACCTCGTTGTGTCTCGCCCTCTTCCACGTCACGATGTCAGAAGAAGGCCTTCATCTGATGCCAAGCTGATGCTGGCTATGCTGTCAGATTTCCCAGCTCCAGACCTATGAGTCCTACAACTTCAATTCCTTATCAATTATCCAGTCTGTGGTATTCAGTTATAGCTACAGAAAACAGGCAGAGCTATCACCCAAGATGGATTAATCAGATACGCCTCGATGCTCTTCCACTCCCTTCTCTGGTAGCATTTGTCGCCTCCACTGCAATCATCACATTTCTTCTGGTCTCTGCATCAAACCATGGGCTCCCTGAGACCTGACGCTGACTTACTTTTCTTTACCCACAGCATCCAGGATGCGTTGAGGCCTCACGTGGGAAGCTCCATACTGCTCCAACGCGCTTGGAATTGTAGCTAAACAAGCAGGGTCCTAAGGCTTTTCTGAGACCAACAAGGTCGGCTTTACTTCTCGCTGAAGTCTGCACACTTCATTAACACCTGCTACCTGCCAGGCTGGGTGCAGGGTAACAAGAACAGACCCACGGACAAGCTGGACTTCCTCGTGACCCTCAAGGAATTTATAATCTAATTATTTGAGGAACTGAAGCGTTTGGCTAGGGGAATGAGGGTGTGGGCAGCCACGGGTAGCCCAAGGCAGGCTTGGAAATCTCAAACGCTACAGGGCCAGGTAGGCCACATAAATGTGTGAATCCAGCCAGGTGGGTCCAGAGGAACTGGGGAGAGTGTGCCCTATCCACAGAAGGCCACGCATCCTCGGCTTGAGCAAATGGAGCCCTGGGTCCATCTGGGCCAGTGTCTGTCCCCCATTTTTCAAGTAAAGTAAGAAAACTGGATTTTTTTCTTTTTCAATATCCATAACCAATCCCCAAATAGAATATATCAATAGACTATCTGAGGATGAGCAAGAGTCACCATGTGAGGCTCATGTGTGCGTGCGTGAGAACGTGCGCACGTGTGCATGTTCTTGTGTGTTGGGATAGGAAACGGTGCTTCCGTGAAAAGAGAGTTCCAGGTAGAAAGGACAGGATGAGCAGATAACAGCCAGGGGCGGTCAGGTAGAGAAGTGAAGAGAATTTCTGGTGCATCTGAGGCATGGGAGGTGAGGAGATGGGGCGATGGATGAGGCTGGCGGGGCCAGCAGGGTCAAGGGCACAGAAGGGTCTTGTGGGTCTAGTACAGTGGGCATTGCTAGCTGCCTTACCGGCAACCCAACTTCTCTGCAGCTAGAATCTCTACATTGTTTAGTTACCAGGCAGCAAGTCCCTGAGAGGAGACTCCCCAGTCCAGAGTCTAAGCCTATCATGGAAACCCCATTACCGTTCTAAGGATGGTTTGGCATTGGCAAGAATGCAATCAGTAGTCGGGTGTCCCCAGTGGCTGCCTGAGACCACAGACCGTACTGTTCCCTACCCAGACTATATTTTTGTTTATACATATCTACCTATGGTGAACTTTAATTTATAAATTAGGTTCAGTAAGAGTTAATGAAACTGATAACAACATAGAGCCACCAAAACAGTTCCTACAACCAAAGCAAATGTGGTCTCTCTTATTATACTGTAGGTTTAGTAACCTCAGAGTTTGGTTTTTTTCTTTCCAACTTCCTTAGTAAATTGAGAACTTTTAATTTTCACTTAAAGGAAATGCTTTATGGCTTCTTTTGACATATTTGAATTGACGGCTTCACTACTCTTGTATTTGGGACCCTCTATTAAGTAAACTAAGGGTTAGGCGAACACAGCGCTTCAGTATCACAACAGGCAATCTGACAACTGAGATGGCTGCTCAGAAGCTAATGGGCAGGTAGCACATACAGTTTGGACACCCTGAACAAAAGGACGATTCTCCTCTTGGGTAGAATGGAATGAAACCACACAAGATTTCATCATGCCACTCAGAATAGCACGTAATTCAAAACTTATGAATTGTTTATTTCTAGAAATTTTCGTTTACTATTTTTGAATCGCACATGATCTGGGGTAACTGAACCCATGGAAATCAAAACTGTGGATAAGAGAAGGACTACTCTGTTTGCTAATGAGACAGTGGGGGAAAGCGTGCCTTCTGCCCTCCTCTATTTCCCTGTGGACATGGTACACTGGCTGCTGTCTTCAGGATCAAAATGAAAACCCGGATCAGCAGACAAATCCATACACTGGAAAAATAGAGGTGTCGGAAAAACACTGGGGAACTCTGTCCATCAGGAGGTCATAGGGCTCATGAATTAGCCCATTTAAAGTGCCTCTTCCTGAGACTTCTAGTTATGGGACGTGGTGCATCTTCTTATTGCTGGCCCATCATGAGCTGAATCTGTGATCATGACTGCAGGCAATGTGCGCAATGAGTCACCTCCAGTTAGGGATTTTGAACTTCATCTTGAGGGCACTGGGAAGTCTCTGAAGGGTTTTAAAGAAAGATGTGCACTATCCAGATCTAACTTTTAGAAAGGTCTCTGGCTGCAGTGAAGATATATAGCCGGGGTCAGGCAGAATCAGAGTGGGATGCTGTGTGCGTGCTTCATCTCGCCCCAGGAACGGAATCACAGATGGTCCCAATAGCCTTCTTTGGTTGGCACTCAATGACTTTTCGGTGAATGGGATTTGTGGCCGAGTGGATGTCCCTTCCCTCATGGCAGGAGTATCTGTGACCTCCAACCGATCACAAATACGTTTCTGGCCAAACATTGCCAATGAATTCTCATTCTCCCCCTGCCTCTCTGACATGCAGTATCCTGTATACAGAACCAGCTACAAAATCAATTTATGGTGCATAGTGTGAAATGAACATCTGCAGCCCTTGTCCCAGAGAGAAGGAAAGCATGCCATTAAAGGTACTAAACTATTCATCTCCTCTTCTCAGGTGGACGCTACATTGTCCCATTGGATTCCACGGACAAACACATTTCAAAGAATTATTCAGAATTTAAAGCTAGTGAGAGCAGAGGGCTACCTCCCAAGGCTGGGACCCATTTTGGGGGTGCCTAGGCCCAGCACCCCTGCAGTCAGCCCTGCCAGGAGCCAAGAGCTTTAAGCTCTGAGGTGCACAGGGGGCTGGTGACAGGGAGGGGC
Source organism: Marmota marmota marmota (assembly GCF_001458135.2). Taxonomy (NCBI): domain Eukaryota; kingdom Metazoa; phylum Chordata; class Mammalia; order Rodentia; family Sciuridae; genus Marmota; species Marmota marmota. The sequence continues at coordinate 4,118,255 of NW_026000020.1, forward strand.
GCACAGAGGTGAGTTTCTTGGTTACTAACCATATTCTAGTCCATGACAAGAACGGTTTTATAATTATAGTGCCTTGTAATTTATTTTCATGCATTTTTTATCTTTATTATATTTTCCAATTATAAAAATGTAAGTGAATGATAAAAACGAACTCATCCTGGGTCTAATGAATTTTCTGAATGCTCCTCTCCTAGGGCCTCTTTCTTTATTTCCGGTATTGTCCTGGGGGTTTCTGTCTTCTCATTCATTCCCTGCTAACACCAGGGAGCAGTCCAGATGCATAGATCCCAGAAAATGCATGCTTTTTTTTTAAGGTGACGAAGCACTGTAAGTAAACCCCAAACAGAATTCAGGGATGAACTGACAGCTTAACCTTCCCCCCGCCCAAAGTGCAGTTAGATGGAGGAAAAATTGTATCGCACACTAGAAAACCCAACTCAGTCTTCTGAGTGCACAAACAAGGTCCATTTGGCTCCCTCTGGGATGAAAGAGACCCTTGGTATTTGTCCCGCATAAGCCTGTTCCTCACGCAGGGCCATAAGCACCTTCCTGACCAAGGGGAATACGATCAGCACCCCAAGGTCAACCCAGCGCACCTTCTAGATGGGGAACAGCATCATCACTCCTGCTCATGAAAAGGATTGTAGTCTCATTGGACCAGGTGGGCTGTGTCCTCCTGGTCCTGTGACTAAGTAACTTCAAAATGCGGGGACTGGGCTCTAGCAGAGTCCTGCTATTAAGTGATCCACGTGCAAAACGTTAACAGCATTGCACTTCATCACCTCATGTCGTCATCTCTATAATACATGCTTGTATTTTGTTGTGTTAATTAACCTTTCTGGAATTTAGATAGGCCTTGCAAATCAAGGACATTTTGGGTTCTCTGTCCGAGCTCATGGTATAATTGCCACTGACTGGTCAGGCTTGGGCTTCAAAAGCACCAGGATGGAAACATGCAGAATGGGGATCAGCGGCCTGGATGAAAGTTCTGGAGGTCAAAGTGGAACACTGTTCTAACTGCTATCAACCCAGGATATGGTGGTGCAGGTGGGCAACCAGGTGTGCTTAGTGTCCTCAGGGCAGGGGTCACATGTACGTTAACTCTACCAAAAGAGTATCAGTAGAGGAGCCCAGCACCCACGCTCTGTAGGGCTTCTTTAAAAATTGTGCCTCACCAGTGAGTTGGATGGTCCTACAGACAGGGACATAAAGTGGGAAATGCCATCTTCTCTGAGCCACGTAGTGACTCAGGAAAGCCAGACTGAATGGAAAGATGTTTCAGAATGCCTGGAACGATTGGTCTCACTAACATTCTTACTGTCTTGGAATCACAGAGTGATATGTGATTTTAAAAAAAGAAAAACCGAATGCCTAATTAGAATGAGTATTTAAAAAAAAAAAAACAAATCCAGAAAACGGAAAAGAGTAGCTACTGGTGATGTGGAGAACTTAGGACCTTTGCACATTGCTGGTGAGGATGTAAAATGGTGCCGCAGTCCGGCTGCAGCAGAATAATCAGGGGGGTGACGAATAACTTCTGTAGCTTGATACAGCAGGAGTAGGAGCCGTTTATTGCAGGACAGGAGCAGTATTTATACATTCCACACAGCTTATCTAATTAGCATAAACTAGATACATCAGTCAACCAATCAGGAATCTCTACACTTAATGGCTCGGTTTTGTTACTTCTCAAACCACTCCCTCTGACATTTTGCCAGGCACCATCCAGACTTGTTTACGAACTCTAACATTCCCCTGGCAAAATGCCAGGTGTTATTTTGACTTGTTTACAGACTCTAACAAAATGGTGCAGCCACTGTGGAAAGAAGTATTTGCTGCCTCAAAAAAATTAAACAGAGAATCGCCATATGGGCCAGCAATTCCACCTCTGGGTAGGTACCCAAAAGAATTAAAAGAGGTCACTCAAACACATCGTGGACACCCATGTTCATCGCAGCATTATTTACAATAGTCAAAAGATGGAAGCAACTTTTGTCCTTCATCAGATGAATGATAAGCAAAATCTGGTTTCATCTATATAATGGACTATTATTAAATCTTAAAATAAGAGGAAATTCTTTTTTTTTTTTTTTTGGCACCAAGGATTATACCCAGAGGGTCTCAACCATTGAGCCTCCTCCCCAGCCCTTTTTAATTTTATTTTTTAATTTTGAGACAACTCACTAAGATGCTAAGGCTGGCTTTGAACTTGTGATCCTCCTGCCTCAGCCTCCCAAGCAGCTGGGATTACAGGCTTGTACCACCGTGCCTGGCGAAAAGGAAGGAAATTCTAAGACATGCTACAATGTGGATGAACGTTGAAGACATCAGACTAAGTAAAATAAGCCAGTCACACAGGTACAAAAACCAAGATTCCATTCGTACGAGAGATCTAGAGTGGGATTCTAGAGTCAGAAAATAGAAGAGTGATTTCCAGAGGCTGGAAAGAGGCGGGGAGAAGGAAAAATCAAATCTGAGGGTTACAGAGTTTCCTTTTGGGAAGATCAGAAGGTTCTGGAGATGAATGGAGACAATGGTCACTCAATGCAACGTAGTTAATGCCACCGAACTCCACACTTAGAAATGGTACATTTTGTGTTACGCATTTTTGCCACAAAAAAAAAAAATGTGTTATGAAGCCCATGTAAGCTCTACTAATTACAGTATGCAGGAGTAATTTCAAGTGATAAGCATTTTGCCACGATTAACTGCGAATTCATGGTCTGTAGGGTCAGGTTGCCCCTTTTTAGATGTGGCACCACAGATTTGTGAAACATGAGTGGTTGTCTTCCTTTGTCTTCTCCTTCCATATACAAGAGGCCCATTCAGACTTTCAACTTCAGCAGTAAAATGTTGTTCCCTGCAGCTTCGCCTACGATCAACTGTGAGGATCTATTCCTGGCCATTTCCATCCTACCAGCTGGGGTTAGAAACCTAATCCCTGACCTCAGTGAGTATGTGGCTTCTCAATCAGGTCAAAATGATCCAAAAGGCCTGGGTGGAATTGTGAGCTCAGCACCAGGGATCCAAAGAGCAAGGTTCTGGTCTGAACTTGGCACCAGGTAAATAATTTTATTTCTCTAACTCTCATTTATGTAAACTGAGACATTTGGATTAAATTTCTGAGATCCCTAACTATTTCCCCACATCTGTGAAAATAATTAGGCAAAACATAATCAAAGAGCTGCATTAACAAACGTAGTAGAGACATATGTGCCCACCAAAGGGGTCCCCTTCCCTCCTGGGCAGACAGTTCAACGACATTTCCCAGGGTCCACAGCAGGAAAGCAGGGCAGGTGTCCAAGTCCTGGCCGAGGGGAGATGGTTAGAAACTGCAGGTGCCCTCTCAGGCCTGGCCTCTGGAAGAGCCCAGGGAGAGCCTCCATATCCTGTCCTTCGGTGGTGCCCTTGGAGGTCAGGGGTCAAAGGTGGTTTTGCCAGATTGGAGAGGTCTCTCTGTTCCTGTGCCCCACTCAGCCGGAAGTTGACTTGGGCAAGAATGGCAATGTCATCCCTCTAAGCCACTCAGGTTTGGTTTTGTTTTTGTGAATAATTATCCTACTGTTATGGTGAGGATGTGAGGTATCCCCCAAAAGCTCATGTGTGAGACGCTGTGGGAAGGTTCAGAGGAGAGGTGGGTGGGTTATGAGGGCCTTAATCCAGTCAGTGAATAAACCCTCTGGTGGGATTGACGGAGTGGTAACTGAGGCTGGTCGGGTGTGGCTGGAGGAGGTGGCATTGGGGACGTGGCTATGGAGTATGTATTTCTATCTGGTCACTGTGGAGTCTCTCTCTCTCTCTCTGCTTGCTGATCATCATGTGACTGCTTCCCTCTGCCACACCCTTCCGCCATGATGCTCTGCCTCATCGGGAGCCCCAAGGAATGGAGCCACCTGTCTAGGAAGTGAGACCTCTGAAACTGTGAGCCCCAAAATAAACTTTTCCTCCCCTAAAATTGTTCTGGTCAGATCTTTGAGTCACAGCAGTAAAAATAAATAAATAAAGCTGACTAAAATACCTGCCTTGAATAAAACCAAAAGAAAGTTCAGTTAGAATTCTTTGGGTATTGGAGAAGTCAGAGAGGAGGCCCCTGAGGCAGACCCTACAGTCCCAAAAGGAGAAGAGAGATCTTCCAGTCCTGGTAGAAGCGCAACGATTTGGAATTTGGGGTTTGATTTGTTCTGCGAGCCGTGGATGAATACTTGACGCCATGGTCTACCTATGCTCCCCAACCCCAATGGTCCCCCGACACACATGCACCCAAAGCCTCTCCAGCATGAAGTGGTATCACCGGGAAATCCAAAAATGACCCTGGATGGAGACAGTAATGTGGAAAGAACCTGCACATCACCAGGAAGAAGCCAAGTCCACGTGGACCCTGGGCCATTGCCTGTGTGAGAGCTAACCTAGCATCTACCCAAGGTCAGTCTTCAGATGGAGAGGAGGAGGTGGGCACTATCTAGATGAGGTGCCTGAAATACCAAAGGGAGGCCAGGTAGGCAGGAGGTGAGAGTGGACCCCACTCTGCACTTCACACCCTGTGGGTAGCTAACAGGGGGCACTGATGCTAGGGTGGCCGGGACACCTCCACCAGCCCCAAGCTGAGTCCCTGGGTTCATCCCATGGACACCAGCGAGGGTGTGGGAGGGGGGATAGAGGGAAAGGAGGAGAACCGGGAGGGTAAAGGGAGACCGGGAGGAGGAAGGATAGGCAGAACAGTTGGGAAGAATTTCTCGACTTAGTAGAGGGAAGATAGTAAAGAATCCTAAATAAAGGACAAAACATCACTAAATACTTCAGGAGAAAATACCCAAAAGATCAATCAAGCAACTGATCTGACACAAGTAAAAATGATTGACATTTAGCCAAAAAAGCAAAACAAGTCTCTGGATCCCTGCAGCTTCCAGACGCTTACTTAGCCACCTAAGTAAGATGCTTCCAAGCATTTTATTATAACTTCAGGCTCAGAGACCAAGGTGAGGATTTTTCACAGGTGAGTAATGGTTGTGCAATGACTGTCTTTAGCCAGGAGATATTTCTCTTCCTATTTTGGAAATACATTGGGACCAGGCTGAGGAGCAAGGATGGCAAGTGCCTCGGGGCCTTTGCACTTGCCGTTTCCTCTTTCTAGAAGGCTTTCCCTTCCTCTTCAGGCCCCATGGAGACAGAGCAGTCGGAGTCTGCCTTGGCTTGTTTGCAATCTCGCCTGGGGTTAAGGGGAGGAGGGTTGAGATGAGGAGGGTCCATTCTGGCCACCGCCCCTCTCCCCCACCTCCTTGGCCTCCTTCTGTCGCTCACAGCTATACCACCCCCTTCCTGATACAGAGCAGACCTAGCTCATGAAAGAGGAGTAACCAGGGAATAAACAAGCCCAGAAGTTGACACAGATGTTCCTTAAGTGACAGTGGGTAATGTCCAGATAACACCTTAGTGAGCTGAAAAGATTGTGTGTAAAAAATGCACTTACTGCATTTGACCTCCAGGGCACCACAGCCTGACAACCAGCACCCTGCAGAATGTCGGGTGTTCTCCCACCATCTGGGGGCGGGGGTCCAACGGGGAGCCGCCCTGCTGAGCATCTGCCAGACAGTCCTGTACCCACCCTGCCCACCCGGAGCAGACCCAGCTTCGGAATCTGAAGCTTGCTTTCTACAGAAGGTGTTTCCCTGTCACACCACAAAGTCGAAAAAATGCTCACCTCCACCCATCAGAGGCCGCAGGCTGTGGGGTATGTCACTGGACCATATGCACGCCCAAGCCTTAAATCTGGACCTGTGGCTCGATTCTCTTGGTCCATTAAGCAAAACTTGGAAAGCAAACCTCCTTCCCCTTTTCCGATGGCAGGGGCCGCCAGCCCAGCAACGCCAAGTTTCCTTTTGGATCAAATCTTTCATGGTAAATTCATGGTGAGCTCTTAAGCAAATGCCGGGGCTGGGCACAGGAGCCCTGGCTTCTTGTGGCTGAGCCACCTTCAACTCCATCCCCCGCCAAACAAAATAAATGAACATCCTTCAGCACCCTGGATCTGCATCACCCAACTTTAGGATAGAACACGGGATGGATGGCACGTCTTGATTTCTCCCAACAATATGGATTCTTGGGTAATAATGTCCCTCCCATTTCCTAGAGTCTCTTGCAGCCAACTGATGACCAACATAATATAACACGACTTGCAGAAGAGATGGCCTATTATTAGTTCTTAGAAAGGGTTTAATTTCCAGGGCTGGGGATGTGGCTCAAGCGGTAGCGCGCTCGCCTGGCATGCGTGTGGCCCGGGTCGATCCTCAGCACCACACACAAACAAAGATGTTGTGTCTGCCGAAAACTAAAAATATATATTAAAAAAAATTCTCTCTCTCTTTCTCTCTTAAAAAAAAAAAAACAAGAAAGGGTTTAATTTCCTTCCATGCTCGTGTGTAACCGAGAACCAGCCGATGGTTTGGGGGGTAAAGCAAATAGATCAGAGCCGTAAGCGCCAGGTTTTGGAAATACAATGATAAAATAATTGTAAGCAGGCACCTTCCAGTAGACTTCAGCTTACTCAGGAAGGACTATTCTAGGATGGTTTATGATAGATTAGGATTGGGGTTTCAAATGACTTAATTGTGCCTGTTCTGAAGTGGTGCCACTTTATCTCTAGAGAGAGGGAGAAAATCATACTGAGTTTCACATTTATGGATAAATATCTATATATTTTTTTTCTTCTGAGGAGCTGTTTGGATTTCAGAGCTGATTTCTCACGCAGAAGAGAAATGTCAGGAAATGATGCGGAATTCCATTTCAGTGATCACCGCTTGGGATGATCGAGTCGGCTACAGCCCCAGAATGCCTTGTTCTGGCTCCTAATTTCTTTTTATGCAGATAGAATTTTACACCATTGAGTCCAAATCCCAGCTTGTTCGAGTCTCCATTGTTCAGAGTTTGCTTTTCAGCAAGTGGGGAATTCAAAGAGATCATCCCGGTTCCCGTCTGCACACCTGCACGCCCTCACTCTGACGGAGTGACTGTCATTGCCACTGGAGATTAGCAGCCACTAGGCCCTAGGTCTGCGAATCTCCGCGCCTCGGCCCCGATCCTGCAGGCCATTAGTGGGTGCAAACGGAGACGTAGGAAATGAGCCCCTCCGGCGGCGCTTGTCACGTCATTTGGTCACCCGGTCTGATCCAATGCAACGAGCCAGCGAGGAGGGCCTCTCCGCTGCCCAGGATGATCGAACTGTCACATGAAATGAGATGGCGCGTGGGGTTCAGGCAGTACGGTCTCTCCAGAGAGATTGGTGTTAATGTGAGGCTCCCAAGTCACTCACATGGAGGAAAAGATTCCTGCAGATGACAGGAAGCCAAGGGACAAAGCACAGTGGGTCAGACCCTTTGAGGCCACCCTGTGGAGAGGTGAGATACTCACAATGGTCCCATGACCCTGAAGAAACCCGAGCACCCGCTGTATACCACGCTCTGAGTGGTATGCAGTGACCCTTAGAACAGAAAGGCTACCCTACTGTGCCATGTCCTATTGGTCACACATGGGTGGTGTCCGCTGGCATCTGGCCTTCTTGAGGGACCAGGTCCCTTTCCAGGGCTGCCCAGGAAAAACCATGTTGCCATCAAGTTCTTACCAGTTCAGAGAGGTCAGGCCTCCTGGAAGGGAGCGGCCAAGCAGCCCTGAGGGTGTCCGCCTTCTCTGGAGGCCCGTCCCTTCTGGGGACTGGGGGGGGCTCTCCCTCTGCCCAGCCGTGTCTCCAGGCCCCCACCTGCAGCGGGTTAAGAGCTCACTTCCTTCCATTAAACAACAAAGCAAAGGAACCCAGGATGCCTGGGAAGAAAGCCATTGCTTAATGAAAAACGAATGAGGGCCATTAGCCTTCGCTAGAGCATGGCTCGTGCCGGAGACAAGATGGAGAAATGGCCCTGGTATTTTATTTTCTTTATCTATTTATTTAGTTTTAATTTTATTTATTTATTTAACTTTTGGGGTCAAAACCAAGGAAAGCTGTGTGAGTCCATCCAGGTAGATTCCTTTAGAATAGCCTACTTCAGACTTGCTAATCACCCGGGTTTCCCTGGGACAGTCCCGGTTCAGGAGTTGGCTTAATGTCACCTTACGACCAGGGCTACAAAGGTCTAACAGGTGATTCAGTTACTCCCTTCGTTTTATCAACCAAACTGAAAGTGGTAAGGAAATTCCAGATGAGCCAACTTGGCAGGTAGACCCCCCCAAAGACCCTGGAGCCAGGCTACATGCGTGGAATTGAACCGCAGGCTCCAGCACCCGCCAACTCTGTGGAGCTCGGCCGGCTGCCATCGGGTCCCATCAGGCCTTGGTGTCTTTTCGTGTAGAGTGGGGTGCTAATCCAGGAAGGGACTCGGAGCAGCCGGAAGTGCTCCATAGGTCTTAGCATCCATCGGTTTTGTTATGTCCTTATTTTTATTATTCTCTCTCTTTTCACAAACCCCGAATTACCACTAGGTATAGCGAATGAGTCTACCTCCTAGGTGCTCACTGAGCTGCAGGGCACGAGCTCATGTTGTGATCCCCATGTCACTAAAGTCCTCTTCTATAGGACCTGACAATGTCGTAGAGAATGTGTGTCCTTCTGACTCTGCATTGACAGGGAATGATTCCATGTCCCCTGCCCGCCCACATCTGCGTCGTCCTGCTCACAGAAACACCGTCGGTCAGTCTCCTCGCAGCCCCTCTGCCCAAGTCTTCTTCTTCACCTGTAGTTTAGGAAAAAACCTTCTGCCCCTGCTGTCTTCCTCTCTATCCGAGGGCTCTGACCCCAGCTCACTCCAGAGCTCAGGGCAGGACGTGTCTCTCATTTCCACATGGATTCAAAGGTGCTTCTTCTCCTAATGAACCCTTAGAAAAGAAAAGGAAATGGTATTCACGAAAGATAAACATGTCGTTTTCTCACTGTCACATTCCAAGTATCAGTTATGTAAAAGGCTATTTCAAATAACAAGACTCTTGGGTACCTGCCGGTCATTTAACGCCTTCAACAAATGGTCAAACTGCACCCTTCATTTCTTTGGTTTTATAGTTTCCGAGATGCTTCTTGACATATTTCATTTATTGAGGAACTACTGTGTGCACAGTGTTGCATCAGGTGCCTTGACCCTGTCTAGCCTTGGTTGGAGTGTTTGTGGGTCTGGTTGTGGGTGAGTGGGTGGGGGCAGTACAAATATTTCACAAAGTGAAACAGTGGGGACTAGCAGAGGCCAGGGAATTTCACCTGGAAATGCAAGGAACAGATGCTGACCTGGCCCAAAAGTGCAGCAGGTGGCCAGGTATTTGGTCAAGTAGGTACAAAGGTCCTGATTTTGGAAAGTATTGGTTCTCACTGACCAGGGGAGCAATGGAGGGAAAGCAGTTCCTGGAGATCCGTTGGCTGCAACCGGAAGAGATTTGGGATGCCGGAGCCATGGTGCCAGAGACAAGATCAGGCAAAGGTTAGGCAGAATGCAGCGGCCAGGTGGGCTGGGCTTGGGGGCAGGACACAGTGTGGAGAAAAGGGAAGAAGACCTCAAAAGGCAGCCACAGGCAAGACGGGAAATGGGACTCTCCCGAGTCTGCAGATCCTCGTCTGTTTGAAAGGAGACACCAAGCGGTGGCCAGGGTGATTGTGACTGCAGCCTCATGTGCCTTATCTCAGGCCCAGGCAATGCCAGTGGGGTCCAGAAATTGTTAACAGAGGTTGGAAACTGTTCACCAAGGTGTGAGCAGGGTCCTGGTGATACACAGAGAGAGCACACCAGCTGGGCACATGGAGGACTTCATAAAGGAGTGACTTACAAGAGCGTGAGCAGGGGCTGGGGATGTGGCTCAAGCGGTAGCGCGCTCACCTGGCATGCGTGCAGCCCGGGTTCGATCCTCAGCACCACATACAAACAAAGATGTTGTGTCTGCTGAAAACTGAAAAATAAATATTAAAAATTCTCTCTCTCTCTCTTTTTAAAAAAAAAAGTGTGGGCAGCAGGACATGGTGGCCCACACCTGATGTCCCAGCTACTCAGGAGGCTGAGGCAGGAGGATCGCTAGAGCCTAGGCATCCTCACTTTTATTCCAGAAATAATTGGTATTCCCCCATCCAGGGACTTGAAGTCCCCTCACCGGGGCAGTGTGAGGGTATATTTGGCCAGACTCTCTCCGATCCTCTCCATGAGTCAGGAAACAGGGTAAGAACAATTCACTATTGAACACTCAGATGCTCAAGTCCCCTCTTCTGGGGCTGGTCACAAGACTCCGGGGATAACGCAGCTTCCTTCTTCTACCACACGGGCCCTGTGATCCTTCCCCCCCCCCCCCCNNNCCCCACCAGCACCTCAGCTAGACAGGCAGGGTGACTCCCATCTTTGGTCCTGTGTCATCTGAATCTTTGGTGGCCTTGCTTTCACTCGGTTGCCACAGTTTTTTTTGTCTGTTTGTCCAGGACTATGGGACAAGAGTATGAAGAGGCACCACAGAGAGTCCCCTGGATTGCAAATGGCACTCCTCTCGTCCCCACTTTCTAGCAGTCACCCAATCTGCTCTCTGGCAATCAGATCACTCTTTGATTGACTTCAATGACCGCACCACAACCGGGTCACAGGTGCAATTACGATCACCAGCTGCTTAAGGGTGTGGTCATCCTCGGTGTTCTCCAGGACACATCTGGCTACTTGAGCTGGTGATTCAAGTAGCAAGATGGCCGGAGCCTCTGCCCCTGTGGATGTGTCAGGTCTTTGGTAGCAGGACAGATCTCTGCCAGTTCCCAGGGACACGTTCCCTTCAGTTGACTTTCTTCATGATGGGATGGGTACTGGGGCGATTCCAGGGGTGTCCCCCTGACTCTTCCCAGCCTAGTCTGCATTCCACAGGCCAAGGAACTGGCACTGAGATCCTGCCAATAACTTAGTGTATTTACTTCCCCTCTAATTCTGACAATGGGCATCTTTGCCTGTTTTAACCTCTGATAACAGAATACGACAGACTGGGCAATCCAGCATAAATTTATTGGCTTACAGTTCTGAGGCTAGGAAGTTCGATATCAAGGAGCCAGCTTCTTGACGTGACCTTCTTGCCAATAGTCCCGGGGCCGAGGGCAGAAGAGGGAGCAGAAACCACCCCCTTATAACGGCACCGGTTCCACCCATGGGGGGGAAGGCTTCATGGCCTACACACCTCTCAAAGGTCCCACCTCTTAACACTGTTACAGTGACAGTTAAATTTCAATGCGTTTTTTGAAAGAAAACACTCAAACCATAGCAGTGAGAGAATTAACCACAGGATGGGCTCAGGATGTGAGATAGCTTAGATGAAAGGCTCCATCACCAGCCTCAGAAGGTCCCAATGGTGACATGTGGGTCTCGGTGGCTTCGGGTTCGGCCTACTTTAGCGCTGGTGCAGACCAGTATCTGATTCCTGGGAAGCCCAGGGACTTCAGGGCACAGTCCTGAAAATTGGCCTCAGAGCCTCTGGGGAAGGTTCAGAAAATTACTCACAATATGCTGTGCCTCTTTGTCCAAATTGCTGGATACTTCTTCAGAGGAACCCGAGCACCCCCTCAACTCAGAAATTCTTGAGCTACAAACGGGCTGATGTTTGAGATCTGCACAAAAGATCTTGAGTTCCCATTTTGGCAACTCAAGTTAGGTTTCTACCCATCGGACCTATTATTTTTTCACCTATATGCACAACAAAGAGAAGCTCAGGAGGCTACCCACCTCCTGCATCCAAGCTTTGGCCATATTTTCCTGACTGATTGGCATAAGTTCTTTGTCAAATTCTTCATTGAAGTTGAATTGCAAGTACTTTGTTCTACTCTGTTATATGTAGGTTAACTCCCTAGTGGTATTCTTCAATGGGCAGAAATTCTTGATGTTAAAATAGTCTAATTCATCAATTTTCCTTTATAGCAAATGCCATATTTTCAATCTTCTTTAAGACTGAGTAATATTCCATTGTGTATATATACCACATTTTCTTTATCCATTTATCTGTTGAAGGGCACCTAGAAAGAACTCAAAAAATCTTAACACCAAAAAATAAACAACCCAATCAATAAATGGGCTAAAGGACTGAACAGACACTTCACAGAAGAAATATAATTGACCAACAAATATATGAAATATTCAATATCTCTAGCAATTAGAGAAATCAATTCAAAACTACTGTAAGAGTTCATCTCACTCCAGTCAGAATGGCAGTTATCAATAATACAGGCAACAATGGATGTTGGTGAGGGTGTTGGGTGATGGGAGGTACACTCACACATTGCTGGTGGGACTGCAATTGGTGCAACCACTTTGGAAAGCAGTGTGGAGATTCTTCAGAAAACTTGGAATGGAACCACCATTTGACCCAGCTCTCCTACTCCTAGGTTTATAACCAAAGGACTTAAAATCAGCCCTCTACAGTGATGTGGCCACATCAATGTTTAAGGCAGCTCAATTCACAAATAGCTAGACTGTGGCACCAACCTAGATGGATCCTCATTTTTATGCTGTATGCTAGACAAGCAGGTAATTCACCTGAGTTGGTGGCAATGGAGAGAGCCATGTTCTGAACAAGCTGCGGTGTGGCAGATGCTGTTGGAGTTCTGCCCCATCTGTCCCCTGGCCCTAAGGAGCCACCTGGGAGTGTGCCAGTCTCACCTCCACCAGCCCGGGGCTTGACCTTTGGGCTGCAAATCGCACTCGGCCTTCCTCTGTGGCGGAGTGGAAGTGCTGGGAATGAGGGCCTCTGGCAGGTCCCCGTCAGGCGACCAGAGGTGGCTCATACCCGCCCCCGCCCCCGCCCCAGCCCTGAGCTGGGCCATGTTTTTCCAGAAAGTCAGGTTCCAGTTGTTTACCATGGCTGCTCTCCTTTCCCTCCTCTCCCCAGCCCCCCGTGATTGTGTCCCTCTCTTCTGAAGAAGCTATTTGCCCTGGGACCCCTGTCTCAGAGTCGGCTCCTGTGAGAGCCTGAACTTAGACTGGTGGCTTGGATTAGCGTGGGTGCGTGGGGACCCAACTCCCAGGCAGCGGCCGGGGAGGCAGGGAGAATCCCAAGGGGAAAGGTGGGGGGGGTGCCTGAGTGCTTTGGGCCAAGGGCAGCCTTGCAGGGGTCTCCATGACTGTTGTTGGAGGCATTAAATAAAAAGTCCTTACACAGTGAGTGCTGATAAGCTGAAAATAAGGGAGTGACCCAAACAAGTGCTTTTCTTTGAAAGTATAGCCTGGACTGACTTTTTTCTCTTATCCCAGGGCTGGGGCTAGAACCCAGGGTTTCACACCTACTAGGCAAGCATGCTACCACTGAGTGACATCCACAGCACGTTCTTTAAATTTCATTTTGAGCCAGGGCCTGGCTAAATTTCTGAGGTTGGCCTCAAGCTTGAGATCCTCCTGCCTCAGCCTCCCAAGTAGCTGGGATGACAAGTGTGCGCCTCTGCACCCAGATTACATTCAGCTTTTTATCTGCATGACGTGTTCTGCTCTCTTTACCTTTATTTGTCCTGTATTAACCATCCATCAGAGTGTTTAAAAAAAAAGGGGGGGGTGCTTTTCCTGAATGTATAGAACCAAGTAGACTATAATCACTGTCTTAGATATCAACTTCAAATCTTCTGATAGAAAAGAAATCAGAAGTTTTTTCTTAAGTCACTGAAGTATGATACAACACAGTGATTTCCAACTCCTTTCTGAAACTTCCGTTTTGCTTATTAAGCCTTAGAAGTCAGGTGTGACTATGAAGCTGGTGGTGAAGAAATTTGAAGGGTTAAATATGTCCTCAACTTCAAATGGCAAAATAAATTTGTTTTTCCAGAGATGGAAATGTCCATTATCGACAGACTCCTATCTGTGTACATATGAATGGACAAATACGCCTTCTACACAGAAGTCCAGTCGATCCTTTATTCTATTGCTTCTCTCTTCAAAGTAAACAGGAAACTCTCTTGGACATTCCTTTTCAAGGGAAACCGTAAGGGATCACCTTGGCCCAGTCCTCATTATCCATACTGCTGCAGTTAGGAGGTAATGTAGAAAAGACAAATCATAGATTACAAGATCCTAGCAGGATAACCCACAGTGGACACACCAGAAATAACAGTTAATGACACCGTTCGTATCAATCATTTTCCCACATACATATTTGGGTTTTACCAAAATGGAGTAGTATCAAATATTCTGCTTTATCACCCTCCAAGAATCACGCAGCGGCCCACTCTGCTAGCATGGTCACGTGATTCATTGCCAAATTTGTCCTCAGAAACACTTTTAGGAAGGGCTGGAGTTCAGTAGGATTCTAGCTACAGAAGAAGAGGCAGGTGAGCCCCGGCACTCAAGGCTTAGGATTCCTTCTAACATCTGACTCCGGAGGCCAGCTCCACATCCAACCTGCAGGAAGCCATGGCTAAGTCCTGCTGAGCCTGCATCTCCTTGCCCGACGTGGGGACAATCATGCTTCTCTCTCACAAATGCTCCAACAGACAAGACCAACTTTTAAATAACTTTTGAGTTTTGGAAAACTCCTAATGTCTTACTGTCTTCACCCGGTCATCATTGATAGGCTCATACTACCCGATTTGGAATTTTAGACTCTCTTTAGGATACCTTCATTGATTAGCCCCAGGACACTTTAATCACTCCTTGACTCTGTTGATGCTATTTTAAGAGTTCATTGCTTTTCATTCACTTGAATAAAAAGTCTTAATTGTTAAAAAGCAAAAAGGAAAAGGAACCTGTAGCCAATTGAGCCCCAGGAACGGTCATTCCCTTTGGAACACCCTTCTCCACGCCACAAGTTGAAAAGCCAGTTCCTTGCAGGCAGTACAACAGATCATTTTCCCCTGTCCCTCTGATCCAGTGTCTCCCTTCCTGTGGGCTCTGTGTCCTGGGGCTCCCAGGAAGAAAGGTCACCCAGGGGCTCCCTTGCTTTCTGGTTCCACCTGGGTTTGGCCAATGGGAGTCACTGGCTGGACACCAAGGCAGGAGAGGAGCAAGATCAGGGCCACCAACAGCTCTCCCAGCTCCTTCTGAGTTACTACAAGGGGCTGTGGCCTGTGGCCTAGGTCACTGGTCCTGAGAGGGAGCCCCTCCCCTACCTCTGAGCCACAGGTGGGGGTTGGGGAAGGGAGGTGGCTGCCATTGACTTCCTGCTGTGGCTAACCCAGATATCCTTGGGCCTCCTTGGCTGGTTTCCCCTAACTTGACCCAACAGCACTTTTTAGGGCTCCTTTATTTAAAAAAATCCTCAATTGCGAAGGCTGACCCAGGGTGCCATCTGTTTCCTGCGGAGGACCAGGGTTGGTACAGTTCACCCCTCTCCTTGTGTCAGACAAAAAGCAGTCCCAGACCGCGCACCTTGATGGGTAGGCAAAGCTAGTGGATTGCAGAGTGGCAACAGAAGATGACTTTGGTGGAGAATTGCTCAAATCCCGTGAAAATCCTTCTCTAATGGGGTGTGGCAAAGGTTCTCCAGTTGAAGATGGAAAAGAAAACCTAAAATTCACTGATTTTTTTTTTTAAAAAAAGAGAGTGTTTTCAATGTCCAAGGATTAAGAGAAGCATTGGAAAAACACATAAATATATGCATCTTACTTTTTAGTCAAAGAAACGGACACTTCCTTTTTTTGTTTTGTTTTAAGAGACACTTTACTTAGACCTGTGACATAGAACTCTGCATGAAGTTAAAGAACTTCTTGACCGAAGTACCATGCAGTCGGGAATCTAAAAGTCACCAAACAGTACTCAGTTTGGTCTTTCTATTGTTAGGTTAACACTCACTTACAATGGTAACCTATATCTCAATGCAAACCATGTCACCTTACGTTCATAAACTTCGCTCTATTTTTAAAGATAAAGTCACAGTTAAGCTTCTTTTTCCCATGCTTTCTTGGTGTATCATAGTCCTACATATTGATGGAATTTGCTGTTACATGTTTGCGCATGCTCACGATTTAACAATATAATTTGGCCAATATCATTCCTCAGTATTTGTCCTAGGATCAACCTTCTTGTTCTTCTTGTTACATGTCAAATTTTGGTCCTCATTTCAAGTGGCCTTTTCCAAGGATCAGTTATCTTAGGTCCTAAGAACCTTCTGAGACTTGGAGGAATTGCAGAAGCCGGAGGGGTCCATCCCTTCCTCACAAGGTTCCCCAGGGCCTCCCTTAGGAGACGGAAGTCGGCTTATAGAATCACCCAGCCTAGAGACACGTTCCAGCCCCATCCCCTGCCACCCTCTTGCCCCTGGAGCCCCATCACCCAGGCACATCTTTGAAACACTTAGCCACCTAGCCGAGGTTTCTGGCACACAGTAGGTGCTCAGTTAACGCTAGCCCTTACCAGAGTTACTAGAATAAATGGGCATTTGTTGCCCTACTTAATATGCAGCTCAGTTAAACAGAGCGTTTCTTTTCCTACGTTTCAAACAGTAAATATTCCTGATTTTTTAAATGACAGTTTCAAATGATTGGATTTAAAGAATCAAAGAACTAAAACAGAATCTGTATCTTTCAAAGAAAGTAATACACAATTCTTCTAAAAAAATGTCAAAACAAGAGAAGCAAGAACTATCAGCAAGGAGAAGCTTAAAAAATAACACAAGACAAGGCAAGTCAATTAATGAAGACAATAAAAGTCAGTGGGAAAAATTCCATTTTTATAGGGCAAGTACCAGGGAAAACATAGACTCAAACTAGGCTGTCAATATGTAAATCCAAACGACAAAGAAATATCAAAACTAGAAAAATAAAGACTCAGAAAAACGCTAAGAATAAAGGAGCCAGGGGTGATGGTATCTCTATCCATTCGAGGTCAAGCTCAGTGGAAAAATGCATTGTAATTACACTGGGAAATGGAAATTGTTGCTAAAGGTAGACTCAATACGTAAATCAAAGTCGACAAGAACATTGATGTGCCCAGAAACAAGCCTCAAAATACAGAAATCGAAAATTTCAAGACAAGGAGTAATTAACAAACCTCAAACAGAGGGACGAAATGACACACCCCTATCAGTCAATGGTGTATTGAGTTGGAACTTGTGAACTTTAGAACTTTAGCGGATAAACACTCTTGGACCACTCAATCGCCCAAGCCTTCAGGACGCCTACAGAGATTAGGGCTGCTCAGAACCTCAGTTTGGACGCCTCCAGCCTGGAACAGCTTTTCCTGGAATCCCTCAAGCAAAGAGCTGTGCAGAGTGGATTCTGACCCCATGTCCCCCGGGGTCCTGATACCAGAGACAGACTCCAAGCCCACGGGCCCCATACCAGAGAGCTACATCCACTTCACTCCACTGCATGCAATTCACTGAACACGGGCAAGGAAGTATCTATCCCAGGGCCATCTGATTCAGCAGCCACTCAGAGTGACCTTCAGCTGCCAATCAAGAGCAGATAAATTCACGTAGGGCGGCCCAAGGAGCAAACTTTACATCAGGGATTGGCTGGGAGTTAGGCCAGGAGCAGATCTGGGCCTCAGCTCTAAATCTCTGTTATTATATATTTCGAAGACTTCTGTCCCTTTTCCACTCCAGCCACTCTTCCAACAATGTGACAGCCTCCTTACATTTTTAAACTATCGACATGCAGTTCAATTTGATTCAAAGTCCATTGGCACTCCACGATTTATGCTTTTTTCAAGAAAAGTAAACCAATGCTTCTAGATTTCTCACACATAATCTTAACTGCAGTAAAATCCTCAATAGTTACTTGTAAAAGTTGCCATATTTCTTACCTATTTACAGAAGCAAAGTGTGTGTCAATTGTTAACAAGGAAGCATTTGAAGAAATCGCTCTTTAAAAATCTTGCCTGGGAATTGCATGCAGTCTATCATGCAAAAATGAAAACTTATGTTGGGGAAAATGTAGTGTTTATTTTAAAATATTAGTGCCTAAAATAATACTTCCAGTGCATGAGGCCACGTAAGAAGATCAAGAGGCAGACACACATAAAATCCTGGTTCTTGTGTGGCACTGAAAGCTGTGTACCTGTTTAAAGCTCAGTATGTCACTTAAAATTTATTTTGGTAATGTCAGGGAGCTAAACCTACACAGTATCCATTTAATGTGTTTTTTTCCTCCTGCCGACATGCTTTAATAACATGTATGAGTTCTTATCTCTGTCCTACTCCTTTGCCTTGGATACCTCATTTGTATGCAAATTCTCTTGTATGCAACTTATTCTTTGGTAAATGCTACCAGCAGATTGAGAGGCTCTGTAATTATGCTCCCTCCTTGTCTGCCCTATTTGTTTCTTATTATATTACCGCTGGTCCCTGCTTTGCCTTCGCATCATGAATTACTGAGTGGCTCAGGCAGCAATTTTTCTTAAGGGTGATGGGGCCTGCTCTGCGCGCCCTCCCGAGACACACCGCAGCTTATGCGGTATCTTTCTAAATGGAATCTGTAGAACTTGTTCCTTCTTTCTTTTTTTTTTTTTTCAACTAGAAGAAGTCTTTTTTTTTTTTTTTTGGTACCAGGGATTGAACCCAGGGGTGCTTAACCACTGAGCCACATCCCCAACCCTTTTTTATTTTTTATTTAGAGACAGGGTCTCCCTGAGTCACTTTAGAGCCTCCTTAATAAGTTGCTGAGGCTGGAACTCACAATCCTCCTGCCTCAGCCTCTCCACCCCTGGGATTACAGGTGTGAACCACCACACTCAGCTAACTAGAAGTCTTTTGATTCTAACAGAAATAAGCTGTTCACATAATTCAACTAGCCTCTTCCTTTGCCCTCTCCTGGTTTGACTTAGGCAACATGAAAACATGAGGTGACCTTACTTTATATACATTTATAAGTCTGGGATTATTTATAGAAAGGCGGAGAAATCTAAGGGAAATTCCGTGTGAGACAGTCATGCCAGGAATACACACAAACATGCATATAGACTTACATACAAATATAAACACAATGTGTATACCTGTCTGTGCAGGCGTACAGGTGTATGTGAATAGGATTGTGTGTGTGTGTGTGTGTGTGTGTGTGTGGAGAGAGAGAGAGAGAGAGAGAGAGAGAGAGAGAGAGAGAGAGAGATTAAGCCTATATGCTCTGGAACAATAACACCTATATTTGAACCCCAGGTCTATCATTAATTATCTGTCTGACTTGGGCAATTTCTTGAACTTCTGGGCCTCATTTTCTCCAATGAGGAAATGAGAATACAAACCCACTGACCTCAAGGTCGTCATGTGGTTTTGATAAATTAGTCCAGGTAAAGTGCTTCTCGACCCATGACAAGCTTCGGTAGATGTCAGCTATTTTTACTATCACACAGAACAAACAGACACAGATATACAGATAATGGACGCTGGTTGGATTAGACCCCTTATTCACCCAGACAAAACCCCCGGCACCTGCTGGGTACCAGCCTCACTCCTGGCTGTGACAATGGAGTCCTCAGGGGGATTTGAGGATGGAGCAGGCTCGCAGGTGTGCATCCCTGGCCCTGCACAGACTCCCTGGTGACAAACCAGTGGGGCTTCCTCCCTCAGTACCTGTCCTTCTTACCTATCCTCACACCTGAACAGACTAGGCCATCTATACCCAGCCTGGTTAGAAATGATGGTAAATGGCCCCAGTCGGCACTAACCAGCCTTTTGGCCCACGCCCGTCTTTGCTGTTCCCTTTGCCCAGCTGAGATTCCCATGCACATGTCTGTGTCCCTTCCCAGCTTCACAAAAAAACTCACACAGCCCCACATGCTCTTGGTGTCCTCGTGCCCAGCAAGTGTGGCCAAGGTGGACTTGTTTCCAAGGTCCTGTCAGACAAATCAGGCTGTGTTCTCTGTGGTTTCATTCACTACCACAGGGTACAATATGGTGGCAAGATGCGCTTCTCTTGTCTAGAGAAGCTGAGGGAAATTTGTACATTGTGTTAGTCAGTTTTCCATCACTGTGACAAAACACCTGAGAAGAATCAACTTAGAAGGAAAAAAAGTTGTTTTCTTTTATTATTCAGTTTCAGCCTACAGTCAGTTGGCCCATGGCTTTTGGGCCTTAGCAAAGCATAGCATGGTGTGGTGGCAGAGAGCTGCTCACCTCACGGCATCCAGGAAGTAAAAGAAAAGAAAGGAAGGGAGGAGGATCAGGGTCCTCCGAGGGCATGCTCCCATTGACCCAATTTCCTGTCACCAGGCTCCACCTCCTGCAGGCTCTGCCACCTGCCAGTGGCACCACAGGCCAGAGAGCAAACCTCTACCTCATGGGCTTTGGGGGATGCACACCCAAACCACAGCACACGGTGACAGAGGCACAGCAGCCACAGACAGCCCTGGCTGGCGCAAAGGTGGAGCCGACTCTCAATGCTGGAGAAGCAGGGCATGCTGGGAAGAGGGCCTGCTCAGGACACGGAGCGAGTCCAGCCTTCTTCTGGAATTCCCGAACATCACGAATCTCACCCAGCCGCAACGGTGCTCAGGGACATCATTTTTTTTTAAATGATATTATTATGCTTAATATGCAAAATGATTAAATTTTGCAAGGACAACCTGGTTTGGTGACAACCCTGTCCCATGGGAGGGTGGATATTGTGCTTCCCCCGCTTACAGATTTGGAAACTGAAGCTCAGGAATGTTTCAAATGACTTCAGGTCACACAGTGACGATGTGGCAGAATTCGGGCTCAAAATTGGCTTTACCCAACTGCAGTCTAATAACCTCCTCATTCTTTGATTTGCTCAACCCGTAGTCATCGAGGGTCCACTAGGTGCCAGGGACCTGCAGAGATAGGCCTGGCAGAGCAGCGCCTCCCCGCCCCACAGGGCCCGCAGTCTCAGGAGAAGAGTCACAAGTCTATCAGTGATTATCGTTAAGTGTGGCGGGTGGGGCGGCGAGCAGAAGGGACATTGACGGGCATGGTGACAGAGCATGCATTGTCTGCACTTTGTTACAACTGAACACTAAATAATTCACACTTTTTTTTTTTTGTGATGAAGACATTCTGCCTTACTGGGGGTAGCTCTCCTGGGTATAAAATGTATGAATTCTACAAGAAGTTTACAGAACGGTAACATAAGCAAATAAATATTCATGTTAATCCCTGCCACTTTCTGAACACGGGCTACATTCTGTACACACACCATGTCATTTGGTTTCTGAAGCCACTCAATGGCAAGGATGGGGATTCATCGTTTTTGTGTTGCCATAACAAAATTCCTGAGGCGAGAAACTTTATAAAGAAAAAAAAGTTCATTTAGCTCCTGGTTCTGGAGATTGAAGAGCAAAGCCACTGGTGTCATCTTCTGATGAGGTCCTGACTGGGAGATAGCATTCCATGGTAGGAGTTCATGCTCATGAGAGAGAGAGACAGAGAAAATGGAGAGGGAAAGAGAGCTAGTCTGGGAAAAACCAAACCAGCTATATAACAACTTGCTCTCACAGCAACCGATTCAGTCCCAGAAGACAGAATTATTCTCTCCCAAGGGTGGCGTCTGTCCCTAATCGTTTCCTATCAGGCTCCACCTCTTTCTTACAGGTCCCAGAACTACTCAAACCCAGGATTCAAACCCAGGTCCTTTTAATGGCGAACCCCACCCTCCTCCCCACCAAATCACCTGCAGCGCCATCCAACATGGCGATGGCTTCAGGGAAAGCCCACACAGGGGATGAATCCCGCTCAGGGAGGGTCAACAGGGAAGGATTTCCAACATCATGGTATCTGCCATGTAGCCGATGGACCCAGAGTCCTCCCCGAGGGAGCACTGGGCACCATCCAGGCTGAGCCTGCACTTGCGAGAACCAGGTGTTGTGGGGCCCGGGGAGGACGTGGTAGGGACAGTGGACAGAGGCTGGGGAGAGGCCTGGGGCCAGCGTACAGTGCCCCCTCTGTCCAGCCATGGAACCTGGGTGAGAGGGAGCCGCTGAAGGGTCAGGACCTGGGAGTGGGGTCGGGGTCTGTACCGCTGTCCTGCCTGTAGTCTTGTACAAAGATAATTTGGGGGCAGTTTGGAAAACACTCTGCAGCTTGTCAAGTGAGAGCAGGTGGAGGTCACATTTCTGCTCCTGTTCCCTCTTCAGTAAAAAAAAAAAGTCTTTATAACACATTCTCAGCAGATGCATGACTACTGACAGATGCCGTACCACACAACTGCGCGTGCCCTTGATGTGCGTTAATGTACACAGAAAGTAAACACTGAAAAGATGACGTAAAAACAAGCGTGAAAGCCAGGCATGGTGGCCCATGTCTGTGATCCCAGCTGCTTGGGAGGCTGAGGCCGGAGGAACGTTGGTTCAAAGCCAGCCTCAGCAAAAGCAAGGCCCTAAGCAACTCAGTGAGACCCTGACTCTAAATAAAATACAAAATAGGGCTGGGGATGTGGTTGAGTGTCCTGGTGTTCAATCCCCAGTACCCAAATAAATAAATAAACCTGAAGCCAGGCGTGGTGGCACACACCTGTGATCCCAGCGGCTGGGGAGGCTGAGACGAGAGGATCACAAGTTCAAAGACAGCCTCAGCAACTATTCAATCTCCAGTACCAACAGAAACCTGAAAACTGAGTCTTGGAAGTAGGTGGAGGACACGGTCGCACAGGGAGAGTACTCAATGCCACAGGACTGTACACTTGAAAATGGCTCATTTTATAGGATGTGACTATCACCCCAATAAAATGCAAACAACAACAAAAATAAGTGTGGTTGAGAGGAACTCAAACCTTTTCTCCCCACACCTCGGGACTTGTCCTGCACACCCTGGGCACCCTTGGCCTTTGGGGCTCAGGCCCGGGTGAGGGGCGCTGCTGGGGAGGTCTGACCCTTGGAAGGAGGAGGAGGGAAAGGAGTTTCAGAGGTAGGACTGACAGGGTTTGGCGATGGAAGGGTGAGCGCCTTCCAGAAACCCAGGAGCGCAGGCGGCTCCCCCTCTGGTTTGGGTGTAGGAGACAAGGCTTTCCCCTCGTCTGGACCCGGTGTGGCCAATCCTGGGGTCACCTCCCCGTGGTGGTGTGTAGAACTGGGTGGAGAAGTTTCTAGTTATGTCCAGAAGGAGATCTAGATTAGGACTGGGATGGAAATGCCCACGTGAAACGGATTTCCTGGGAAGCCTGAAGGAGCCCAGGAGCAGAAGGAGGGGTAGGGGGGATGGGGAGGAAAGGGCGAGGGGGGAGGAGCCAGCAGGGAGTCCCCAGGCCAGGTAGGGGACAGCGCAGGTGACCCACAGACAGGGACCTCAAAGTGTGGTGGAACCCCAGGTGCTGGGGGACATGCTGAGAGAACAGCAGAGCCGTGGGCGTAGGTGGACTTGGGCTTGGCAGGTAGCCCCCAGACTGCAGAGGAGGAGTGGGGGGGGAGGTGCGGGCTGACTCAGGAGTGGGCGCTGTGAGGTGGAAGCCCTTCAAGGACAGCGGCCTTGGGGCATTGGATTCCCTCACTAGCGTTTTTCTCCTTTCCTAGAAAGTTCTAGAAAACCTCTGGCCCATCGAGGAGCAGGAGGAGCCTTTGGTCCTGGTCTCCTGGGTGTCCCGACAATTTGGGGATCCAGAGGGCTGTGACGAGTTGGCAGCCACCTGATGATAAGGGTGTCGTTAAGGAATCCCAGCCTGCCCCTGGGCCCCACGGCCGCCTTGCTCCGTCTTTCGTCAGGTGTCCCCAGGGAGCAACCCCGGGCTCTGCTTCCAGCTTCTGGTCGACCTGGGCCTGCTGCAGGGGAGGGAGGCCGCTTGGGGGCCTGGTGCGTGGTTGGCCTCCACACTCTCACATCCTCTATCGACACCTGCACGCTCGGGTGGTGACCACACACACTCTTCCTGTTTGTACAGAAAGTGCCACTCAGACGCTGCAGCAAGGAGCGAGCACCACGCCGCCCAGAAGCAAGAAGACCAGCCATTTGTTTGGGACAGAAAGAAAAGGCTTGTGAGAGCTCAGAGGTAAGGTGGGGAAGGACAGCGTGTGGCCCCTCTGGGCCGCCATGGGTGCCCTCCAGGCCCTGCAAGGTGGGACTCTCGGGAGCCAGGCCTGGGCAGCAGGGAGCATTCCCAAGTGCTCCACAGGGACATCAGCCCTGGGTGAACGGCTGAGCAGGCTGAGATGACCCAGGTGGAGGGTGACCGAGGAAGGTCACAGGATCCACATGCAAGGAAAACACAGCCCGGGTGCAAATGTGCTCCGATGTATATTGGTGACGCTGGCTGGGCCCTTGGCCCCTAGGGAAAGTGTGTCTGAACCTCACGGAGGCCATTAGCTGTACCTCAAAAAAAGAACTCATGGTGTGACTGCAGGCTGGACCTACAAATGGCCTCAGTGATCTCAGAAAGGCCTGGTGACAGGAAGGGGAGAGGGTGGTGTGTTGCCTAGGTCACCACGGCTCCTGCAGATGTGGCTCAGAACGTGGGAGCTTCTCACCACCGGGGCTGGTGGAGCTATCGCTCTTGTTACTTGGACAGCACATGGTGTGTGTGTGTGTGTGTGTGCGCGCGCACACACACACATCATCTACTTACACACAGCATATGTGCGTGTGTTACACACACGTGCCACACACTCAGACATATATACATCCACACAGCACGTATAGACACACAAGGTATGTGAATATCATGATATAAAATGGCACAATGACCCTATTTTTGAAACCAAAGAAGACTAATAGAATGACAAAGGATTTTTTTCTATATATAATTTTTTTCTATATGTAACTTGAATTTTGTCATTCAAATCTTACAATTGTAAAAGTGCAATCGTGCTTAGATATGCATTTCACAATCCCTTTTATCCAAAGCGGGGATGGAAATCCTGGGAGACAGGGTTGGTTCAGGTAGTGGGAAGCCGGACATTGCAATAAGAACAGCTAAAAACCGAACGTCCACATTGACAAGGTGTGGGTAAACTCATTCTTTCAGTTTAAAAAAATTATTGTCTCAGCTTTTGTCAAAAGCAGCAAATGTTCCTTAGGCTAACTTTAGGAATTCTTGGAACCACAGGGCACCTTCCTTCTCTTAGGGCTGTGGAGGTCGCCCAGGGAGAGATGCTGGCAGTGAAAGTCACACAAACAACATTCTCAGGGTTTTGCTTTTGCTCCTGGCAACGGCCGCTCCCTTGGGTGTTACCTGCAGTTACTGTTTGTTTGTATCAGGCATGTTTTTATGTAATCTGCCTTTTGAAAATGGAAAAAAAATGCATTTCTTATTTGCTAGACTCAAATCCCAACTCTAACAGGATGGCTTTAGGCGAGTCCCCATGCCTCTCCGCATCAGAATTCTTGCCTCTGTGAAATGGGTACAATAAATGTGTACCTCTCCAACAAGGGCTAATTGCATTCATATGGGCAAAGTGCTCAGAAGAGCGCCTGGCCCATTGAAAGGACCCAATAAGGCTCAGCAGCTATCAGGAGCAGCCGCAGGAGCACCTTTCATGCAATTAAACCAAGAGACTTGAAGGAAAATGGTAGGAGGTTGGGAAAGGTGGGAAGGGGGAGGTGAGGCGTGCAGAATGGGTTTAGGGGGAACTCAAGGCCAGAGCCACGATACTGCAGCCCTTAGCTGCAGGGAGCTAGTGAACAGGAGGCTGAGAAGGGAGCCAGGAAGCCCCTCTTTGTGAGGTCCACCTGGGAGGAGCGAGCACAGAGCTCTGGGCTTGAGTACAGGTGCTCATGCGTATTTTTCATGCCCAGGTGCTCAGGAACCTAGAGAAGGCACCCATATGACCACAGCATCCTAAGGACAGAACCTAACGAGGGGTTTACCTCTCCAGGATGAAGTGCGGTGCAAAGTGTTTCACCTGCACCCTATCATTTAATTGCATGGAGCCATTGCGATTGTGCCTGTCCTAGAGAGAAGGTCGGTCGATGTCCAGTGGGTGCAGAGCTCGAAGATGGCATCATGGGGATCTGAATCCTTCCAGATCCTGTGCTCTGAGCCCCCACACCTTTCCACTAGAAAATGAATCAAGCAGTAATGAAACATGACGGATGAGGAAACCAAGTCCCAAAGAATTCAAGAAACAAGTTCAAAGTTACAATGACAAGAAACGATGGTATGGAGCTGAGGGCTGGGCTCCAATCTACGGATCCTTCATTTGAGCTGGGGGTGTAGCTCAGTGGTAGAATATGGCTCCAGCATGCACAAGGCCCTTGGCTTGACCCCCAGAACTGCAAAAATAATCAAATTAATAAAATGTGGTTTATAAACCTTTATTTCTACACCACCGTTCAGAGGCCTTCCTGATATCTTTCTCCCGAGGTTGACAGCTACAGGAACCCTGGGGTCATACTTTTATTTTCTGCACTTCAGTTTCTTTATCTGTCCAGTGGGTATAACCTCTTCTGCATGGTGTTTTAGGAGAGTCCAATAAGGCTTCACATATCAAATGCTGCTATATCATCTCTGATTTATCACAAGGAAAAAAACTTGGGGGGCTACTTTCAGGAAAGGTAAATTAAAAGGACAGGAAAAGTTACAAAGGATGTTGGTTCTTAATGACAGACTACTAAGTGTGACCTTATTTGTTCTTTCAAATAGCTCCTTTGCGCTCTCTGGTGCGGACAATCCGTAATTTGTTAAGCCATTCTCGTAGAAGAAAATTTGCTTTCTTCCTGAGTTTTAGACATTTCAAATCAGACTGTGATGACTGCTCTTCCATCCCTGTCTGTTTTCAAAAGTTTTGCAAATCTGAGAAGCAAATGGTGTTCTCTCATTTTTTTTTAATTCTTGTCTTTATTAGTGAGTTGATTCTGAGAGTTTTAAAACATAGCTTTGGAAATAGCTAAAAACATTATCCCTCATCCAGAAAACAATCCAAGCGCGCATTCCTTTGAAAGTGAAATAGCACCATTTTTCTCCTGATTAAAATAGAAGCAGGTGTTTGTGCACAAATATAAACCTATTAAAAAGCATCTTGCACAAATATCCCTCTTTATAGCTTTTATCTGTGCTAAAAATGGGGGTGTTTAATGAATACAAGACAACAAGACTCTGGCAATAACTAATAAACATGACAATTTGATTTATTGCTGTTCCTCTGCCGTAGTCTGTTGACAGATTTTTCTTTATGGAAAAATTACCCTGGTTTAAATCTCTATCATATGGCACTTAATTCAATCGACAATATGTTACCAATTAGATCCTGCTTAAACTACCATCAGCCAGCAGACCACGGGACATGTTAAGTAGGATGACATTCGGATAACTTGTAAACTGCTCTGAGGCAGCTTTGCCACAGCCAAGGTGCAGAGAGAGACGGTCAAGAGAGAAAGAGATGATGCTTCTCCACACCCTGAAAACTGAAATACTTCTGAGTTCTACCAAACACCCATCAAGAGGGTGTGTTTGGGTTGATAGTTGGATACACTGATATTTACCACTCTCTCCTGCCCCTCCGTCCTCTGGCTCCCTTTGATGACAAATTTGCAAACTGAAAAGCATCCCAATTCCTCTCTCTCTCATGGAGGTGCATGATTTCAACCTGACTGCCATGTCCTGTTTAGTGATGCGTCTCATCTCTCCCCAAAGCCCCAGAGGTTGGTCATAGTAAGAGAGAAAGCTTTTTACATAGGGTGAACCCCCTTTTCTGTCTTCCCTCCCCGAATCTGGTTGTATCGGGCAGTGCTGCTGTTGCAGCTGTTGCTGGGATCAGTGGACAGGCCATCTTTCAGAACAACACAGGGGGAATAAGCACAGAGTCTAAAGGCCAGGCAGCGAGAACACTGTTCCGACAGGAATGGAAATGTGGCACTCATCTGGGCCACGGCTGGACACGTGTGGCCACAAGCGTCCTCATGTTGGGATGTCACTTATTTAACAATTCCAGCGAGGAGGGAGAGAGCGATGAGCCATGCTTAGTTCTGGGACCTCCAGTGAAGGTCAGACTCGTCCATTTGACTTCAGGCCCTGAAGCTATGCAGCCAGGCATCCCCCAGAGGAGGCCTGGGATGTTAACAGGAGGGGTGGTGGTTGGTGGTGACAATAAAAATCACAAGCGTCTCCCTTGGCCACCTCTGGGTGGAGGCTGGCTTGTTGGATGTGGATGAGATAGCTGTTGGTGGGCTACAAAGACAGACAGAGGCACAAGGGGAGAATTGGGAGAGGGCCACCACCATTGCCTGACTTCTTCTTTGGGGGTGGCTTTGTTTCTACAGCTGATGTGAGTGTGAGACACGGGAATTCTTTTTTTTTTTTGGTACCAGGGAGTGAATCCAGGGGTACTTAATCCATGAGCCACATGCCCAGCCCTTTTTACTTTTTGAGACAGGGCCTTGCTAAGTTGCTGAGGCTGGCTTTGAACTGGCAATCCTCCTGCCACAGCCTCTGAGCAGCTGCGATTACGGGCCTGCACCGGGAGGAATTCTCTTAAGGACTTGAGCCATCCCTTGGGGCATTCTATGGACATTTCCTGAGTCCCTGCAAGGTAGATGTTCTACGCTTCTTTGATACATGAAGAATGGAGGCTCTGTGAGGTTAAATGAGCTTCCCAAGAGCACACAGTTAGATGTGGGGTTCAAACCTGGCCTAACTCTGAAAGCTCCCACGCCACCTCTAGTCTAGGCTGCATCCCAACAGCACATGTGGTCTTTTTTTTTTTTTAAGAATTTTTTAATATTTATTTTTTAGTTCTTGGCGGACACAACATCTTTGTTTGTATGTGGTGCTGAGGATCGAACCCGGGCCGCACGCATGCCAGGCAAGCGGGCTACCGCTTGAGCCACATCCCCAGCCCCAGCACATGTGGTCTTGTCTGAATTAATCCCTTTTCTCCAGGAGGCCGCAGTGTGAATGTGTGTGTGTGTGTGTGTGTGTGTGTTTGTGTTCCCACGCACGTGTTTTCCAGGCATGCATAACCTGGAAGAATGCTGGGGAACATTAGGGTCTCGGAGGAAAACCATCCCAGATGTTCTGACTTTGCCTGGGCTGTCCCTGTTTTTGAATACCGTGACAATATTTTCTGAAGCAAAGATCAAAAGACATATGGTCTGACTCATGGGTTAACAAAGGGGAAAAAAAATGTTTGAAACTGGGACTCTCTGGAACATTATGAGATGTGTGGCTAGAGTCACTCTCAGAGCACCTGGAAATCATAGAGTTCTTTGGGAAATTTTATGACATACTGATATGAAATCCCGTCCTCCCAACTAGGAGTGGTTTTACTAGCAGAAATCAGGACGGCGTAATCCGTAGCTGAGACCCCATTCCCACAAAAATGACCAAGGTATTGAGATGTGTTTATATCACCCTAACATTATTAGAAATAATTGGAGAATTCTTTATTTATAAGTAGATTTCTTATGGCAAAAAAAAAAAATAGTAAGAAAATACAAAGGGGGATTTGATTCCCAAAAGTTACCAAAGTGGAAATACCTAACAAAGAGTTTAAGAGGAAACACACAAGACTCACATGGAAAAAAATTAAATAAATCTACTTAGGGCTGTAACACATCTAAATGGAAACACATCCCCTGCGGAAGGACTCTGTATCGACTCAGCAAACTCCACGTGAAAAACAAAATTAAAATTCCTCCGGACTTGGGAAGGGAGAGGACTTGATCAAAATTCCAACCTAGAATGCCCAGTGAATTTCAGATGTAGGAATGACCAGAACATCTTTAAGAAAGGAAGACGGGGGGGTGTGCAGAGCTGATCTTGTCAAGTTGGGTCCAATGGTGGCCTCGGTCCAGATGGTCACACAAATCAACAGGAGAAAAGAGAAAATGTGAAAGTCTGTGCTCACTCACACATACACACGTGTGGATTTCATAGATGAGAAAAGCCCCTATTCTAAACAGTAAGATCGAGAATGAGGACAGTCATAACCACCCGTCCACCCTCATGGGACTCGATCCTTCCGTCGGTGTGACAGTCACTTGCACTTTCTCTCTAGGGACTCCTTTCTCCTGAGCTTCCAGAACAGTGTTCTCTTACTCCTTTTTGGGAGGGGGATCTTTCTTCTGTCCCCATATTGCCATGCCCCTGCTCTCCAATGTGACCACTGCTGCACAGATCAGACCGACTTCCGTCCCCTCCTGACTTCCCTCCTGGCCACAGACTCGGAGGTCCACCCCGGTCAGCCTCCATCTCTGCTCCTCTGCAGTTTGCTCACATCTCTGGAAAGTCCATCCCACAGACTTGCTCCACCACTGTGAGCCCTCTCTCGTTCCTTTCTTTCTCGACCCACATCTAATCCAACAGCAAATCCCATTTACATGTCCTGCGACCTGTACCCTGAGCTGAATCATTTCTCGCCACGTCTGCCTCTGCTTCCCTGGCCCAAGGCCCCGAGGCCTCCTGCTCCTCCACCCGCCCCATGGGCCAGAAACCTGGGCAGTTGGGAGCTGGCTGGGCTGGAGGGTCCCCT
Organism: Marmota marmota marmota; assembly: GCF_001458135.2. Taxonomy (NCBI): domain Eukaryota; kingdom Metazoa; phylum Chordata; class Mammalia; order Rodentia; family Sciuridae; genus Marmota; species Marmota marmota. The sequence goes on from NW_026000020.1 coordinate 4,148,494, forward strand.
TCCATTCACATATCTGACATCTTGGGGCTTTTTGGCCTCTCTTGCTCTCCTCCCTGGTGATCTCATCTTGCAGGGCTCTCTCTCTGCAGCTCGAGTCTCTCTGTACAATGGCATCTCGGGTCGCTGCACTTTTCCTCTTGAGACTGGCTCCAAAGAGGCAGGAGGCAGAAGACTCCACACACTTCAGGATGCTCCCCACACGACATTTCTGCCATTCTTCTCTTGGCCAATGCAGTCACAGTCACCAGACCTGGCCAGATTCAAACAGGTTGAGGGACTACCCTCCTGGTGGTCGCCTAGCCTGCAGGGCCATCTCTGGGAAACACAATCCGCTAACCTCACCCAGCGCCAAACCCAGAGCCCTTCCTGTGACTCAGCAGGGAATATGTGACCTCCCTCCTCCTACCATCCTTCTGACCCCTAATTCCTGGTATCGCCCTGAGAGAGCAGCCTCTTTGCTGCTCTTGAACACCCCACTTTGGGGCCCGACACCTGCTGTTTTCTTTGCTGAGAGCTCTTTCCTGGAAGCGTAGGTGACCTCTCACTTCCCTTAAGTCTCTGCCCAGTGCCACAATTGCAGAGGGAGCCTCTCTGACCGCCTGGAGAACCAACCCAGCCCCTCCCTGCCCACGGCATTTGGCACCTTCTAACATCTGTACTAACATCTGTACGCTGGTCCTTCTCAACAGTACACAGAGTCCCTGCTGTCTGCTCAGAGAAGGTTCTAGATAAACTATGTTTTGGATGAGGCACTTTTCAGGGGATGATGATGGGACACCCTCAGGCTACGATGAGTGCTGGGGAGGAACGTTAAACGAATGTCTACCGAATACACGAAACCACAATAAGTTCTAGCAGGATCTTAAAGTAATATCATAAACGTGGGAAACTTACTAGGGAAATATTCAGCTGAATACTAAGAGATCTTGAGATCACAAAGGTTTTAAAAATACTGATAGCGAATAAATGAGTATGAATAAAAAGCAAGGATAGATCTGACTCTGTCAAAAAGTATCCCACCAAACGATGTGCAGTAAACTTGGAAAAATACTTCAATATAAGATGCATGCTTACTCTTCTTGGTATATAAAGAACTCTGTCAAATAAATTTTTTAAAAATACAAATGCAGGGGCTGGGGCTATAGCTCAGTGGTAGAGTGCTTGTGCAGCATGTGTGAGGCACTAGGTTCAATTCTCAGCACCACATATTAATAAATAAAATAAAAGTCCACTGACAACTAAAAAATTTTTTTTTAAATACAAATGCATAAGAAGTATTTGAAAAAACGAATTTCACTTCCGTTGAAATTGAAACACTGTAATATTAATAAAAATTTCCTGTGGGTATTAGAATTGAAAAATGCACATTTTTATACAATGTTGGTACTTAAGCCTGTTGATTCAAATGTTCTTATTGGGAATCACCTGCAGATACCAAAAGCCTTAAAAAACTAGAAATGTCTCCTGATGGATATATATGCAAGTATATTGTAATGTGTTTTGTCATAGCAAAAACTTGTAAAAAGATAAATTTCCAAAGATAGAAGGTGACCTAAATGCATAGTAATACATCATGCTGGTGAAATTCTATGTAGTCATGAAAAATATTGATGTATATCTCTTTTGCAATGTAAAGGTGACTCCTTTATGTTGTTAGTGAAAAAAAGCTGCATAAAAGTTAGTATTTATAATTTTTCTGCACTCTGATTCAATATACATACTAGAATACACTAGGTTGTGGGTGTGGGTGTGGGTGTGGATGTGGGTGTGGGTGTGGAGTTGCTGGGATTATAGGCATTTGCCACCCTGCCCAGTTCAACTTTTTAAATCAAATTATGTATTTTCTTTAACCCAAACAATGAGAAAGTGTTAATATTTGTCAATGTACAATCTATAAAACATTAAGTGAGAAATTTTATATTCTTTGTTTAGTACTAAGTCTTCACATTGGACTAGCCAGACTCATGTGGGGCTAGCGGCTACCATATTGGACAAGGAGGATCTAGCTATTCATTTGGCATTTGATACAAACTGCTTTGATACTTAATTCTAAACTGAAAGCTGACGATGGAGAGGAGGAGTCATATACTTTTTTTTATTATTTTTTGGAAACGTCTCAAATTTTCCTTTTCCATCTTTCTTTCTCTTCACAGTATTATATCTTATTGCTCTTTCTCTTTGATTAAATAGAAAAATGATTATACCACCTTCTCTGTCTTTGTGGTGGTATAGATAGATTTGTTCTAATTCCTGCTTTATCTTGTTAATTTTTAAATCATCTATTTTAATTTGACCCATAAAACTGTGCGTATTTATGATTCCAACATGATGCTTTGGTGTGTCTACAGGATAGACAACCGTCACATCAAAAGCATTAATGTTATGTGTTGACTCTAACTTTTTTTTTTTTTAAATGAGAACACTTAAAGCCTTTTTTCCTAACAATTTTCAAAGGCCTACGACATTGCTACTCAGTACAGTCATTGTGCTGGGCAGTGGGTCTCTACAACTTTTTCCTCTCAGGTGCAGCATTTTTCAATTTTTTCATTTAACTTTTTCAGTTTTATTGGAGCATTATAAGTATGCATAACAGCGGGACTCACTGTGGCCCATTCGATATGCAGTTAACATAATTTGGTCAATTTCACTCCCCAGTACGGCCCCTTTCCCCTCCCCTCATTCCTGACTCCTGGGGCCCTACTATTTGCATGAGAAGCCCCCCAACACGCTTTCCCTCCTTTTTCCTTTCTACCTTCCACATAGGAGAGGAAATATACAACCCTTGACCTTCCAAGTCTGGCTTATTTCCCTTACACTAATACTATCATTCAGTCATAAAGAAAAGTGAATTAGGTCATTTGCAGGAAAATGGAGGCAGCGTTATTCAATTTGATCAGCAGAACCCGAGGCGCCTCCCGTGCGCTTAGATCAGGAACCACTTCTGTGCGACCCAGATCTCAGACTGTTCTGCCAACAGGATCTGGCCTGGGGCGGGAGGGTCCTCGCTCCTAGCAGGTGGTGCTCCCCCAAGGCAGGCGCTGGTTCCATGGTTGCTGTCCGTGTGGCTGAAGTGGTCTACCCTGTTCCATAGAAAGGCCAGGCACACAGCTGCAAAGAGCAAGTGTGCAGTATGTACCTGCCTTAGGACAGCACCTGGCCTATAGTAGGTGATCAATAAACATCCGTGTGTCTATTATGGCTATAATAGCCGTGCTGGTGGAATTTGAACCCATTCACCCATTCTTTCTCTTATTTGTTTGTTCGTTCCCTGGAGGGCACGTGTGAATCCACTTCGAGGGCAGTGCTTCGCTTTCTTCCACTATTTGACTCATAAATATGACACAGAGGGTGCTGCAAAGATGTCTCTGAATTCTTGAGAAATCTACTTTAAATGGCACTTTCTTCCTGGAAAACTGCACTTACATCCTATCAATAATTCTAACCTGAAAATCTTACTCATCTGAGTAGCTCTGGGGCTGAGAAAGCACCCTGGACCCATCGAACCAACCCCTCCTTGGTTTGATAAAAAGAAAAAAAAAAAAGTCAAATGTGTCCCCAGGTCTGAGTTTGGTGGGATGAGCAGACAGCCCTGTTCTCAGGTCTGACTTTTTATTTTTGTTTCTTTAATGGTATATTTATGATCTGGGGCTAGAGAAATGCAGGGCTGAAAATATTGCTGTGGCATTTCTGGCCATTAATTTTATGAGTCTCTGATCCCATCTTCACTCTTGTCTGGCCTGCAATTATATTTTTGTACTTTAGGAGAAGCTTGGCAATCTCTGTTTCAGCTCGAAAGACTAAGCCGTCCACCTTCTTGACTGGCAAACGTCCTCGGTCATCTCAGCAGAAATTGTCCAGGACTCTGGGGAGCTTGCCCGTGAGGTGGCCTGTGAGTGAGCAGGCAGCCACGGCAGGAAAATGATCTGGTGGCCCCACATGGCACCCCGTGCCTTAGCCCACCCCCTCCTAGCAGAACTCCAGGGAACCTTGATCTTGAACCTTCCTGGACATGGGTATTTCAGACTGTCCCCTGGGTACCCAGGGGCTTTTATTTCTGGGACGCGCACTAAGGGGCACTGTGATAAGATGTGTGCAGTTATCAGCACCTGACCCAGCCCGGAGCCTGCTCCCCCAACCCCTTCCAGAGCGGTGACTTTCACTTCTGTCCACAGGACAGGCTTGGGGGAGGGGAGCACCTGGCCTGGCAGAAGTGTGTGGTGCAGACGTAGAAGCTGGCATTCAGTCTCGCCACAGAGCAGAGAACATAGGTTCCAGTAATCCTAAAAGTATTGGTGAACTTCTAGAGACTGTCCCTGTGGTACCCAAGTTTGTAGAGGACCATGGAAAGTGTCCCACTGAGACCCCGGGCCACCATACACCTCCTTTCCATGAATGTACAAGCTGTGCTCAGCAGAACGCCAGAGAGGCCGAGTGCGCAGGTTCAGACCAGGATTGAAATCCAGCTGGACCTTCTGGTATAAAATAATATCAGCCATCCAGCACTTCCGAGGGCCAGGCCAGGAAACCCTGTGACTGAGGGCAAATCACTTCTCTCTTTGAGTCTCAATTTATACTCTTCAGTTAAAATAGGGGTAATGACGCATCTCTCATCGGGGCATCTGTGAGGATTCAGTGAGATCATACACAGCACCTCTGGGGTGCCTGGAGTATACTAAGCACTCAGTTAAAAAAGTAGCCCCGTTGTTTTGTTATGTGGACCCTGGACCCGCATCTACTTTAACACACCAATTACTTGAATAACGGGTAAATTAGACATATTGGAAGAGGGTTAATTCCTCCGGCTGGTGGAGCCGTGTGTGAATTACAATAGTCATTTTCTAAATGGCTCTGAGCTACCTGGAAAAGATCTCACATGTGGCACGGGCCTGGGTGATTTCCCAGAGAGTAAATTGCCAATTGGAATGGCCTGACCATTACTTGTTCCTAATGGGGACTGTTTTATACACACACACACACACACACGCATGCACACAGAGAGAGAGCGAGAGAAAATGCAATTGCTGGGAAAACTACTAGGCTGATGTTTTTGCCTAAGTAGCTAAGTTTGGTTTCTTTTTTTCTTTCTTTTGCTTGGAGAAATGTGTCAAATATATGATTTAGATTTTTTGATCAGCTGATTATTTCTGCAGGGAAGCATCAATCCAGAGTAATAGCACGTGTGCACATATTCAAACGATACAACCGTACCCCTGCCTCATTTTCCTGGTTCCAGGGGGAAATCATTAGGGACTCTTGCGTCAGGGTCTCATCACAAAAGACCCTTTGGTTCAGTGACTCGGTTGCTGCTGAGTTTGTCTGTGGTGACCAGGTACATGATACCAGGGTGACTCTGTGACAGACAGCTGGGCCTGTGAGCTCAGGTGCCCAGTGCTAAGACCACACACGCCTGGCCAGACGTGGTGGACAGTCAGTGCTGAGTGGCGGAGGCGACAGATGGACGGGAGGCCCTGACCGTTGGCCCTGACCTCTGACCCCGACTCCCTCCCTCAGTCCCCTAGAAATGTGTTCACGGGAAGAATCAACAAATTAACTGTCTGTGCGCGGGGCCCTTAGGGGTCATGGTTCTGGCCACACTCCTCTTTCCCAGCACTGGGATGAGCCGTCAGGGATTCTGGTCAGCCACTGCTCCACAGGGCCGTGCCTTTTAGAGAGTTGTAGCTATTTGAAAGCCCTTCATTTCAAACTGGGAAGAGACTCTCTGCAATTTCAACGCTGGGGTCCCATTTGACCTACTGGTGTCCCCTCAGATAAATCCAAGATTAAGAGATTTGACTTAGGCTCATGGGTCGGGTCTCAGTTCTCTGGGTTCAAAGCTTCCTCTGGGCCAAATAACCACCACCATTCTTCTCTGGTGGCCTGGGTTGGAACGGGCGGGCGGGCTTTGGAGAAAGCATTCTGAAGGTGGCCTTCCGTAAGTGGGTCACTGGGGTCTTCCTTCAGAAGCCACATCCCCAGCCCTATTTTGTATTTTATTTAGAGCCAGGTTCTCACTGAGTTGCTTAGCACCTCACCATTGTTGAGGCTGGCTTTGAACTCGCCATCCTCCTGCCTCAGCCTCCGGAGTCACTTCCCAACTGTTGTTTATCTGCTAGCTCAGAGATTCTGTGCATCCCTGGCTCAAGGAGTGGGGGAGGCTCAGAGGTCAGCAGGAAGTGCCCACTGGAATCAGGAGACTTCTGCCCTCTATACGGCTCTGGCAGTGGTACCCAGCAGCCTCCTGACCCGGCACAAGGGTCCTCGACCTTTCTGAGCCCCGCGCTCCTTACCTATTAAAGAGAAACAACCACTGCTGCCATCCCACCCCCATGAGGACAGGAGTGACAGAATCCAGTGAGGTGATAGGAGGGAAGGGTCAAGAAGGGTCCCACCGAAGTGATGCAGAGATGGAGCAGGACTGAGCTTTCTGATTCAAGTGGACACGTGCAGGTCAGTGATCCTGGGTCCTCTGCACAGCCGAGTCGTGGGCACCAAACACCTGGGACGTAATTGGCTTTTCCTCCAACTGAACTGTGGCTGCAGACCTAGGCCCTAGGAGATGGTGATGTACATAGGACTGCCACCCCCCAAGAACTGCCAACAGCGTCCCTGTCTGTCACCTCACAGAACAGTCCGAGGGCTCATTGAAGCACATTTATATGCATCCGCACTATTTTCATCTTAGACTTTAAACAACTTTAATTAATAATACCCTCCTCCATTGGTGTGTGGAGGCAGCTCCACCTTTTCGTTTTGAAAGAACTTAAATAAATATAGAAATAAAATATTCAATTATTGGAAACAGAAATGAGAAAATATAATTGACTTGAGAGGCTGTCACTATAGAAATTCCCCAGGGCTGCTGACTACATTTTATTAAAAAAAAAAAAAAATTCACACACTTAGATTTCTACGTTTCTTATGTGATCATACTGCATTTCTCAGGGGGCAAATAGTATCGTTGAAAGAAAAAAAAAATAATTACGACAAGTGTTAAAGATGAGTAGAGCCGGATTCCCCTGGTGGGCCCCAGCACGGGGGAGTCAGCAAAGTGCCTTAGAAAGCCACGAGAACTGTTGTCATTGGGTAAATTACTGATCCGATGTACTAACAAGGACCCTGGTGGGTTAGAAGAGTTAATTCAGCTTCCCAAAGCTCAGAGTCGAATCCCTGGGCAGCACTTGTGCTCTGTGAGAATTTGGATCCGTGTTCCATCCACATCTATTTCTGTCTTTGGAGAACGGGCGTTTCTTCAAGAGGAGAGCCCGGATCTTTACAGTGATGGTTGGCAGCTGGCCCGGGCCTGTGCTCCTGGGAGCCAGGAAAGTCTCCTCCGGCTTCTTAAACAGAACATGCTTTGCCACCGATCAGTGCCCAAATCGCCCTGGTGATGTTCCTCTGCCCCCTTGCTAAAACACTGTCACCACTCCTTGACCAGCACCAGTCCCTGGTGACAGAAAAACCCAGCTGTTTCCCCAGCACTCCCGGGGTGTCCCATTCAGGGTCCTCAGCGTCACACACTGTGTGCCGTAGGTGGGGAGCGCTCCTCTCCGCTGTCCAGGAGGCTGTGAGCCACCAACGATCAAATCCAAAGGTCCAGTTCACGCCTCTAGGAATGGAGGGAGACAGCTGCTCCGGTCCCAGGCCCAGGCACAGAGCAGCCTCAGGCAGAGCAGCAGCATCAGTAATTGGCCCCCGGAGCCCTCAGGGACTGGCCGGCCTCCACCCCAGCTCTCCAGGGCCTCTGCCCACACTTGTCTCTGCCCCAGCCGCTGGGCCTTCTTCCTCCCTCAAGCCTGCTGGACACGGGGCCATTCTAGGCCCCAGGGACACGAGGCTCAACAGGTGAGACAGACACGGCTCCTGCTCTGAGAGGTTGTTTGCATTCCCTATTCTTCTTGTCTTACCTCCACGGACCCTCCATGAATAAACATGCTTATACTTTTTTTTTTTTTTTTTACTTATTCACCATAGATCATATTTACTGATTCTGCAAGATGGAAGCAGAGGGGTTAGCTCAATGGTGCTACCTCTTTCTCCTCCCAGGAGCCTGGACAGTGTCTAAGGTTTCTCTTGCTATGTTTGTTCTTCTTGTTTGATACAGTAATTTAAAACATTATACTCAGCGTCCATTTCTCATTTCGCCAACTTTTTTTTGGACCTGAGATTGAACCCAGGGGTGCTTTACCACTGAGCCACATCCCCAGCCCTTTTTGACATTTTTACTTAGAGGCAGGGTCTCACTGAGCTGCTTAGGGCCTCACTAAGTTGCTGAGGCTGGCTTTGAACTCTCGATTCTCCTGCCTCAGCCTCTCGAACAACTGGGATCCTAGGCATGTGCCACCATACCCGGCTCATTTCATCAACTCTTGATCATCTCTCTCTTGATCTCCCATTTTAAAAGATAAATTTATTTGTATTCCTCCTCTCTTCTCCACCTCCATCACCACCTTCCAGATAACCTTTTTTTTTTTTTTAGATAAATATTTATTTTTTTATGTTTCACGTAGCCGAGCCGCCACAATCCGTCCACAGACTGGCCAAGTTGTATGAAGAGTAAATTCTTTTCACACTGTGACCCCTGGATCAGTCAAGGTTTCCAGAATCAAGATTCCACAGAATGTCTCCCTTTGTTTTTATGCTCTAATATTGCCTTATTTTTAGTTTGTTTCACCTATAAATTACAGCCTTAAAAGACATTCAGGCTTATCATACATTTCTTCCACCTGATCTCAGAGTTTCCAACTGATGTTGCTTTTCTTGCATTAGAGAAAAGAATGTACAGCAAGCAACTTTCTGAGATCTTCATGTCTGAAAAATATCATTATTTTACCCTCACGCTTCATTGATAGCTGACTGGGATTGAAGTCTTTGGAGTTTCTTTTCTGCGGTTATTAGTACTTGAATATATCAAAGATGTGTCTGGCATGGTTCTTTTTTACTTATTGTTTGGGATACTCAATAAACCATTTAAATCTGAAGAATTTTATCTGTCAGCTCTGAAAAGATTTCAAGTATTCCTTTAAGAATTTTTTTTTCATATCCAACTCTGTATGTTAAACCTTCTAGACTGATTTTCTCAGATCTCTCACATCATTTTAAATTATTTTGCTGTTCTCTCTCTGCATTCCGAGAGCAAAGAGAGTTCTTGGGCTCATTTTCTAGTCCTTTCAATTAAAAACAACAACAAAAAAAAAATCCTTTTTACAGTTCCTTTTTTTAAATCTGTGAGCATTCCCTTTATTTCTCCAGTTATTTCCTTCTTTCTGCATTGTGTTCTAACTTTCGGGGTGTAGACTTTATCCCAAACTCCCCGCTGGTATATTTATTTGGGTGCTTTGAATGTTGCCTTCTGTTAGCTAAATTGTCATTCCCCCCCTCCCCCGGGTCCTTCTTGTTTCTTTTGGTGTTTCTCTTGCAGTTGCCATTTTCTTTCTGTGCATGGTGATGCTGGTTTTGCATTTCACTTGCGGGAACCTGTGGCTTTGGCGTGCTTGCTCTTAGTAGGTCTCTACTTGGGCTCTGACCTCTCCTGGGACTCTGAGTGGGAAAGGGCTGGGCAAGTCTGCTAGGAAGCTGCTTTAGGGTGGAAGGATGGTGACTTCTAGTGCTAAAGTCAGGAGGGCTTTATTCCATACTCCACCTAGAAAACCGGACACCTGCCCCTGGCAACGTAGCTGGCCCATGATGACACCTAAAGTAGAAGGGAGGCCTGCCCAAGGACCACCTCTGCTCTTCATTGCACCAAGCCCCGTGCACTTCAGGGTGAGGTAGACGAGTGTGCCAGGAATCATTAGCTCTATTTTCTTATGAATGTGGACTTCCCAAGCTGGGCAGAGCATTCTGCACCTTTCCACCCACCGGAACCCATTAAACAATTGGTACAGCGTCTGCTATTAAAGAAGATGGGATCATTAAATTTCAGTCATAGTCCAAAGGCTCCTGAGCAGAATTAACAGTTTCAGAGGAACTGTGTGCCGCAGGACGGGAGGGAATAATTTGTCCTTGGGTTAGACAATCCATTGGAATTGTTTTTAGTAGACGTTAAGAAAGCCACGCTCTTCCTAATGCTAAGGTTTTCTTCTAACTGTCAAGTTCATGGCTATTTCATTTATTTTAGATCCACTTTTTGAGAAACTGTTGAGAACATACAATGATTTTTTTTTAAGGAAAATTACTTCACGAGATTAAAAAATAAGCACTCACTAGTCAGCCAGAGGTGAAACACTGGTTTCTTCATTCAGTACTTTCTCCACATTCCTGGGAGATAGTCCATGTGAAATGCATCCCAAGGTCAAGTGGGTTTGCTCTTCAGTGGGTTAAATGGAGTTAAGTGGTTTGCTTTGCTGCAGGTTTTCTTAGAACCTTTTACTGCCAATATGCATTGTGAATCTCCAAGGGATTCAAGATTTGGGAAATGCACATTTTGGGAACTGCTCAATTTAGAAAACTCACATTTTGAGAAATATTGACTCTACTTATTAAAGAGCCATTTCGCTTCCCACTGCTCTCTAGAGACAGCATTGTTCTCAATTATTCACACCTGGGCATGTAGTTCCAGCCAAAGGTCATAGATCCAGTTTTCATGACATTGGATTGGGAAACCTCACTGTTATAGTCTTCTAAATCTTCTGCCTCTTTTCTCTCAAAATTGCCCTACACATCCTTAAATGGTGCTGTATTTAAAACCTTAGTTTCCTCATCTATAAAAAGTTGACACAAGAATGGATCAGGCTTTAGTGAGAAATTAAAAAAGAAAAGTGACAGCCCACCTATTCCGTGAAGGTGATAATAAGTAAATTGGAAATAAAATTCTGGTTTAGGAGGATTCTCTCACGATCAGCCCAAGGTTCAGTCAATAATCCCCTGTGTGGTAGCCAACAACATCAGAAGTATAAAACTGGGGCTGGGGTTGGGGCTCAGTGGTAGAGCACTGCCTAGCATGTGTGAGGCACTGGGTTCCATCCTCAGCACCACTTAAAAATAAATAAATAAGACAAAAGTATTGTATCCATCTACAACTAAAAAAAATATTGAAAAAATGTATAAAACCGCTTGGGCTCTAGGACAAAGAATATAGCAATAGCCAGGTGCGGTGGCGCAGGCCTGCGATCCCAGAGGCTCAGGAGGCTGAGGCAGGAGGATTGGGAGTTCAAGGCAGCCTCTGCAAAAGCAAGGTGCTAAGCAACTCAGTGAGACCCTGTCTCTAAATAAAATACAAAATAGGGCTGGGGATGTGGCTCAGTGGCTAAGTGCCCCTGAGTTCAATCTCCAACATTCCCCCACATCAACCCCGCAAAAAAGGAATGCGGCAATAAAAAGGGCATTTGTTTCTGTACAACTTTAGACACTAACACTTGTATGATAGATGAGTCTGTTAAACAGTAAAATTCTCCCAATTAATGACAAATGCCGTGTGTTTGTTATTAACTGACACCTGCTTCCCCAGCCACCATTTGTTCAGCTCATGGTCCCACTGCCCACCCATCTTTCTGAGTGACAACTTCAAAGCTGTTCTCACCGTGCATACTTTCTTTTCTGAGTTGAACTAACCCCCTTTCCACTGGCCAAACTCATCCCAGTTATACTGCATGCACGTATGAAGATGTAACAGCAAATCGCACCATTATGCACGACCGTCATGCACCAATTAAAAAGTAGGGGGAATAAAAAGAAAGATCCAGCTCAAAGCCTTTCCTGGCTCAGACACTCCCTAACCATGTATCCACCCTGCTCATGTTGGTCGAGCATTTACTGTACCAGGAATAGCCCTGGATTGCTGACCAACAATGTACAGACCAGGTCTATGAAAATTTCACTTCTCTATCTTCACTGGGGGAAGCTGCTGCTATAGATTCCACAACCATTCCTCCTCCGGTGCCGCCATCTTTGGAAGTTCACCTTCTCACCTAAACCTTGACATCGTAGTCCCTGAATCCATTTCTTTTTTTTTTTTTTTTTAATATTTATTTATTTATTTAGTTTTCGGCAGACACAACATCTTTGTTTGTATGTGGTGCTGAGGATCGAACCCGGGCCGCACACATGCCAGGCGAGCGCGCTACCGCTTGAGCCACATCCCCAGCCCCCTGAATCCATTTCTACCCCTACTTAAACTGGTCAGAGTAGGTTAAAAGCCTCGGGTGGAGTGAAGCATTCTTCAATCTCATGATAATTTTTTGAAGCTACATTTTAATTTCCTCAAAGAAGTTAAGGGGTACATGTATTTCCTCTTCTCACACGAGCAAGAATAATCTGGAATATTCGGGTCAATGTGGGCCTCACCCTTCAAGGTTCCGTTTTTCTGGCTGGACGAGTACTCAGGAAAAACAAACTAACGTATCAACAAAACAAGGGAGAACAATTTGTAAGAAAGCAAGGTAGCTAGACTGCTGAGTAACTCACCAAATTTTATTATTATTTTAATTTAATGTTGCCTCTATAAAATATCCTTAGGTACAGTTGTTTTCTGCGGAAGATCTTAGACTGGGGCAGCTCATTGTTACCCACTGAATGTGTGTAGGCAGAGAGTTTGTGGGAACATGCATTCTGGTTGGACCCAGAGGATTGAGTGTTCACACGCTCACCTGGGTGCTGTCTTCCGGTTTGGACCATTAGAAGCCTCTCTAAGTACTTCTTATCAAGATCTGGGATGGCTCCCTCTTATGGACTATAAGCATCATCGCCCCCAGGACTAGAAGATACCCCTCTCCTGCCAGACTCTTCTCTCCCTGTTCTGAAGCGTTGGTTTTAATGTTGGCTAACCTGTTTGTTCTAATTAGGTCCTCAGACTCCATTCCCAACAGCATCGTCTACGGAAGCATAATCGACTCCATTCTAATGGGGCAGATCTGTTAATAATTATAGACCTGTTAATTTGGTGGAAATTCTTTCAAAATTCCACCATAGGTTCCTCTGTAATAAGCCGAGGATCTGGAGTTTCTTCAGCCTGATTCTCTTGAGTCCACGTGCTCCAGGAATGGCCATGAACCTTGTTGCTGGATTGTGGCCTTGGGTTAAGTAGTTCGCCCCTGTAAAACACAGTTGTTCCCCTGTAAAACAGGCGTAATGACAGTGCCTACCTCCTTTGGTTGTCTTGTGAATGGAATGAGAGAGAGTGCTCACTGTTACCTGCCAGTTTGTTAACACCCAATACTTGTCAGCCACTGTGAAGCCCTGATTAACAATGGTTACACTCGCCCATTGTTTTGGGAAGTCCAGCCAAGAGTAACATAACATTGTTTGCTGCTTTTATTGACTTTTCACAGGGCTTTGACTCTGGGGTCAAGACCAGGTTAGGAATTAAGCAGCGTGAGGTCAATGGAGACTCCTAGCTACTGGTGCTTAAATGAACCAGCTTTTAACAGCCCAGCAGCAGGAATGGGCAGGAGTGGTCTCCTGAAGAGTGAGTAATCTCTCCACATGGAAAACAGAGCCAAGTGGCTTCAAGTAGGGCTATAAGGAGAGAGTCCCCGAGGGGAATCACAGGGACTTTTTACTATGCACCTTTGGCCTTACCTGTGGGCAGAGAGGAAACTAGTAATGCCATTTAGGCAATTAAGGAAATGGTAGAAACTGTGACACAGAGCCAGGGGTCTCACACATCTCTGTCAGAGGTGTGCTTTAAGGCTACATGGAGGCAATACCAGACTTTTCCTTAGTTGGAGTTTGTGATTGACCCCAGAAAGCAAGCAGTATTCCACTGGGTCCCTGAATCCTGTAGCATCAACATTGCTAAACTGTGGGTATGGAAAAACTATAAAGCACCGGGCAGGGTGGGGCACACCTGTAATCCCAGTGACTCAGGAGGCTGAGATAGGAGGATCTCGAGTTCAAAGCCAGCCTCAGCAATGGCGAGGCACAAAGCAACTCAGTGAGACCCTGTCTCTAAGTAAAATACAAAACAGGGCTGAGGATGTGACTCAGTGGTTGAGTGCCCCTGAGTTCAATCCCTGGTATCAAAAACAACAACAACAACAATAACAAAAATCTATAAAGTGGGTACTCTCAGGAGCCCAAGATCATGCCGAAGAGTTTCTTTCTGAAATAGAGCAATTGGGGGGGAAAAGTCCATAAATAATTATATTCAATCAAACATACTTATCTTTGGAAGAAATTGTTAAACATTTAAATGTTTCAAAAAGGGTAAGAATAGTTGCCATTTAATAAGTGCATACTACAGCAGGTATGTCTTTGCAATGTTAATTCATATTTATTCATCAACAAAGCAGCTAGAATCATTAGCCTTATTAGATCAGTACAGGACACAAGAATTAGAAAGTTTAAATAAGTTGCCAAAATCTATGCTGCTCATAGAAGCACAACAAGAATTTGAACCAGATTTGCTGGATCTAAATCCTGTGTTCTTAACCAATACAAGAATAGCTTAGAGTCCTCTGATGAAGGAGGAGAAGGTTTACCCAGATCCAAATGAAATTTTTGTTTTTCAAAGTATATATACCTCTCTTCAGTTTATCTAAAAGATGTTTTCAAATAATTGGGATACAGATCGATGGTTTTCAGGTAATATAGGATATAGAGATAAAAGAAAGTAATTTGGTATTTAGGATCACTTTTCTTCTCCAGTTTTGGAGGCACTGATCAAGAGGCTAACGCATCAGCTTGACAGCTTCCTGGAGCTCAGGTGATAACTGTGAAGTGAGGACCACCAAGGGAAAGTGGAGCACAGCACATCCCCATCATTTGGACTGAAATCTTGAAAGTGGACTGTAGAAGAAATGGGGGGCTTCTCAGTACACATGCCTCTCAGTGGACTGCAGTAGAGTTTAAAATCCCTCAGCCTGAGAAATTGTGTACACAGGCTGAATCGCTACTGTCCCCACGTATGTGGCAGAATCAGACATAGTGTTTGGAGAAAAATAATGCAAATTAACTGTATAAATAATATTTATACATTTATGCAGAAAAATGACATCACCCTAGGCTTAAAATTACTGCTATAAATGTTTGCAAATGCCATGTCAACCGCATTTTTAAAAAATGACTAAATATAATGAGGTAAATGAAGTGTTGGCAGTAGAAACAAGAGACAGGAGACAGCTGTGGGCTCCACATAAAGGAGTCATTAGACATCAACTTTAAGATAACTATGTTCATTATGTCCAAAGTTCAAAAGATGTGGTTGGGAAACTGTAAGAATTAACCAAGTAGAAAATCAGGAATCAAAAACATGGCATTCCCAATTAAGTACTCAGTGGATGGATCTAACTAGAGACATAGTGGAAGAAAGAATCAGTTAACTGAAACAAACAGTAGAAGAAAATATTATGAAAGAAACTTTTAAAAGACAGAAAGTAAAACAAAATTCCAAAAAAGAAAACAAAAGGTAGGAAAAAAACCAACAAGAAATTATAACATACAGAATCAGAATCTCAGAAGAAGAGAGAATAAATGGGTCAAAGTAAATAATTAGAGGGATAAGGGCCGATAACATCTCAAAACTGATGAAAGATAACAAAGTCAGATGATGAATTTATAAGGCAAAAATTTATAGGATGAATGAAAATAAATCCATACTGTATTAGTCAATTTTGCATTGGTGTGACCAAAAGACCAGACAAGAACAACTTAAGAGGAGGAAAAATTTATTTTGGCTCATGGTTTCAGGGATTCAGCCCATGGTCAGCTGGCTCCATAGCTCTGGGTTCAAGATGAAGCTGCTTATCATGGCAGAAGGGCCCAGCGGAGGAGAGCGGCTCAGTTAAGGCAGCCAGAAAGCAGAGAGCTTGAATGCAAGGAGCCAGGGATAACAGAATCCCCAAAAGCACACCCCATCACTGCCGCACTTCCTCTAGCCACAGCCCCACCCGCCTACCACCCGTCAATCTATTCAAATTATTAATCCATCAAACACATTAATCCATTGATTAGGTTATAACTCTCTTAATCTGATCATTTCCGAACATTCCTGCATTGTGTCCTACAGGAGCTTTCAAGGAAACCCTCATATCCAGACTGTATCATTTTCCCAGGTGCCTCATGTTACAACCGCTGGTAATCAAAGGCAAAATAAAATCTTAATACCAGCACCTGGGAACAACAACAGAGTTTACAGATGACTTTTTAATAGGTACAATAAAAGCCAGAGGACATTGCTGTGATATCTTCAAAGAATTAAAAGAAGGACTGGTAACCTGGAACTGTAAGCTCCCCCCCCAAAAAATATTTTGATTTGTAAAGGTAAAATGATATTTCCATGCTAAAATAAATGGAGAAAGATTTTCAGCAGTAGAAATGTAATAAATGCCAATCGGTATTCTTCAAGTAGAAGGAAAAAATTATCCTAAATGGAAGTTCAGAGGTGTAAGAATGTATGGAGGACCAGCAAAAATGCTAATAATGCAAATTAACTGTATGAAACAATGCTGTCTTTTGCTTTTCAATATACTGAGAATTAATACACAACAACAGCCGTATATAAATTAGGCAGGGGTAAAAAGAATGATCTAAGGTTCCTTTCATTTTCCTGGAAGAGAATAAAACTAACACTATATTTTCATAACTCAAGAACGTGTACTTTTTTTTATCAAGTTCAAAAAATAAATAGTAAAAACCATATAAGTTTGAAGCTAGTAGAAGAGGAGGAACATAGAATAATAAAAACAGATGCATATAATCCAAATAAGAGCAAAACAAAAATAGAAAAAGAAGCAGAACAATCAGAGTATAAATAACTTCTAGCAAATGGGAGATGCAAAGCTTAATACAGATGTAATTACGTTAAATGTAAATGGATTAGGTGCTTCAATTAACAGGCAAATTTTGTCAAGCTGAGTAAAAAACAAATAAGCATATAGCTATATGTTTACAAGCAACACATCTAAATATAAGGATATAGAAAGGATAAAAGTAGAAGTAGGGAAAATATTTTTTCTATAAACACTAACCCAAGTAAAGTGAATGTAGTTACATCTATATGAAAGAGTAAATTTTTAAAGCAAAAAATCATTACAAATTAATAGGAACAATTCATAATTATAACAAGGACAATTTGCAATTGATGTAATTATTCTAAATTTATGCACCTAATAGTATATTTTTACATATGTAAAGAAAAACTTGAAAAAATAGAAGAAGAAATTTTAAAAATCCTCAATCACAGTGAGAAATGTTAATAAGCCTCTTAGAAATTATAAAACTTGTAGACATAATATCAATAAGGATGAAGAGTTTTGAACAACCTGAATAGAAGATGACATACGAGCATATAAGTAGAACACCATTCCAACCACAGTAGAATGCACATATTTTTAAGCACACATGGAAAATCAGGTGTATGTAGCACCATGGAAGGGGTCTCAACCAATTTCAAAATATCAAAATGTTAGATCAAAGTATGTTCTGTGGTGACAGAGTAATTGAGCTATAAAACATTATGAAAAAAAAAAAGAGAAATTTCTGTTTGGAAATTAAGAAATAAATTAATAAATAATTAGTGTGTCACAAAAGGAACCACAATGGAAATTAGATAATACTGCACTTTGGACTGCATGGCGATCAAAATTTGTAGAACACAGCCAAATGTGCACCCATAAGAAAATGTGTATCAGTAAATGTATCAATTAGAAAAGAAAGAAGAACAAATATAAATGAAATGAGCATCCAACTCAAGAAATTAGGAAAAGTGCAGCAAGTCAAAACCAAACACACTGGAACGAAAGGAAAGATAATGAGGAGAGCAGAAATTGGCAAAGTAGAAAACAAATATACAATACACGTTACTGATCAAAAAAGTCAAGAGGTGGTTCTTTGAAAATACTAACAAGGTTAAGAAAGTCCTATTAAGATTGAGCAAAAAAAAAGACAGCATGCTATAGGTTGGATCTGGAGCATCCCTCTAAGGCCCATGTATCAAAGCACCAGCCCACTGGGAGCTCCACCTACTGGAGAACCTTAGGAGGTGGAGCCTAGTGGGAGGAAGTTAGGTCATTGGGGGTGTGTCCTTGAAGGGGAGATTGAACCCCGCCCTTTCTTCTCTCTTTCCTTCCTGTCTTCCATGAGGTGAGAAGCTTTGTGTTCTACCTTATCAGGCCCCAAACAAGAAGCAAGTAACCATGGACAGAAACTTCCAAAATGATGAGCCAAAATAAATCCTCCTTTTAAGTAAATTATTTCAGATAGTTTGTGATAGTAACAGCAAACTGGCTAACACGGATGGAGAAAAGCCATAAATAAGAAATTTAAGGAATAGAAAAATGGATAACTATAGATCCTAACATATTATAGGGATAGGGAGTGAATCTAACTTTAGTCAATTATCTTGAAAAATATGAAGACTTGGGCACATTTCTGGAAAAATAAAACAAAAAATTGATAGAAACTAGACTTCAAACAATTTTAAAAAATTGAATCTATAATTTAAATTTTTCCTTCAAAGAAAATTCCAGTCTCAGATGACTTTACTGGCAAATCTATTAATTCTGTAAAAAAAAAAAATTCCAACATTATTCAAATTCTTTTTAAATTTTGTTTAAACTGGGGGTTGTGAACCCAAGGATGCTTTACTACTGAGTTCTCCAGACAATTTTATTTTTTATTTGGGGACAGGGCTTCACTAAATCGCTGAGGCTGGCCTTCAACTTGCCGTCCTGCTGCCTCAACCTCCCGAGTAGTTGGGATTACAGGCAAAACAGGAAAACCATACTCACTTATAAGACCAATCTTGGACATGATCACTGGTAAAGCAGTTGCTTTTAAAAAGGCAAATTGAGCCTACCAATAAGTACATGAGCAGTGGCTTACCACCTAGAGATGTCTATCCCATGAACACAAGACTGGCTTAACTTGTGAAAATTAATCAGTGTAATTCACTACATTAACCACTTATAGAAAAATGGAATCATACAGTACAATCATTTCAAGAGACTACAGAAAACATTTTATAAATTTTAGCATCAATTCACTATTTCAGTAAAGCAAACAAATAGATGTGAATTTAACAAAACTGCAATAGATGGGAAACTTCCTAATCTGAAAAGGGGCCTATAAAAAATATCCCTATGGTTTTGATGGCCACTGTCAGTCCCTCTATTCAATATAGTATGTGCACTTACAGATGATATGTTAAAGAAAGTAAAATAAGTGGAGTTATAAGGATTGCAAAGAAATAGCCATCACTCACAGATGATTTTTGGGTCATTATAAATATAGAAAATAAAAATGAACTTCCAGATAAACTATCAGAAAGAATGGGTGAACGTAATCAAAAACCTGAATGATAAATCTGAAAAATGTTCTAGATCTCTTTGCAATCAACTATTAAGCACTATTGATATAAATAAGAGGAAAATTAAATAAACAAGGATATACCATGTTCAGATATAGGAAGACTCAACATTGTTAACAAAGTGAGCTACCAATAGTTAAAACACTGACGGGCTTTGTGTGTGTGTGTGCACACCTGTATATGTGTGTTTGTGCATGTCTGTGTGTGTAACTTGACAAGCTGGTTTCAAAATAGTGCTGAAAAACGAAAGGTTAGGAATAGAAGATTAGCTTACAGAGGCAGAAGGCACCAGGCAATGACTTACCATCCATGGGGTTTATTATAAAGCCACAGTAGTTAAGAGCATGGTGCTGTCCTGGCACAAATAGACCAATGGAAATGGAAGGGTCACAAAAGAAAAGGACTTGGATTAGGGCCAGAGGGGACATCATGCCCTGGCCACCCTGGTGTGATGGCCTCCCCTAGGTCAGGGCCTCCTCAAACTCACTCCCACCCTGATTGAATCAGTATCTTGGGGTAGGGCAAGTTGCTGGAAAATTTTTACCAGGTGATTTAATCTGCAGCTTAAAAACCATCTCCCCCAACACACGGACTCACACATAAGACTTCCTAAATTTTGATGCATAATACAGTTTTTAATTTTTTAAAATCTACTTGTTATTTTGCATGGCTGGGGATTGAACCCAGGGCTTTGTGCAGGCTAGGCAAGTGCTCTACTACTGAGCCACACTTCAGCCCCAGTTTGTTTGTTTGTTTTAATTGAAAGCTCATGAGGAAGATGGATAATTGTATTACATCATATTATAAAACTTTCCAAAATCCCATTGAAATATTCTGTCTTTCTCCCCAAATCCTACTCCTTTAAATCTGCTGCTCCTTGTCTTCTCTGGCAAATGGGCAAAGTCCTTCATTCCTTCCCATGCTTAGTTATGTATTGTGTGTGTGTGTGTGTGTGTTCAATTTTGTACAACCATTTCCCCTTTCCTCAGTTTCCCTCACCTACATCTCCATCATCACCTTGCTTATCAAACAAAAGTCATTCAGAAGAGTGTCCAGAAAGGGGGAAGGAAAAATGGAAAGTATTTGAGATGTGATGTCCCCTCCCCATCACACACTACACACTGTCTGTGCACGGCTTGCGTTGCCTTCCCGAGTGTCTCTTATGCACATGAACAGGAAATAAGGGAACATTTTCATTATGAAACAAACCCAAGTACAGGGGGCTCTCACGTGTGTGCTAGCAGCTGGTCCTCGTGATGCCAGGCTCAAGAAGCCAGGACCCACCCACCCTGCTGGTGAAAAAGGTTCCCAGGAACATGAAATGACCACCAGGGCTGCTGAGTTTCATGTGCAGGGCGGGCTTCAGGTGCAGGGTGGGCTACATGTGAAGGGCGGGCTTCAGGTGCATGCCACCTGTGCTGTTGCAGGGGACCCGCACTGAGAAGGGTCCTGCCTTGATTTAAAGCTCTGCTGTCAGCATTTCGAAGCTCTTAACAATGTATGAACAGGAGGCTCCACGTTTTCTTTTTGCAAATGAGGCGGTGGCCCCGGGAGGGAAGGGGTTTGCAGACTTGCTGGATTTTACTACGGAAGCAAAACCTCCGGTTTGAGTCTTCTGTGAAATACTTTCTCTGGCTTCTCAGAAACCATTTCCTCTTTTCGACTCTCATTGTCCCTCCGGGTTTGGCAGCTGGGTGTTCTCTGGCTGTTTTACCGAGTCTCTGATGTTTGTTTCCTGCTGACTGAAAATGCTTTCACAACACCAGAGCGAGGTTCTTTGCCACCTGGCCTCCTTCTCGGGTCCTTTCCCCCCTCCCTCATTCTTGACCCTGCACTTGGCTTCGACAAGCTCCACCCTGGGGCAATGCCTTGACCCCCTAGAAACTTCTCTGTTAGAGGTACGTGACATGCTGCTCCTGGCCTTGGCATTGCGTCACATGCTTCTCTTTCGGCCTGGAATGCTCCTCCATGGCTGTCACAACACCTCATTTGGCTTTTACACCATTAGACCCAACCCAAGTGTTAGCTTCTATATTAAGCCGCTCAAGAGGGGCTCAGATGTCACCTACCCACTTTGGCTTCTTGATCATAGCTGGGAACTTGCTAATGTTGCATGGGTTGTTCTTCTCTCCCATCTTCCCCAAACCCTTTCTTCTAGATAAGTTGGCTCTTCAATTGGAATACAAGTCAGCCATTCTTTCTAGAAAGAGCTCCCGAGTGCCTGCATCCGTCATCACAGTCTCAACCACGTTAGAACGGAATTCCGTCTGACCTCCAGGAGACCACATCTGTTTTGCTTATAGTGGTGACCTCAGTGCCTGGCAAAATTCAGAGCACAGAACTGACTCAGTAACTGTTAGACTCAAGGATGAGCCAGTGAATGAAGATGTATTTGCATAATCCTCTCGGACGGCAGGCCTTTTTGGCTTTTGAAATTCCTCTTCCCATCTCTTTTCTAAGACCACCATTTAACACATACTAGGTGCATGATGTTTGTTCAGGAAATCAATATCTGAAATGACTTATGTGATCATTTGAGATTATCCTCTTGGGGCCTGACCCCGAGACCCAGGCTTGGGAAAGCATCCCCCCATAACCTCAGTCCCGGCTTGAGGTTGCATTCTTCAAGGGATGACGGCATGGGAATCTGGGCTGAGACTCACTCAGGTCCAGGAGGATGAGTTTTCCTTTATGTTGCAATAAACCTCATATTGTTGCCTAGAGAGTGACAGAAAGCAATGCTAAATTCATAAAATTGTAACTGTCGGTGCCAAGTGTATAGAATTATAATAAGCATCGCAGGAGAGGTGGAGCTGTGGAAAAGCACTGGCAAGCCTCCCCGGAAAGTGCTGCTCTGGTTACTTCAGTGGGTGGGAGGGCTGGCTGTGGGGCCTGGAATTTTCCTCAGGACCCCTACTGTGCTGGCTCTCACCCTCTCCCCAGGATCCTGGGCTCTCTCACTTTCTACCTCCTTTGTGCAGTTTCTTCCTGGAGAACCAGCAGGCAGCAGAGAGTGGGGAGATGGCTCTTTCCAGGGGATTCCTCCCTTCTTATCTTGTGGTGGGCATTTTCCTTCTTGTGGCCAGTTCCAGCTTCTGCCTGAGGCTTCCTTCTTCTAAGAAACTAAGAAGTTGGGGTTTCTCTCATTCCCATGCCAGAGGGCTCCTTTTAAGAGACGGATTCTCCTTCTCTGTACAGTATTCCCAATGGACCTGGGACTTCTCCCCTGCCAAAGTGTTGAGGAAATCACCTCAATATATGGAGAACCAAGAGAAAGAATTCAGTGAGACCGAGCTCTAATCCTGGGTGCTGACTGCGGCTAGTGATGTACTAGAAGGGTACAGAGAAGTCAATGTGAGATCCATAAACATGAGGAAGAATGTTGTTCTGGCCAGACCTGAATTCTTTAAAAGGGAAATTGGAAACCTTTTGAAAGAATGAGCTCCCTAACACTAGAATTGTTCACATGAAAGCAGAACACACCAGGACTAATGTAGCAGGCATTTCTGCATTGGGCAGGAAGTTAGCTAGAAAGAGCCTTCATGGTTTCTCTTGACTTTCAAGTGTCTGCCATTTTATTATGGGGTTCTAACCCTGCAAAGCAGTTTATATTTCAAAACACAGTGTATAATTAGTTGTTTTTCTAAACTCCTTCTGAAGTAAAGTAGCTTCATCCAGTGGTAATTGGTTTATTGGTAGAAACAATAACAAAATCTGAAGCATGCATATTTTTAAATGTGGCAAGGACACAAGAAAGGCCGAGGGTTATTATTCCTGCACTATTTTCCATAAGTGAGATCTTTTGGTATCCCTGTGGGGGTATAACAGTGACTGAACCTGGTTAATAAATCATGTGAAAATAAAGAAACAATTAATAGTATGGAATATTCCAAAAAATTCTGGAGCCAGATTAATCAGTCTTCAGACAACTGAGCATGAGTTTTTTATTAATTGACAAATCATACAATTGCAGTGAACCCAGAAGCCAAGATTATATTTGAGGAAGCAATCACAGGCTTTTGTAAGTCACAGTCAGTTCCTTGCTGGGATATCTGGTAGACCTGGCTGGATGTGGCAGTGTGCAGGGTGCACCCAGGAGGCTGTGGCTCCTCTAATCAGTTAGCTATAATGATCAAAACATGACAACAGAGGCTTAGGCACAGAGGGTCTCGTTTTGCTCCACAACATACAAACCTAGGTAGGTGGCCCAAACATGGAGTACGTGTGTGAAGATGTTGCCCAGGACGAGGCCTCCTTTTAATTTTAGATCTGCCAACATTGGTCTGTGATTTTGCGCTCAAGGTGCTCAAATTGCATTCTGCATAGGAAGAAGGAAGTGACCTTGAGGAAGGAGTGGTGTCCATTCAGGAGAGCAAAACATTCTGAGAAATGTCAACTGACATCAACAGATGTCTCATTGGCCTGAATGGTGTCACTTGCCCAGCTCTTGCTAAGAGAGTTGGAAAAACACAGTTATTTCATCCAGGGTTATTACTTCTCCAAACCAGCCCTTAGGCTTTGTTATTAAGGAGGAGGGCTGAGGACTGGACAGGCAGTGTCTGCCAGAAACTTCTCTGTCTCCAACTTCTGATGAGGTTGAATCTTCTCTGTTTCTTCCTTTTCTGGACTTCAGGGCTCTGAGCTGTGGGAGAAGCCTTTATCTAAAGGACCTTATGAGGATCTTATGCTCCTGCCCTTTCTTTACCCATCAATTTTTAACCCCTTACAATATACTTTAGAATTGTCTCTGTTTTTCGGCTATGGTCCATAGTTGCTCCATTTGCAATTTCAACATCCCCCAAGAGCTGCCTGGGGACCATGGAATTCATGGATACTCTGATGCCATGGTAAAGAGCCGATCACCCACAGCTGTGCTGTGACTTCTTTCCTGCATTGTCCCCCAGAGCCAACCTGAGCCTCCTCCACCAGGACAGTGGCTCTTGCTGTCTGTTAGCACTGAACACACAGCAGCACAGCACTCCTATTGGGAACAGCCCAACACCTTGAGATCTGTTTAAGTGAAAAAGAGGTCCTACCTGTAAACAAGAAAAGGTTTATGGCTCTCCTGACAAACTCCAGGGATCCCTGTCTGGCAGCTCTCAGGAAGAACAACTGAAAACAGAACTCTCACATTTTAGAACTGTCAGAGGAAAAACTGACAAAGAATATTCAATTTGGCCTTCCCTTGTTGCCAGGAAGGACACTGAGGTACAGAGACAGGATAGGGGGACAGGAGCTCACTCCAGGTGTGATATGGCAGAGCTCTGGGGGCAGGAGGAACTGATGGTGGTGGGGGGAGGAATTGCAGAGAGGGGAGGAGGGCTCTCTCTTGCCTTCTGATTGGGTCTGCACTATGTAAATTATTTAAGCATCTGTAAACCTGGGTATAACTCTGATGTATAGATAATTTAGGCAAAGCTATTATGGGGTGGCAAATGGTATTAGGGTACCAGATCCAACCCCTGATCTGCCGTGCTTTGATTATGACACTTATTTGTCCGTTAGTGAACTCACTTGCAAAAATCCCACCAAACCCAAACCATTATGGCATCATAATTTTATGTGCTCTTGGGAGAACCAGATGCAATGGATACTCGGAGCAGGACCTAGTAGATGGTAGTATAGAAATGTTTGCTACTGTTACAGTTATCTCCTATTCTCAATGGTTTCAGTCCTTGAACCCTCCATAGCTGGCTGGTGGACATCTTGAAGAAGCCTGGCAAAAGTCCAGGGGAGATGTAAGTTTTATGTCAGGATGGCTGACTCTTATTCCAGCATCAAGGGATCGTCTCATGTCACAAAATAATGGAATTGTCCCCCAAACAGGTTAACCTAGCATGAAATACACGGGATAGGAGGGCCTTTACCCGCCCACTTTTACGAATGGTCTCTGTGTCCTGTCTGAATTTTCATCTTGAGTCTAAGTGACTCCTTTGCTTTTTCTTTTTAAAGATGTGGTAAGCAGCACTTACTGGCCTTATGTACCAGTTGTATAAGAAACAATAACACCAAAGATAGATATGCATAGAATTCTTGTGCCCAATCAACTCCCCCCCCCTTAAGTTCTCTTTAATTTGGCAATACCTTAATTCTCTAAACAATGCTACGGTAATTGACGGCATTTGGAAATTATCTTTGTCTTGTTCGGTACTTGAAGGGCATGAAAAATTCCCCTCCACTTCCTCACCCTCTCCCAGGGGTCATTTTCCCCTCTCTTTTCTCTGCCCTGTTTGCCCTCTGACCCCGACTAACTCTGCTGTTTCCACTGACTTCTGAATCTAATTAATGTCTTAGTGGCTATATAAATGAATTATGTAGGCAGAAGGATGTTGGAAACTTTAAGAAAAGTGCATTCCTTAGGGAAAAACCTGGTTTCGCTAAAGGGGGAGGGGGGAGGGAGGAACACACATTCCCAGGGGGTAGAATGTCAGTAGAGTGTAAAACGCCAATAATATACTCACACTCAATAAAGAGCTGTTGCCTGATAAGCAGGCAAAACCTTAGGAACATCTATTTTGACATCCAAGTCATAACCAGCCACTATAGAAGCTGGTTGTGTGGACAGACTGTCCACATGTGCTGCTATCCCAAATTGGCCACTTAGCGGGAGGACTGGCCTCCCTTCCCCTCTGCCTCTCTTTTGCAGCCGGTTTACAACCATTTGCAGGGAGTATGTCCTTAGAGAATCTCTGGAATGACCCTGGCTCGCTCTCTCAGGGCCCCAGAATGTACTCTAGTGATCCAGGACAGCAGGCAAGCAGGGAGGAGGGGCGGAGTGCTGAAGTTCTCAGCCAGAGGATACTGTCAGAGAGCCCAAGGCGGAGATGGTCCCTATGCCCCAGGTTTCCATGGAAACATAGGAGGAGTGATGACAGCCAGCAGAGCCGCACCATCTGCTCAGGACCTGGTGAATGTTTAAAAAAAAAAAAAAGAAAGAAAGGCACCTCGGATCTTAGGCTAGAACACACAGAGATACCTGTGGAGAGACAGGAGAAGGCCGAAGGACACGAGACATCCTGTGTGGATTCAAAATCCATGCTGTCCTGAGGCTGGACAGATCAGCTTGTAATTCCAAAGCAGAAGGCCTAGAGGGTTTATCCTAGCATCCCTAGATACAGTTACAGACACCCAAGGAACCTCCCCCCAAGGAGCCTCCGGGAGGAGAAGCAGACTGAGTGGTGTGTCTGGGAGCTCTGCTGGAGCTGCTGAAGGTGTCCCAACACACCACGCTGGAGGAGGAGGAGCAGGGGCTGATGGGAGCTGGATGAGGCTCCCACCACCTTCCAGCAGGACCACCTGCAGAGCTGGCTTTTGGCCTCACATATTTTTCTAGAGGACTGGCAGGATTCAAAAGAGAGAGAGAGGGAAAAAAAATCCTATCTGGTCATGAAAGCCGCCTCTGAGGTACAGCTGGGTCTTTGGAATAAGGCATGAATTAATAAAGCCACGTAAGGGTTCTCTTCTCTCAATTCCTATCTACAGGGAGATCTTAGTGAGATGCCACTGATTTGCTTCAGGGTCTACGTAGGAGGCTTCTAGTTCCAGGTTGGCAGAGTGAGTGGGGCCATTGCTTGGGGCACTCATGTGCCCCAGATGGAGCAGGATTCATTTCTTAGTTCTTTTACTTGGCCGTTTTAGCCTAAATAAGAAAACAAACCTATTCAGGAAGAAAACAGCACCTGTAATTTAGCTACCTTCCCCAGCTGCCCCCTCCTGAGTCGGGAGGCTTCCCTTGGCTCTTAGCAGTATGGCTCGCATGTCCCTGGGGATATAAGTCCCCTAGTCACGAGTTCTGTAAGTTACACAAAATCTACAGTAGCTTCACAGGGAACACCATTTTTAAATTTTTAATCTGGGCAATGTCTTACTCCTTTAAATAATAATAAAAAAATACATAAAACAAAACAAGAACAACTTTTCTGACAATTCTGGTGAATATTCTCATCCCAGAAGGCCTAAGACCCCCTTTTGCTTTGTATTAAGGCTTTTCAAAATTTGACAACTAGATGAAGTGCTTGCCTTGGTTCATGCTTCTAGAGACTGAAGGATAATGGGAGCACTATCATAAACCAGATAAATAATAATAAAAAGTTCTCTTCATAAAGGCTCTCATGCACCATTCTATCTTTTACTTCTAGAAATTATTAATTTAGAATTATTTCGATGGATAGCTCATAGCTCAGGAAATAATGGTATCTACAACTATTACTTGGGGTTCTTCTAAAGCCCCCATCCTCCAAGTGGACAATTTTCACAAACACATAACACTGGAAATAAAAATATGAATGCAACTATCCCCCTGTTAAAGGCCTCAAATAGAAAATAACACTGATTCCTGAAGAAAACATTTTAAAAAATTGCACAGTGAAATTGCTTTAGGCTCAAGTACACTCATATATTGACACAAGGCTCCAGAGTTTAGAGTCAAATATAAATCTACCCATTACTTCATAGTTCTTTTGGAAAGACCTTTTGTGAATAAGCCCCTCAACCAGCTTTACTCCCCCCCACCCCACCCTTTCCATTTCTGGAACTTTCTATTTATCTTCAGCCTCCTGGCTGGGGGCAAATCTGTATCTTGAGCTTCAAATCTGGCTTGGGACTCACAGTAAACATGGTTCTGCTTGTTCTTCACCAGCCCTCCTTTGTATAAACAGATGTGGTGGGAAGGGAAGGGAAGCCAGATCCCCGTGAGGGGCAGGAGGTCTCTTTTCTGGAGAAGTTTCCCAGCTGCAGCCAGGAGCCCAAGGAACAGGACACGTTTCTTGTTCAGGCCTTGGAACTGGCAGTTCTTCCAAACAGGGGCTGTTCCTCTCGCTCTCTCCTCCACCCTCCACCCCCAGCCTTTGTTCCTGAGAATGCTGTCTCCATGTGATGTCTAGATCTCACTTTTGCCAGAGCAAACATTTCCAACAAGGCTTATGCTAAGGAGATACTAGGAAGAGAGATTTTTTTTTTTTTTTTTTTTTTACCCCTTCTCTGGAGACTGGGATTTGGGAAGCCAGCCCTCCACACCTGTACTTTTTCCTCTGTTAACATTCCCTTTGTTCTTTTGTAGCTTTTATCCAGGGAGGTTTTTAAGGGTGGGAAGTTGTCAGTTTCCAAAATAACAATTCTGTTTTCTGCGGCTGTTGATGCAGTCTCTGCCGAAATTCAGTGTTTTACATTTTTGCACATTAGTTATGGATACGAATAAAGGAAGGAATACTACTTCAGGGCTCTGGAAAGAAGGAGGTGGGGCTGACTATTTTGCAACCCAATCTGAAATAGGAAAGAATTTTCATTGGCCTTCTGGCCTTCTACCTGTGTCCAGAACTTAGTTTGTTAATCCTCCTTCAGGGGTGGGTGAGGTGAAGAAGGTGGAAGGGAGTCTCTAGGTTTGACCCTGGAGGGGACCCTGTGACTTCCACCCAAGGGTCCAAATTTCTGGCCTCCCCAGACAGCCACTGTTCTTATCCAGAAAAGGAACAAAGGAAAGGAGCGCCTGGAAGGCCTTCCTGAT
The DNA here is from genome assembly GCF_001458135.2 of Marmota marmota marmota. Taxonomy (NCBI): domain Eukaryota; kingdom Metazoa; phylum Chordata; class Mammalia; order Rodentia; family Sciuridae; genus Marmota; species Marmota marmota. Next base: position 4,177,239 of record NW_026000020.1, read on the forward strand.
GGCAGGGAATGTAGGGTTTAGTGTGAGAAGTGAGGCCATTGCTCTGTGCCCCTCTCTCCAAGAATTCTGGGGAATTCTAAGCGGATGCTCCCAGAGCTGTGGCCAGGAGGACAGGAGAGTCAGGGACCCAGGATGGGCCCCATTTTAGACCAGCAGAGGAGAAGCAGAGTTCCAGTTCTGATCTGCTGACTTGACTCTCAGTGTATCTATGACAGTGAGCGGCATGGGTGCGGAGGGCGTTGGGGGGACGTTCCTTAAACCAGGGCAGCAATAGTAACAAGGACTTGGATTTTTAGGAGCTACGATAATACTCTGTCATCATTCCAGCTGACAGTCTGCCACTCTCCAGACAGGAGAGGCAGCGGGAAGTTTGCAGTGGACACCCAAGAAGCCTTCCCTTTAAGAGAAATTAAAAGAAAGCCGGTTGGTTTCCAGGGACCCTCCAGTTGGGGGGATCCTGGGACCCCCCCTCCCCCCGCCCCAGGCCAACGCAATCGTCAGGCATGACAGC
>NW_026000020.1:4178276-4246410 GCF_001458135.2 Marmota marmota marmota
CTCCTGGCTGGATGCACCGCCGCCTTTCCCTCTATTTGCCCCGCTTTCTGGTCCCCTCCCCTTCGTGCTGCCTGCCCCAGCCCAGGGGGCCCGCGATATGTGTGCCAGGGGCAGATCGCAACCGTGGAGAGAAAAAGAAGCGATTTTTAGAACGTGTCACTAATGCCTGGGGATCCACCCCTCGACCCCCTAACCCCTCTCAGCTCCCTCCTCTCCGATTGCGCCTCCTCCCAGTTCTCCGAAAGCCTCGGGCTCGCACTCGCGACCCCCTGGAGTTGGCGCTGCTGCGAAGTGCCCTCAGAGGATGCTCCAGCCCCCTCCCTGCCTGCGCCGGGTCTTGGCGGCTGCATCCTTTCTGTCTGTCCCACCCACTCCCACTCGATTTGGAAAAGTGAACACCCAGGGCAGGAGGCGAATTTTTCTCCGTGCGGGAATTCCAGAGGCCTTGGCCCAGGGAGACTGGTTTCCTGGAGGTTCACAGTTCCTCTGGGCCCTTTCTTCACACCTCACCACAGTTGTACTCCTCCTCCTCTTCTCCACCCTCACTCCCGGCGCGGCGCCCCGTGTGTCCCTTTATGCTTTGCTCACAGCTCGCAGCCTGGGTGCACTTTGGGTTGTTTCTCGGGGATCTCACATTAAGGAGCTGCCGTAGGTAAATCGCAGGTAGAAACAGTTTAATTCCGGTTGCGGGTGTCTTAAAAATCCCATTGGCTGCTTCAACATCCCTCTTATTACCCCTCACTCCCCCTCCCCATCCACCCCACTATCTCTTAAATGTTTCCAACCAGCCCTATTCAGGTGGTGGAATTACTGCCTGCATATTCCTGGAGGAACTTGTGTTATGTTTAATATTTACGGGGATGAACATCTGCTGGAACAAGCATATTAACTGTACTCTGTTCTGCCTCTGGTAATCGCTTATTGTAGTACTGAGCCTCCCCACCCCTTAATTCAGTAAAGATTTCACATGTGTCTAAAACTGCAAGTGGTGTGCACATGAATATGCAGTGCACAATTTTAAAGCTAAACTGCTGTATGATTTATGGCTCATATGGATGATATGTGGTCTATGTGGGTATTTGCAGTGATTTAGGCTTCCAGTGACTTTTATTTTCCTAAAGACAGGTGTAACAAAATAAACTAGACACAAAGCTAGCGAATTGAGCAGTTTCTTATAAAAGATCCAATGGTGAGTAAGTACAGCTTGCTCTGCATAATGCTGGCGCCTATAAAACACACAAGGATGGGCCCTAATGTAATAAAACTTGTATATATTACACTGGAAACTTCAAAGAGTCAGTGTAGAAAGAATATGAAACATGTTATTACTCTATAAAAGTTGCTAATTACTGTGTTGCTGCTCCTGGGGATATTTCAGCCTTTCATTTACAGATACCTATTATTTTACAGGTTTACATTTAGAAATGTTGGTTTCTGGCACCAATTCAATAGGTTTCCAGATTAGCAACTGTACTTTAAAAAATGACTTGTGCTTTTTAAACGGCAGTCAAAGGGAAGAACTTATTGTTTTGCCATATTTTTTATGCTGCTCGTCTGCTTGCTGACTCAAACTGAATCCCTTCATGACTTTTATAAGTGGTGTTTTGAGATTATCAGCCATAATTTGTGGACTCTTCCAGCACAGGGCCTGAGCGATATTTTCCTTTGCAACCTTAGTTCCCAGATGAATTACCTGGAACACTGTTAAACAATAAATGTCTGTTGAATTGACTTGGAATTTATATTAGTTACAGTATACATTATTTCTTTTACAAAAAGAAAAATTAAACATTTCAATAAAAACTGTACATGTAATCATGTTTTAATCAATACATCAATTTTTGGCATATAGAAGCATTCTTGATTACAATATAGTAGGACAGTTTGGCTGGAGTGTTTCCCATTTTGCAGATGTAGCATTTACATATCACAAATGCTTGTGTGTTTTATCTTTAATTTAAAGATAAACCAAACCCCTTGAGTAGAGATTTTTCTCTCAGTTATGGGTGAATTTTTGGATGGTATGTTCAAACTTAATTTTATGGTTTACTTAAAATTTTGTTTTTGGTTTACATTTAAGCTAATAGGTGATCCAGAATAGCTATTCAACTACTTGCTGTGTTGTCTGGTATTTTCATGGCCATTGTTTTCTTATTTGAATCTCATGACAATCCTGGCAGTGGTAAGTGGAAGGAGTCCCATTATATAGACGAGGAAGTACAAGCTTTGAACTGTTATGTGACTTTACTGAAACCATAAAACAAATGACAGCAGACTCCAGAAAACTAATATTTACTGAGCACTTATTTTTACCAGACACTGTTGTAGGTACGTTACATATTTTAGGGCATTTAATCTATGTAACAGTCTTACAAAGCAAGTTCTCTCAGTTGTCTCATTTTACACATGGGGAAATTGAGGTAAACTGCCCAAGGTCAGATAGCTGCAAGAGGAGAGGTATATATATTTGAACTAAGAATTAGATTCAAAACCCACTTTTCTGATTTCAAATCCAGTGCATTTTCTAGAATCCTGCAGATGTCTCTTCGTTTGTAAAGATGGCTCTGGAATTAATTATAAAGCAAAGCCTTGATGAACTGGAAGTTAAGGTTCTGGTAAAATATCAAAAAGAAGGTCAGAATCTTAAATGGTATTGCTCTAAAATTAAAAATATGAAAACAGAATGCCATGATTTAGGAAATTATATCTGCTAATTATGAATTAATTTATGAAACTAGGTATATATTTTAAATAAAGGTGATTGAACACTTCTTCCTTTATTTCATCATAATAAAACAGTTTTCTTTGAAGGGGAAAGTGGAAGTACAGATTAATGGCAAAAACGAATCTCATTTTAAATCCCTAACAACTTTTTCTAATTGGTGGATATTGTTTTCCAATAAAACTAATTGCACTTTATTAGTTGTGACTGTGGCTTTGACTCTGAGCTCCCTTATTCTAGCCATCATGGAAAGTGTCTGCAAATGACTGTAGAGATCATATTAAGGGAAAAGCTTAGTACTACTGAATTAATCAATATATGCAATCAATTGATAGTTCAATAACTACCTGCTCTGCTCCCATGCACACTGTTGCTCTTACTCAGAAACATCCATATTTATTTTTCAAGGAAAGGTTTTTAAGTCTGAATTACCAGATGGCTGTTCTCTTTAGCCATGCCTTAGAGTTGAGATGGGTTATTTTAATTAACACTTTTAATTCTACTTCCCATTTCTAGTTTGAAGTCAGACTGGGGAACCTGGAACATGGTGAAGGTGCTCATTCTTACCCAGCTCTGTAGCTTCACTCAGTAGAGCCAAGTTCCTAGAGTTGGGGGATTCAGTAAGTCTGCAGGGGCAAATGCTAGAGAGGAGCAGCACCTCTGCTCAGCTTCCTCTCCATTCCCATTTGCTTTTCTCCTGTCATCTACCAACTTCAGGTCACCTGCTAGACATATATGCCAGTCCTCAGGGCGTTTAAAATAATAACCATCGCTTTTCATAGGTTAACTGTTGTTTTTGTTGATTCACTTAACAAATCTTTATTGATCATCTCTAAAATACAAGACCTTGGGCTGGTTGCTGTAGGGTATGGAAAGATGAGTAAAACATGGGTTGTGCATATTGTCATCTAGTAGGAGAATGAGATAAGTCCATAAGTGCAAAAGGAAAGTCTTCAACTCTGGCAATTCAGAAGAGAACATATTTGGAGTAGTGTGGGAGGCAGAGGAAGGAAAAAAGAAAAATTGAATAATAAAAAAAATAACTAGTATGGAAGAGGTGGCCTTTGAACTAAGCTTTGGAAGATGAATGGGATTTTTACAGACCATGCGGGTGGGGGTATTGAGAGGACACAGAGGCATCTTAGGCAAAGAAAGAACTTGAACAAAGGCTTTCATTGGTGTCTCTGAAAGATTCTTTTATGAATCATGATGGAATTACCTATACTACATAGTTTAAAGATGCAGAACTTTGTAATCATGATATGGTTTCAGTGAATGAGGAAATTTTTCCAAAATGAACTCAAGCTTGTACTTCATCTGCCTTAAATGTGAACTCATTTTACTTATTGGGGAGAAAGTCTATCAAAATGACATAGTAAAAATTCAGACCCTCCCTATTACCCTGTCCATATATCTACATATAAGCCAGAATCCCATACACATTTTGTTCACTTTATATTCTTTCAAATTGCAACTTTTGATATTAGAGTATATGGATTTTGTTTATACTTGTTTATTCAACTTAAAGCATTCACAGCATTAGGCATTGCTAGAGGATAGGTATTTTAGGGCCCTGGCTTTTAAATGTTTTAAAACTACCACCAACAGTGACGAATACATTGAACTTGGCAATCACATATATCCGTGTACACAACGGAAACGAGAGAGTCATGAAGTAACACTTATTCTTACTATGTACGATGCATTTTGATATTCTCTACCTATTTCTTTTCTTCTTAATTCTTAACTTCCGGGTTGAAACCTGCAGTTTAAAAACTTACTATCGGGTACACAAAGGAGGAACTTACAGGGAAATAAGGCATATACTTATCAACATCTGCAATACAAAACTGACACTGCCCTTTGGAGGGGGAATGGCCACATCCAGTTGAGGGAGTAAAATATTCATGGCTGAATGGCATTTGAAATGGATCCTGGGGAAGGAGAGTTTCAGGAAGAAGAAATTAAAGGGAGGAAAATCTATGTGGAAGGAAGACTGTGAATAGAAATATGGAGGAATAAAGTAGGGCTTGTTTGAAGTTGTCATTGAAGGGTAGGAAAGGACTGCACTCCTGCAAGGGGGAGGAAGACAAACTGCGCCACTAACAGCTTCGTCTCCACGGGGATGCCTCCCGGGAGAGCCCCCTGATTCTCTTGGGGGTCCTTTGTAAATCAGTTGCTGCTGGACATGCCCAGGCCACGGTTTTCTTCAGGCCCCCTTGTTTAAGCTTCCAGGCCCCTTCATAGTGTCAGAAAAATTCCATAGGTCCCTATTTTGGCCGTCAGATCCCTGGACCTTTTCTTCCCACCCTTAGCAGAGCTAGCATTTTAAACTGCTATCACTTTGGTCAGTTCCTTAGGCTTAAAGCGGCTCACCACGACACACAGACGAATGGAGAGCAAATCACACGCAGGGACACACGCACGCACGCGGAGATCGCCAGGTATCCTGGAGCTGATTGGTTGAGAATAGCCCCCCCCCCGTGGCTGTGCTTACTCTCATTGGCTAAAAACAACCATGTGGTTGGCTGAGGAGGCTTTCATTGGTTGAAAGTCTCAGCACGTGCTCCGAGCGGAGGAAAATACCTCAGCCCGTGGAGTGGCTGGGTTTGGGAGAGCGTGGCTTGCAGGGCTAGTAGGGGCCCACAGGCTGCAGAGAGCCGGTGGCCAACGTGGAGCGTCCACCGGAGCCCGGAGCCCTGTGTGGGAGAAGGCCTGTGGGAGACGGTTTAGTTCCGGGTGCAGAAGTTGAGGACTCACGCTTGGCGGGGTCCGCGATGCGCGCGTTGGATGAGCGCGTTGGATGAGCGCGTTGGATGAGCGCGTTGGATGAGCGCGTTGGATGAGCGCGTTGGATGAGCGCGTTGGATGCGCGCGTTGGATGAGCGCGTTGGATGAGCGCGTTGGATGAGCGCGTTGGATGAGCGCGTTGGATGAGCGCGTTGGATGAGCGCGTTGGATGAGCGCGTTGGATGAGCGCGTTGGATGAGCGCGTTGGATGAGCGCGTTGGATGAGCGCGTTGGATGAGCGCGTTGGATGAGCGCGTTGGATGAGCGCGTTGGATGAGCGCGTTGGATGAGCGCGTTGGATGAGCGCGTTGGATGGGGTTTAACCAAAAGTCTTTTGATGACGATGAAGATGAGCATTATGTGTGGGGAAATGATTCCTTCCTGTGTTCCAGATTTTCTTTTGTCAAAACGTAGGAGGGTTGTAAAATGGTAAGAATCTATTTTGAGAGAATGTCCCTGTGAACCAGAATGGGTCTAATCAATAGCACTTTGGATTAGCAATTTGAACGAGGTCCTTTGGCTCCGTATAGGTTAAAAATTAGTCAAATTAAGAAAAAAAAAAAACTCACTCTTCATATAAATGCAAGTTTTTTGGTGTGTGCAAATGAAAATTTTAACCTGGAATAGACTTGCCTCTTTAAATTTTCCTTATTTTGGGAATAAAGCCTTGGTGGCAAAATCAAGGCCATAAAAGATAATTTTAATATCATTTAATGGTAACATAATGCTTCCTTGTTTTATTACAAAGTGAAATCCATAAAACTTATTTTTCAATGTTGGCTGTTCCTTTTCGTCTGGTAATTTAATTGAGGTTTCTGAATTCAACTGGCTCCAACCCTTTTTTCTGTTTGGCCCAGGGCAGCTCACAATTTTTCTCATTTCCTATTCTCAGTCTTGGTTTAATCACTTATAAAATGACAGCACTTACACTGGCCTACCTCATAAGGTTGTGATGTTAAGTAATAAAAGTGTCAATTGCTCTGTGAATGCCAAGTGTAGTTCTTTTATACCTTTTGCTTTCTTAAAAATGTCTCTCTTTTTTTTTTCATAAACAAGGGAAGACACAGAAAGACCACATGGGGTCAGGTTCAGCCATCAGTGTGGTACAGAGTTCTGTTCCTGGTAATGGGACCCAGGGATGTTTTTGAGTGGAGATTAGTAGTTTGTCTTAGTTGTGCATCATAGTCTAGCAGACTCACGGTTGGACTACTAACATGTGGATGTATGAACCATTACATAATCTTTGATGTTTCACTGAGAATGTATTGTATTGTTACCGCTGTTGACCAGAGACGAGTCCTTGCTTCCCCAATGTTGAAGTATAACACCAGAGAAGCACGCCGAGGCAAGTTTAGAGTGGAAAATAGAAGTTTATTAAAGGACAGCAGAAAAGACTTCTCCTGGAGGAAGAAGGGGACCCAAGAGATGGAATCCGTGGAAGTGCGGTTGTTTCCCCTTTTTATAGTTTTCGGTGATGGAATGTAGGTGGGAAGGCGGGAGGGGTGGGACACAGGTGGGCCAGAGAAGTAATCTGGGCAGGAAGGACTCCAGAGGCAGCATCTTCAAGTTTGCTGTTCATTAACATTTGTTTGGGATGGGCTAGCTTCAAATCTGCTGGGGCTGTTCATTAACATTTCTTTGGGATGGGCTATCTTCAAATCTGTTGGGGGCTGTTTCCTGGACTTCATTAACATTTCAAGAGTTGCTCAACTTTTCCGGGGGTTCATTCTCAATGGCCTCCATTTTAGATCTCACTTGATATTAGACCCGATTTACCTAACTACACTGACTACCTAATTTTAAATCTGGCTTCAGTATTACCAACCATTACAGCAAATGACTTCATTTGGCACTGTGGGTCTCATTAAATTATGTCAGGCTAATCATAATTTAGGTTTACTAGAAACAAAACACACAGTTAGACCAGGGTAAGAGGATACCACACCACCAAATAAACGAAATGGGTTTAATGGGAGGAAATGACACCTGGAGACATGGTGGGGGACCTCAAGATTTGAAGGTGTTTCACTGAGTTGGGGGAATAGTCTTTCTGGTGGTCGCTCAAGGGTGCAAGCAAGATCTGTGGGCGTGCCAGCATTTCACCGGCTGTGGTGTGGGCTCTCAGAGCATGCCGATTTCCTGACTCTCTAGAAAGATATTCTTGGATAAGCAGACCAGGAGCACAGGGTTCCCTCCAAGAATCTTTCCATCTCCCAGATTCTGATTGTTTCCATCACAGGGAGCAGGAGACAAAGAGTTCAGAAGTCGTTAATTGTATTCACTTGTGTATTTTCCCCTCACACATGGAGAAAGGCAGGGAGGGTACTTAAACTTCTTCACATAATTTCTCCCCGGGAGACTCATTGTTAGCAGAGGTAAACAAAAATGACTGTAATTTGGAGACCACGCTAATGTAGCAACTCAGTTTAGAGTTATGTGTTTAACTTGAAGGTGAAAATAATTTTAGTTTTCCTTTTTTATGGACAGGAAATTAGTTTTCGAAAATCCCCTAGAGGCTCGTAATGGGAGCCTGTTAGTCTTAGTTAAATTTTTCTTGTCATACCTGTGCTGTTTACCTGAGTTATGAAGTGACATAACAAATTTTCTGTCAGTGTTCATTGAAATGTTAATTAGTTGCCTGGCAGTGTAAATGGGGGAGGGGGAGCTTTCTATACCATGTGTATCATCATCAGTTTTAGGAAACAATCTGTTTGTTTTCAAATTTCAAAATATGTGTTTTTCTATAGAAGGAATCTAGAGGAAGAAAAGACCCAGGGTGCAGAAGGCTGTTTTGAGAGCACAGGTCAGTCTATTTCACTCTCATTTAGGAAATTGCTTCTTAACCTTTAATGTGCACCCAAATAGCCTAGGGATCTTGTTAATTAACATAACCAGGATGGGGCCCGAGTTCTGTCATCCTTAACAGCTCACAGGTAATGGCACGGGACCCCAAACCAAGCTTTTAGTTGGAAGGAGTAAATGGTTAAAAAATCCTTGGAAAAAGAAACTCTTTCAAAATATCACATTTTCTTATCCCTGTTTGGGGGATACTTTTGTGTAATAACATCACAGTTTCACAACGGCAGAAGGATACATTTAGATGCAGCATCTATTTTATTTCTGTGAATCTTCCTAATACCATTCTGGTGAGTGAGGGGGTGGTTAATTGCATCCGAGTGGGGATATGGTGGGAAAAAAAACATCAAGACCTAAGTAAACACCATTTGTAATAAATCGGCTAATCGCATTTTACAGCTTTTCAGTTCTCAGATGTCCTTCAAAGTCTGGGTCCTGCATCAGGAGTGAATGCTGGGAGCAGTGGGATGTCTTCTGCTTCTGGTCTTGCAGGGAACCTCACAGTAACTTCTGGAGGTGTCCAGGATTCAGAACAAATATCCTCATTCTTTTCTAGTCATTCTCTCTTTGGGAGGAAATGAGTGGGGGCCAGGAGTGGGGACTCAGGGGGTGGCAGTGGGAGGCAGGGTAGCTATTTATAGAATCGCTGCACTGCCCCTGGCCATAGCTGCAAATTGCAACTTTCCCAGTATCCTAGAGGGAATAACAGCTCAGACTCCAAGCAGAATCAATGGTAGGTATCGGGCACCTCAGTCAAGAACTTTCTATCCCTGCATGGCCAGCCATCCTCCCCCTCAGCCATTTAGCAGAGTACCAAGTCCATTAGGTGATCCAACTTAACAGTAGTTTCCGTGCTTAATTTCCAGTTCCCGTGTAACTGGAAAACTAGATTCATGTGGATGGGACTGAGGACAGAGCACAGTTGACTTTGCATGTTCTGTGAGATTGGTGGGAAGTTCATTGACTTCATCTGCATAATGAGGGTATGCGTGTGTACTACACAGGCAAACACGTGTACCCATTTACATTTCTGTTCTCTGAGACAGGCGCACTAGGAGAAAACCAGATGGGGTTTAAACAACTGTGCAAATTTCAGATTTTAGACAAAAAAGCTGAATTTTTAGGAGTAGTAGTTTAATAAATAGTTTAATAACTTAAATCTTGCAACCTGGCACGTGTATGAACTGCTGGAGGTGGAATATGCCACAGAGTTTGGCATTGTTTGGAACTGTAGTTCTTATTTATGCTTCTAGGGACTGTGATATTGTCTCAGACGTCATGGACTATTATGATATCTGACTAATTGAGTTTAACCATTCCTTATAACATGTAACATTATTTTCTAATTTAACTTCCTCTAGATTGGGGGAGGAGAGGAGGAAACTATTGTCCTCAAGCTCGAACATAGGTCAGGCCTATAATAAGGCAAGCATTTGGTTATTGTTTGGTTTGCACTAGTGTCATGAAATTGATGCATTTTCTTTTCACATGAGAGAAAACGCTACTTATTAGCAATCAATATACAATGCAAATAACCAAATAGGTGATTTAGAACTCAAAAAAAAAAAAAAAAGGACTATCTTGCTGGGTGTGGGGGACACATGACTGTAACTCCCAGTGGCTTTGGAGGCTGAGGCAGGAGCCCCACAAGTTCTAAGCCAGTCTCATCAATATAAGGAGGCCTTAAGCAACTTGGCAATACCCTGTCTCAAAATTAAAAATTTTAAAAAAGGGCCTGGGATGTGGCTCAGTGGTTAAGTGCCTCTGGGTTCAATCTCTGGTACAAAAAACTCAGTGGTTGGCTCTGTTGGGTTAAGAGATCCTTAAGAACAAATCAACCAACAGTGGCCAGCTGCGTTCTGAACTTCAGTTGCATTATATAGACTTTTGGTTGGGGTCCCTGTCTTGGCTGAGAAGATAGGTCGCTAGCATGTCCCTAGTGGCTTCTTTTCCTACCAGCCATATACTATGGCAGGGACCTCCTGGTGTCACTTCTTGGAACTGCTGATGTAGAAAGTGGCACTGGAGCATGAGGACTTGACCTCAGGCTGAGAAGCAGGCAGCTCTGTGGTCACAGACTCTGTAGTTTATTGACATGGAGGCTCAGGGCTTCCTGGAACGGGGCAGATAAACCTTCCCTTCCAGTCTTTCAGGACCCAAATGCTTTGGTCCTTCCATGTTCTGAAATGCCCTTTCTCACCCCTCTCCTGTCACGTATTGTAATGAAGATTGATCTGAGGGAGGGCACAGCCTTAGTGACCCTCTGAGCAAAGTGACAGCTGCCTGTGCTCCCCAGGACATAGACTTCAGCCCCCGCAGAGCAGGAGCACTTCAGCTACAAGAAGAAGACTTCTCAGTTGTGATGTAAAATCTAACAGGTGTAGAGTTCACCTAGCACACCAGCTGCAGCGCTAGCTGTGTGACTGACTGCAGGATGAACCCTTTGGCCTGGGCCCAGGTTTAGCAATGCAGCTGAGGTTCATGGAGTCCAGGGCAGAGCTGTGCTCAGTCTGCTGTGTCCTTAGAAGTACGGCCAGGCACAGAGGCCAGCCAGCCAGTGCCGGGACGACTCTCCTATCGCATGACTTCATTGAAGATAGTTCATTCCCTAGCATATGGTACAACTTTCTCTGAGAACTATACCTCCTACATGAATTCCTTTATTTTTTTTTAAATAAATTGAAATTTATTTAAAAAAAATCAATTTAGTAGAGTTGGATACCTTTTTGGTGGAAGAGCTGGTGAATTTTATCTACTACCTAGCCACCCCTTCCCCCAAATGAAACCTTCAAGGCTTAGTTAACACGTTCCAAGTATAGGAATTAAATCTTTATAAGTCTGAAAAGAAGCATGGCCATTTAGTTTCTAATATTTAGGTACATAATTAGTTACATAAATTAATTCTAATCTTTACTTTTATCCCTCAGCAGGCTGAAAGTCATATTTTAGGGCCCTAAAATATTTCACACAATAAGGAAGCATAGTACATATATAATACAGAAGGCTTTAAGATACTTTTTTTCCTCTGGATTTATAGGTTTCTGGATTGAGGTGAGCAACCATGTCTTAAGCCAGACGCAGAAGTGGATAGACCACATTGCTAGCCCCTGATGTGCTTATACTTTAGTTTGGAACAGATTAATTCAAATAGTCTGTGCAGAGTTCTTACCTGCAGAGGATCCTGTGGAGCACATAAAAGGAGGTTTGGAGATTTCCTGGAGGAAGTGAGAACCAAGTCTTAAAGGATGAACAGGAGTAGCCAGGCCCAGAGCAGGGGGATGTGGTAGGAGGAGTCAGGTGAGCCGAGGCAAAGAGGTGAAAGATGGCAAGCTGTGGGCAAGAGCAGTGGTTAGTGCAGTTACCTTCCAACCCGTGGCATTCAGTAGGGAGAGTGGGAGACAAGGTTGGGGACTGGAATTGGACCAGTTCTGAGAGGGCTTTGCGTGGTTTTCTGAAGAGCTTGAACATTTCCCATTAGGTAATGGCCAGCCACCGAAGGCTATGGGCAGAGAAACAAAATGATCACATTTTTATTTCGTCATTTCTAGAAGGCATCGGCTGTGAATAAGTCTGGTGGAGGTCAGACAGGGAAAACTAGAGCAGGAGATGGGTAGGGCTGGGTGGGAGGGGGCCCGAGGGGCCCCAGGTGATTCTAGGCTGTCCAGCCTGTGTGATGAGCTGGGAGACACAGGAGGCCGAGCAGCCGGGTGCATTCAGTGCCCAGGACCACACAGGTAGGAAGCTTGTGCACCCGAGCCTGGGCTTTCGGAAGGTTAGGATGCATTAGTGTACAGGTGTTGGTGAGAGCCAGGAACTTGGCAGATGGTCACTGGAGGCCAGTGGGTGGGGGGGGAAAGGCTGCAGTGGAATGAGACTAAGAGAGTGGGGTCCCTGTGAGCTCTAGTGCCTTAGCCATCATCTAAGGTGAGATCCCGGAAGCAGTGTCTGGCGGGGCAGTGGAGGTGAAAGGAAGGATGGGGGGAGGTAAAGTGTGGCTTTGAATGTTCTCACTCTTGAGGGGAAGGAAGGAGGAAGGTCTCGGAGGAGGAAGAGGCGGGTCATACCAGAGTAAGAGGAAGACACCAGAATGATATAGATGTGGATATCGTGGGTAGAGAACTCTCCCTCTCTCTCTCGCTCTCTCTCTCATGCTCTCTCTCATTTCCTCCATGTCTATGAGGAATGGAGATTCCAGAAAATCTTCAAAGTGGATGGTATTAAATGTGAGTCTGTACAAGGTGAATGATAGGTGCTTCATAGTTACTTCTGAATAAGCCATTTAATGAAAAGTCTGCATAAGCCACTTTAGCATAAATCTCTGTCATACTCTGTGTAATTTAATTAGAGTGTTTTGAAAGTCATTTTGATTCAGAAGTAATTGGGTGAGGCCTCATCGCTAGGGAAAATTAGCTTACTTGTCTAATTGTGGAGTATATTGAATGGATTTTAAAAATATTGTGTTCAGGCACGAAAGACTGACAGTCCGGAGCTCCAGGGTATGATGTTTGGTGGCAGTATTATCTCCTTGGATAGTAGGGCTCTTAGGCCAGCCGCTTCAGTGAGCTGTAGTGTCTCTTACATGTCAGGAAGGGTCACGAGCCCTTTACATATGCTGTATCATCTCATTTAATATTCTCAGCCTGTGAGGTAGGGTCTGTTCTTCCCCATTTTACAGAGAAGGAAGAAAAGCCACCAAGTCTCACAGCGAGTGTGGCGGAGCTGACCCCTTCACTCAGGCAATTACACATAGCCGCTGTCCTATAATAAGTGTATCTGAATGACAGAATGGTCAGGCATGAGTTCTGAGATCCCATCCCACCTTAAAAAGTCTGACAGATATACGTACGTCAGATATGTTCCCTATCACACGCACACACAGTCTCTGACTGTTTCAGCGTAGTATCCATGGAAAAATATCTTGAGATTTATTTTGGACCTTTTAAACTCGGAAAAATGTAGAACACGGTGTCCAAGTTATTGTATATTTTGGGCTGGTGGAATTCTAGGGAAGCAGGCTTCCCTCTGTATGAATTGTCTGTCACTCATTATCACTTCAGGTTGTGTTTTTTGGTCCATATATATATATTTTTTTAATATTTATTTTTTAGTTTTCGGCAGACACAACATCTTTGTTTGTATGTGGTGCTGAGGATGGAACCCGGGCCGCACGCATCCCAGGCGAGTGCGCTACCGCTTGAGCCACATCCCCAGCCCTTTTTGTCCATATTTAAAGTATAAAACACACTGACTATATGTTTCCATTAAACCACTAATTGCCAAGTTTTATGGATGGAGGAAATAGTAACAACCGCTTACTACAGCTGGTCATATCTACCAGCACACCTCAATGTGACTTTATTAATGGCAGTAATGATGGTGCAGCAATAAAATCAGTAGACCTACCTTATGAAAGGCATGTGAAATTGGGTATGGGGGCTTTTTTGATGTAGATGATCTTACTTCTTTAGATGCTGCAAAAGGTTAGACTATCTCTTCTAGCTGTATGACTCTGATTCGATACAAAGTGTTGCTTTGGTAACATGGAAGGAGTGAATGCATTTAATTTATGTCATGAGAGAGTTTAGGTAAAGCAAAGCTAATAGATTCCTGGCTTAAGGGACTGTGACATATTGAAAGAGATGACAAAAATAACTGTAAATGTCTTCTCTGAACATCTGTGAGAATAAGACAAATTTTAAGATAGGTTTAAAAATCCACTTGGCAGGCAAAATTCTACAAAGGCAACCTTTGAAAATGGAAGGGCAAAAGGTTTCAAACCAGCCTGCAGGGGGTTCAGACTCTGACCTGCCATTTTCTAGTTGTGCTATCTTAAATAACTTACCCTTTTTTGGGGGCTCCATTTTTATTATTCTTTGGTACCAGGGATTGAACCCAGGGCACTTTACCATTGAGCCACATCCCCAGCCCTTTTTATTTTTTATTTTGAGACAGGGTCTCACTAAGCTGCTTAGGGCCTCACTAAATTGCTGAGGCTGGCTTTGAACTTGCAACCTTCCTGCCTCAGCCTCTGGAGCCACTGGGATTCCAGGTGTGCGCTACCACACTTGGCTCAGTTTCCTTATGTTTAAATGGAGATAATACTACTGATTTTGTTTTAAGGATTAAATGAGATAATATGTATAAATAGCCTAGCACATAGTTCAAAAATGGTAATTTATTATTAAATTCTTTCTTCCCTTCACACAATTTCTAAATGTTTTAAATAGCACCTGTATTCAATGGCTCCATCCATCCTGCTGCTTACAGATATTTAGAAGCATTTATTTGAGCCATTGTTTGGTTTTTATTTACTTTTTAATTGGTATCTTTTTTTCCCAAGTCTGGGCTTGTTTAATGGCTACGGTTAAATAGTCTAATAATTTCTTTCATTGAGAGCAAAGTGTTTTTTTTTTTTTTGTGTGTGTGTGTGTGTGTGTGTGTGAGAGAGAGAGATGGAGAGACTTCTTACTGTGCCTCATTGCTAATATAAAGAGCAATATGTATTGTAGGTGCTAAAAATAACTGCCTTTTTATAAATATATATGCATTTTAATTAAAATATAAAGTTAAAACACAGGCAAATGAGTGGAGCAAATCTGATATTACATTATTTAATATTAATTGTTTAAGGTGACCTTTAGGTGCAAAGACTTTTGATAGCTCCAGTGACATAATTTCTAGAAATTCTCTTCCACTACTACCAAAGTGAGGTCTTTCTCCTATTTCAGATGGATGCCTGCACCTCACTTCCTGTCCCTACCTCGGTCCATACCTGCATGCTTGCTCACTTTCTGCACCTAGAAAGACCCCAGACTCTCCGGTTGAATTATAGCATTTTGTGGTGTAGGTGTACAAAACTTGAATCACATGTGTTCAGCATTCTTGTAGACCTCAAATTTGGGTGCTTTCTGTTCTATTGATTCCTTTCATTCTTTTATGAGTGCATTAATTGCTGATGTGGAACCTAGGATAGCTTAACATTGAATTGCTCAGTTTTAGAAAACTCAGAGACGAGTCATTATATGCTTCTTTTATACTAAACTAGGGAATCAATACCTCCAAGTTTGATTGATTGATTCTTTCAGTGCTGGGTTTTCAATCCATGGCCTGCTGCATGCAAGGCAGGGTTATACCACTGATTAATGGCATAGAGCTACATCCTCAGCCTGCTTAAGTTTTTTTTTTTTTTTTTTTTGTGGGGGGGAGGGGGTAGTTGTTTTTCCTCTTGGTGACATCTGTGAGGGTTGTCTAACTTCAGATATTAAAATGACACAGTGGGCTACACTTTAGGGGTTTGTATTGGTTAGCTTCTGTCAGGTGATGCTGCAGTAATAAAGACCCCCCAGTCTCAGCGGCTTACAATGACAAGGGATAGTTCTTGTTCATATTCCGTGGCAGTTCAGGGTAAAGCTCTGCTCTAGTGCCTCTTCCATTCCAGGGCCCAGGCTGAGAGGATGTGCCCTCTTTGGAACATGCCATCTTCTTATTGGGAGGAGAAAACGGAGGTTCTGCGGGATGTGGCCCATGTCCTGTGGCTCCCACTTTGGCTTGATAAGTCATAAGGATGAGCCTGACATCAGTAGAGTGGGAAAAAAAAATCTCTTGCCAAGCAGCACTGCAAGTCACATGGCACCCAGCAGGGGTGCATGTCCTGTTAGAAGAGAGCGGTGAGAAATTGGAAACAGTGATACAGAATTCTATGCCATTAATCAGTATCTTTCTTTTGATGAATTAGTATTTTTAAATTAAAGCAACAAGATTCCAAAAGGAACTTCCAGAACTATCTGTTGGTGTATTCTTTTATATCATGAAAGATCTCTGCCTTTTGGCCTGTGTTCATTTTTTTGGTGGGATGGCGGGGGGCGGGCTGAACCCAAGGGCGCTCTGAGCCACATCCCCAGCTCTATTTTGTATTTTATTTAGAGACAGGATCTCACTGAGTTCTTAGGGCCTTTCTGAGTTGCTGAGGCTGCTGAACTCTCGATCCTCCTTCCTCAGCCTCCCTGGTCTGAGTTCTTTTTCCTGGCACTTATTACCTCTTCAGATTTCCTTGACAAAAGAGGATACTGTCCAAAAAAAGCTGATGAAGTGTTTCCATCCGAAGAGTGGAAGAGTGAACATTTCCTTGTGGCGGGCGTAAAATATTAGGGAAATATTTTTTGAAAGTGTGTATTTATTGAGTATTTCATCTTCTAAATAGTTTGCCTTCACTTTAATTAGCTTCTGATTCTTAAATTAATAATTTGATTTAGCTTGCCACTGACAGATTAGAATCAAATTCTGAGTGAAGAATAAAATCCATTCCTAAATTGGAAGGGAATCAATTATTTGATATACAGGAAAAAAAGTTTTATTGTTGCTTTCTTTAACCCAGGCTTTATTTATATCTTGAGACTGTTTTTGACTTTTGGAGCAAAACTAAACAGGAAAAGGAGGTATGTGAGCTCACATATAGACAGGGAGTGGAAATCCACCATGGGTGCAGGCGAGGGATTGAAAGTGTGTTTCACGTGTTCTGGAATTTAGTAGGAACTCTCCGCCTAGGTTTACCTTCTCCTATGTTGTACCTTCTAAACTTTATAACCAACAGGGACTGTATTCATGTCCTCAGAAAAGAAAGAAATATAATGCATTTCTGTAAAGTAGGACAACTTTTCTTTCTGTATGTGTTTGATTTATATGATCTCAGACCTCTGCTCAATATTATGGGAATAAGATACCACTGTACGTTAATTTCAATGAAATCGATGGAGGAAAGAGTCCATACCAATATTGTGAAATACTTAATGATGTTTAAAATCTTTGAGAGACCCGGGCAAAGTAAAAATAATAAGCAAAATAAATGAAAATGTGGTCATTGCTTTCTAGCCTGATCATCAGGATAAAGTATTTTGAACTGATTGCAAAGTACTTTGCAGAAAGCCCATTAGAGAGAATTAAAACAGAAAGATTGCTATTCCTTAATGGCTCAGCGGAAGATCTTTTTCTGCTTCCAAATCTTTTCTAATTCTCATCACTTAACCTTCTTGGTTGTATAAACAACAGGTTCTTTCCCTCCATATTGTCCAGAGCTGTGTGTATATCAGGAAACATTCTCTTAAGCAAATATCATAGATGGTTTAAAAAGCCAAAGTAAATCCTGAATTTTATATTTCTATATCTCAGGTTGAGATTAATCAATTTAAAAGAGCAAAGTTTTTAGGTGCTCATGCATAACTTTTGCTTTCTTTTTGCGTATTTGCTTTGTGATCTAGTTTAGCGAGATTGTGGGGTCCAAGTGTGTATGTATTCATGAGGATCTTAGATCATGTCATCTGCAAATGCAAAGAGTTTTGCTACTTCCTTTCTTTTTTTTTTTAATGTTTATTTTTTAGTTTTCGGCAGACACAACACCTTGTTTGTGTGTGGTGCTGAGGATCGAACCCGGGCCGCACGCATGCCAGGCGAGCGCGCTGCCGCTTGAGCCACATCCCCAGCCCCTTGCTACTTCTTTTTAAGTGGCTTTCTTTCTTTTTATTTCTTTTTTTGCTCAGTTGACCTGTCTAGAATCTCTTGGAGCATTTTGAATAGTGATTAGAAGCTCTTAGTCATTCCTGATTGGGCATGGCATTATCTTTGGGATTTTCAAAGATGCCCCTAGTTAGGTTAAGATGTTTTCTTCTATTCTAAGTTTGTTGAGTGTTTTTATCACGAGCAGTGCTTGTTTTTGTCAGAGGCTTTTTCTGCTTCTATGGGATGATCATTTGGGTTTTGTTTTTTATTCTAGTAATGTGGTTTCATATATATATATATATTTAAAATATTTTATTTTTTAGTTATAGGTGGACACAATATCTTTATTTTATTTTTTATGTGATTCTGGGGATTGAGCCCAGAGCCTCACGTATGGTAGGCAAGCGCTGTACCTCTGAGCCACAACTCCAGCCCTGGTTTCATATATTAACTAATTTTCATGTGTTGAACCAACCTTGCATTCCTGGAATATCTTACTTGGATGTGGTGTATTAATTCTTTTGTGTGTTGCTGGGCTCATTTTGCTAACTTTTTTTTTTTTAATGATTTCCTTTTTTGAAACACAACTTTTATCAGTTTCTTCTATGATACTGGAAGCTCATGAACACTGATGAGAAAAATAAAGGAAACATGATTTTCCCATGACCTCTGTATGGAAATATGAAGGCTTATTTCTGCATACATTCTAAATGACTGTTCTTTAAGTAGACATAACAACATCTCAAAATATGCCTACCTGATTATTCAAGTTCAGGAACTTTTACATAATGATTTTCTAAAGAAATTTGACTTGGCATGTGCTTAAGAAATTCCCACATATTTCTTATATAACACACTTAGAATTTAGGTTCTGACCCTGTACATAGTTGTTCCGTATTTTTAAGCTGTTTCCTAATCAATAAACAGGATTATGAGGAAGTCATTAGGGCATATGAATATGCCTGTGAATGTAATGAAATGAGCAAAACATCCCAGACGTCCCCTGTCCTGATCAGACATTGCATATCCTCCTCCTCCTCTGTGGGGCACTCATCCAGGGCATCTGTAATGGCGCACAAGGCCCTGGGATCTGGTTTCTAAACCACCATTCCAAAAGTTCTCAACTTCTCCACAGCTTCATTTTCTCATTTGAAAATGCAGATGGCAGATGTCTTGCCCAACTCCAAGGGCCATTGTGAGGGGTTAAAATGGCATAACCCATGGAAATAACTTGAAAACTACCCAGACCTATATAAATGTAAGGATGTCATTTCTTTCCATACCTCTTGACTTCCCAACAAAGATACTTTCTTATTAAAGGTTTAGTAGCCAGACATTGGAAAAATTCCAAAACATGATCTAGAAATATCTCCCTTCAATAGAACAAACTTGGTAATAGATGCAAGCTGACTGACCAGGACCTGAATTGTTAACGGGGTCATTGCATTGTCCTTCAGTAAAAAGAACCATTGTCCTGTTCTTCTCACCATTAGGTTCTATTAGATGTGTAGTCCTTAAGACAATACAGCCATAAGCTTCAAAATTCTCACAAGCCAGATATGTTATCTCAAAAGGTTTTCTGTGGTTTCCTTAGCAAATAAACGGGGTTGGAACTTGGTATCCCAGTATTTGACTGAGTTTGAATTCTATGATTTTTCTGACCACAGTAAATCAAGTGCTGACATCTTGAAGCCCTGTAGGAGGGTCTTTGGAGCAAGACATAACCCAATGTCTGCACGAGACCTGCCAAATAGCCCAACCACAGCTGTAAATGCACTTCAGCCTGGCTCACCCGTTTTGTCAGCAGAGTGCAGTCACACTGACCCATGAATCACAAGTGCATTGAGCACCTACTTATATGTGAAATACTACACTGGCTTGGGAACCCAGGAAGTAATGTGGCCCCTGCTCTAAAGAAGCATACTGTCTGGTTGGAGAGATACCAGTAACTGTGAAACGGGCTGGAAGGTCCAGACTTGCAGACTATGAGCTCTATCTGGAAAGGACCTTACAGATCATCTTTCCATCCCAGCTTCCTGCATTTACAGCAGAGAAAACTGATCCCTGTAACTAAATGCTAATGTCTGTGATATAGACCGGGACTGCTCAAACCTAGCTGCTTCTCAAAAATCAAGCAAGGATCCAGAATCCCTGAGGCTGGGCCCTAGGAATTTGTATTTGGGTCCCACAATTGGCTTGTAGATTTGACAATGGTAACAGTCAGGCTGAGTGTGATTTGGATTTTAGGGTATATGTATAATGGGGCCATGCACGTTGCACACGGGGTGGGGAAGATTGCAGTGGACTGGAGCTTTGGGTCTGGGGCACTCAGAGCTGGGAATAGGCAAGGTCGAGACCATGAGAAAGATATTCTACATCACTTGACTCTCCTGGGAGGCAGAGGGCTACCGGGGATTTTGTACATTTGGTTTGAAAAAGAGTTGTATGTAACCTTCTGCTTACAAAACCTGATAATAACTCAAACTTTTAAGTTGCACGAAAGCACTTAATTGCATTGCAAGTAATTCTGCATTCCCAAATTCATTGTATTTGACTGAGCATGATTTTTTCCCCTAGTTTATCCTCCGTATCATGGTGAATATCTCCACTGTCTTTCCTGAATTGTTTTGAGACAGCCACTGATGATTCTGTATGCTCAGTTACTATATTTCCTGGTAATAAAGGAAACTGATATGCAATGAACTAATATATCGATCAGGATAAAGAAGTGTACTAGGGAAAATCAGGGTAAACATCTAATATTTATCAACTGTTGAAAATGATTTTTTTTCCAGGAAGTGAGTTAACTTTGTGGTCCTTTAGATATTATTGAGGTACGTGAAATTAGAGACTACCTCTAAAGTCTCTTAGAGTAAATAAATTGATTTATCCAGTGTATATAAGAGGACACCAAACTGAATTTCCTGTCTGTGACAAAAATCTGCTTTGTATTGATGTCTGTTTTATAGATGTGTTCATTTCACTGTCAAACTGTTAAACACAGGTAGGTGTTTTTGTTTGTTTGTTTTTTGAGGAGGGGGACACTGTGACAGATCTCCCAGGTGTGACTAGGTTGAAGACAGGAACCACAGAGCAACAGCCAGGAGCAGGGCCTGGAGTTCCGATCCTTCACTCTGCCACTCGGTCCCCCACTCTGCCACTCGCTAGCTGCATAACTGTGGAAAAGAACAAGACCTACCTCAAAGAGGCAGATCGTGTGGGCATCGGGGGAATGAACGTGTGTGAAGACCTGGTACCAGGCGAGGGCACAGTGTGCATTGAACTGTCAGTAGTTGTCTTTGTGGCAGTGCCCCCGCACCCAACCTGGCACACGGCATGTGGTCATTGTACATTAAAAAAAAAAAAATGTGGGACTGAATCAATTGTGGTAAACTTCTGTTAAGTTACTTTTTTCTTTAAGCTGTTTCCATCACGCATATGCCCAAGGCGTCAGTAATTTGTAGTGAATGGTATAATTAATGGGATGAGTATTTGGCTTAAAGGGTCTGTGTGGTCCTGAGCAGCAGCTCTGGGGCTCGGAGCCGAGACTTTGGATGAAGACCGGAACTCTGTGGCTTTCACTGGAAGTTAGAACCTGCGCCAGCACCCAGATTCTCAGGCCGGGAGAGGCGGGGAGCACTCTCCTGGGTCTGTCCCTTGGGCTGCTGGCTGGCTCTCTGTCTTTGTTCTCTGCCTCTGTCTGTCTCCAGCCTGTGCCCCCTGCTGTCTTCGGTGCCCCCTTCTCTCTCATCCAGCCCCATCTGCCTCTGAGCCCCGCAGCCTGCCGTTCCTCAGCGGCAGGTCAGGAGACCCTCTCCCTCGTCCGAGTCTCTCTTTTTTCCTTTTTGCCTTTTCTGAGAAGGAAGCCTGCAGCTTTCATCAGATCCCAGAGGCATCGTGACCCTGCCCTGGGCTGTGCGGGTGGAACGGCTCTGGCAGCAGCCACTTCCCATGACAGGCAGAGGCAGGGGGGAGGCAGAGGCTGGGGGAGCCTGAGGACAGCGCGACTGAGATCCTTTGTTAGTGTTTCCAGGTGCCGCGGGAGCGTGGGCACTGACGGGTGCTTGGCAGAGCCATTCTGAGGCAAAGGGCCTGGACAGCAAGACACGGCTGAATCCCTTCCTGGCCGCTGCACGGGCTGGGGGCTCGAGTGAGGTCGCCTGAGCATGGACACAATGCCCGCCATGGTTTGGAAATTGAGCCACTCAGACCTCAGAGCCTGCAGGGCGCTCCCCCCTCTGTCGTGCCAGGAGGCACGGTGGGAGTCAGGTGGCTTCCCTTCACCTTAATTGCCAATGAGCTGATTGACACAGACTTTCTCCTAGCTCGACACAACTGCTCCAAGAGAAATGTCCTTGTTCTCTGTTTAAAATCAAATGCAGGGGGCCGATGTGGTCTATAAGGGCTTAGGAATTCCAGTGCCCTCTTAGGAGAGCCATTTTACAAAAATGCATCTCGCACTGTATCTCAAGGACTTTGCAAGTATTAATTTGAGTTGTCCTGAAGGTCACGGCTCAATGACAAAACCACGACCCGGTAGCTTCACGTATCCCTTTTAGAGCTGTGACGTAGCCCTCAGTTTCCCTCTTCCATTATGCAGTTTTCAAATTGACCACACAAAAGCTTTAACGCGACTGATGGCAGTGTGCTTCCGCTGCTGTGGCAGGAGCAGGGACTTCTCGTATAGTCTGGCTAGGCAGCAGGAGTCCAGAGGCCACCCACCCATCAGTTAGGGGGAAGATAGGATGTGTTGGGGGCTTCCCGTTACATGTGGTCAGACAGGAGGCTTTCTCAGGAGAACATTCTTTTGCCAACTGCGTGTGATAAAGCCAGAGTTATATTTCAGGAATTTGGACCTGTCTATATTTAGCATCCAGAAACCACCACAGGGTCCGTCATTGGTTAGGAGTTTCTACCCTGCTTCTTGCACCAGTTAGATAATTCAGGGGTACAGGAACAGTGGCACATTTGGAAGTTAGTTTGTTCTTCCACTCATTCATTAATTCCTATCACAACGCATCTTATTTTTCCCCCTGACACTGTGTTTATTTACAGAGCCTTTTGAGAAGGATCTGAATTCTCTTTGATGAGAAAGAAAACAAAAATCACATAATGAGAAATTAAAATTAAGAAAAAAAACTAGAAGGGCTTATGTAATTTGGCAAGCCCTCTTGAAACGCTTTCCAGGAAACCAGAGAAGAAAAATTACTAAATCAAGGAAAGAAATGTCAATAGGAATCTCTTTCTTTAAGGGAATTTAAAACACCACAGACAGACAGACAGGCAGGCAGACAGAACTTTTTGTGAGATTCCAGTTTTTTTTTTCCCCTAAGAGGCATAATTTGTTTACAGAAGCTGCCTCCTGAGAGCTGTTGATCAATAAGAAGCTTACTTCTGGCCATGTTGCTCATTACAATCCTGTTTTTTGCTTCCATATGTATAAAGTGGGGCTGGGCTCACGGGAGAATTAAGTGAGTGGGTTCTCGCACTCAGCACCCTCACCCTCTTCTTGAGCGGGGTGAGTCAGGGTCAGTGTTAGAAGTCCAAGTTCTCCCCATTCTCCTCTTGTCTGTGGATCTAGAATGTGGGTGGGGCACCGGGTGGACTTTCCCCCATGCAGGTGGGAGAGAAGGGTGCAGGTCGGTGGGAGTCTGGGAAGACTGATCCAGGAGATCTGAGGGAGGCTCTGTTGGAGGAGTCCTGGGTCAACAGGGGCTCCTGCCATGGTGAGGGTTTTCTTGTTTGTCCAGCTCTGTTCAGCGTGGCTGCCCAAAGGCCTCCTTCTCTGTCCCCAGCGCTGAGTGAAGGACAGAAGGTGGCTTTCAGGAAGAATCCACCTGCTGCAGCTTGGAAACAACTTTGAGGTTAAAGAGAAGAGGGGCTTTGGTGTAGAGCACTCCTCTTACCTTTAACCACGACCTTCCTGCTCCTTAAGGGTGGTGACCCGATTCCCCTGGCAGGGGGTGGGCCTGACTACCTGTGGGAGACCCCTCAGGAGTGTGAGGCTTTTGCTTGGGGCTGAGGGTCTCTGTGCATGGTTCAGGCTCCATTGCTGGTTTCTGAGCCTTTCGACCTCTGTGGGTCCCTGGGGTCACTGTGGGCCTCCTCTCTGCTCCTGTCCTACCTGCGGGCACCCCTCCGCCTGCTCCCGTGCAGCCATGGCCTCCGTCTGGCTTCGTCGTGGCTGTTATTCTAGATTTCCATCCCCTTTTGAGCCATTCTCTTTTGGGAAATGACAAGAGTCCACTCTCAGGGCCCTGAGGGGGACGGACAGCATTTAAGTTTTCTTGAAAACAGAGGGTGATGGGATGAGGCTTCCCGGGTAGCCCTACACGGTGTCCACCTGGGGGATGGAGACAAGAGGGGCTGAGCGTGAGCCGGCGTGTGGTGGCTGTGCGTGGTGGGGTCAGGACAGAGCCTTGTTCAGTCTGACGGGCAGAACTTTTCTTCTCTTTGTCCCCAGAAGAGGACAACAGATGCCCTCAGGCTCTGGAGTAGAAATTTGGTTGTGAAACCTCCAAAATATACTGATTCTTAATCTTCATCCATAAATTGGCCATTTGGCCCAAATAATATAAATTATTTCCTTCCAGAAGAACAGAAGAGAAAAAGTAGTGTTTGCTTCATTTCTCTGCCTATGTGTGTGTGTGTGTGTGTGTGTGTGTGTGTGTGTGTGTGTGTGTTGTCTTCTTTTTTTCTCTTTTGCTGATGAATAGACCCTTCCTCTGTCCTTCCATCTTTCCTTTCTGCAGTTGAGCACTGAGAGGGTAGGTTTTTCTTTTCCATGTTATCTCCAGGTTTCAGGAAAACGATTTGTAAGACAAATCTACTAAAGCTCTTTTTTTTTTGAGCCTTCTGGGGCTAAGATCCCAGATAAAAATGAAATAGAAAAGAAAACCTTTGAGATGAACTGTGTTTGTGTTTTAATTAGAATTAACAGGTTCTTTGACGTAGCCAAACCAAATTGCAATAGACACCCTCACAGTGTCGTACAGACGGCAGTCACCGCGAAGAGCGGCGGATCATTAAGAGCATCTCGCCCACAGTCTCTCTGGTGATCGCGACAACCTGACACAGCAGGCAGCATCGCTTCTCAGAACAGATGGGAAAAGCGAGACGTGAGCTTCAGCCCAGTTACGGCCGCACACGGGATGCCCTTCTCCTGGGTCATTCTGATTCCGAAGCCACGCAGGTGCTCTCTCTACCTCTTTTGAAGGGTGTCGCAGTCCTCGGAAGATCTGTTGGTGATTTCTGGTCCTCCCTCTTGGTTGGCTGGCTGTGCCTAAGGGCTGGAGCACTGCGGTGCCATTGTGTGATGTACACCACTGACTTGAGGACGGCAAGGGCCACTGTGAAGGGCACAGCACAGTGAGGTAACACAAGGAAAATAAGGCCAGGGCTACCTTCACAGCCAGGAGCTCAGGGGACAGCAGCATATGTGAAGATCTCGTCCTCATCTTTTTGAATGGGAATCTCGTAGCATCTCCTTCACCCAGATTCAGACAACGCGCACATAGCCACCAGACCTGCCTGGGGCTGTCGCTTGAGTGACAGAGGAAAACGAGTAAGCAGGGGCACAGCAACCTGGACCATCAGGAGAATTATTTTATTTTATTTTTGTAGTGCTGAGGATGGGACGTGGGGCCTCATGCTTGCTAGGCAAGCACTTGACCACTCCGCTTCACGTCCAGCCCTCATGGGAAGAAGTCTAAATGATCTCTGCAAGCTTCCACGGTGCTGGGGAAGTGGGAGTCCTATCAAGGGCCAGAAGAAAGTACAGTTCATGGTGTAAACATTTTCTAGAGGGCATCCTTATTCTGAGAGCTAAGCAGGGACGGAACATTCCAGTTGAATTCGACATAGGCTGATGGTGCAGCCATCGATACGTCATGCGTGGCAGCCAGATAGAGAAGTACGTTCACATGGTGTATGCTCTCAAGAAGCTGACGTCTTCATGCAGAATCTTCAAATCTGTTTGCTAGTTTCCAGTGGCTTTATTTTTTAATTTTTACTTTTTAGATTATATACATTTGGCCAAGTTTACATCCACAGAGTCAACCAACTGCGGATTGAAAATATTCAGAAAAAATTTTGCAACTGAACTGAACCCGTATAGACTTTTTTCTTCCCATTATTCTCAAAAGAGTGCAGTATAACTACTATTGATGTAGCTTTTGCATTGTGTTAGGTGTTATATGTCATCCAACCCGGAGATAACATGCAAAAGATGATCTGAAGCATGCAGGAGGATTTGTGTAATTATATGCAAGTACTGTGCCATTTCACACAAAGGACTTGGGCATTTTCAGATTTTAGGATTGAGGGAATCCTGGAACTAATTTTACACAGATACCGAGGGACACCTGCATTCCCC
Organism: Marmota marmota marmota; assembly: GCF_001458135.2. Classification (NCBI taxonomy): domain Eukaryota; kingdom Metazoa; phylum Chordata; class Mammalia; order Rodentia; family Sciuridae; genus Marmota; species Marmota marmota. The sequence continues at coordinate 4,204,511 of NW_026000020.1, forward strand.
TAGAAATAAAAACTTAATTCCATTTTATATTATTTTTTCATTTTTTTTTATGCTTCTAGTTGGAAATGTTTTCAAGTTCATTTAATTCAGTTCATTCTGTAGCCAACTGAGCCTGTTCCCTGTGTCATCATTTATGACACTGGTTAAATTAAAAACAAGCCCTGTTGCCCTGGCCAGGAGCACAACAATTCTGAGACATTGCTGGACTTGTGCAGCTGGGTCAAATCCAAGTCCTATGTTGATATTCTTGTAGAGAGAAATCTCTGAGTGAAGGATTGAATGATCCCTAAGGTCACTTCCTGCTCTCAACATAGGATTTCCATTTAAAATAATAGAAATGAACAAGCCTGATATAAAAGCTGTGAGTTCAAGGTGGTAAACACTGTTCTCAGTGGTTTAGACGGACTCTGTAGGACTCCACAAATCTGCACTGATTTACAGTATCTGCTGCATTTTAGCAGGAACTGAGTTCACCAGGCCTCAAGATTTCAATCTTCTGCAGTGTAGTATCCTGTCATGGCCCATGAACTGGTCTTGTGATATGAGCTGGAGTTCCTTATGGCAGTCTGTCTTGATGTGCATTTGCATATTCCTAGTTAGAATATGAAAAAAATGCATATTTAACTAATTGAAATATTTATTTAAAGGAAAGTTTGTCAAGGGAATTGGATTAGGGAAGGAAGAATGTACCTCTGAAGGACAGAGTTGTTGGCCATACAAACAAGAGATGGGAAATCTAGGGAGCTGGATTATCAAAAGTCACCATTATCTAGATGTGCTAAAATTAGAGGTTTGAATTAAATAGCCTCTAATCTGTCAAGTCTCAAAAACTCTGTGATGCTGGGCACTCTTCAAATAAAGGAAACATCACCTTGTTGTTTTCTGTTATTTGAATCAATCAATGGGGAGTTGAATTTGTAGAGACTGAATTTGGGTATTAGCTAGACTCCAGATTCCCAGAGGTCCTAGGTTGGATTAGATCAGGAGGGAGGAAGTATTGGACTGTATTAGTTTGCTATTGCTGCTGTAACAAGTTACCACAAATTTAGTGGCTTAAAGCAACACAAATTCATCAACCTATAGTTCTGAAGATCGGAAGTCTGGGCCAGCATCAGGGTGTCAGCAGGCTCGTGGTCTTATAGAGGAGAATCTGTCTCCTTGCTATGTTTGTCTTCTAGGGGCCTCTGCATTGCCTTGAATCATGATTTCTTTATCTTCAAAGCCTCACTCTGGCCTTTGTTTCTGGGACCCTCCTACTCCTTCTTTTCTGTTTAAGGACCCTCATGATTACATTGGGCCCACCGGGATAATCCAGGATAATCCTCCTGCTCAAGATCCTTAACTTAATCACGTCTGCACAGCCCCTCTTGCCATGGAAGAGAGCACATCCTCAGGTTCTGGGATTAGGAGGTGGACACCTTGGGGAGCCATTCTACCAACTGCACGTGCATAATGTTGATGGCGTTGTGCGGCCTCGGAACCCACACTTCCTTCTCTGGAAAGAAATATTGCTAGCAGATTAAATAAATCATTTTGATTGTTCACAAGGGGCTTCCAGCTTCCCTGTTCCAGCCTCCTGTGCCAGCAGGGGTTTTATTAAAGGGGAAGAGGAGAGAAAATGGGAAAAGAGCCACACAGGAGGCAGTTCTGTCTCTACAAATGGAGGCTAACTCCAGGCTCCCCCAAAGAACCACCCTCCTGTGGTTCAGTATGTGGAGGAAAAGGGCCAGAGCCATGGGTATTTGAGGCTGCTGCTTAGGAAGCATAGTGAGATGTTGGCTTTTAAATTCTCTGGGAGTGCACCTACAGTGGCCACATGGTCTTGGGTGTGGAGGTGCCAAGTATCTACTCTGAGGCACTCGGGATTTCTAAAAGCCCCGGAAGTTACCAAACTCTTGATGGAAAAGAAATTCCTACCCACAGTCCCAATGTGACCCTGATAGTCTTTCTAGTTCTCGGCAGCAGAAGCCCGAGGAATCTATACACTTATTATCTCAAGGGTGACGTTTTAATTGTCACTGTCATAAGAAGATGCCCCTGTTTGTAGTCAGCAATACAGCGGAGGGTAAGGCAGGGTTTAGAGAAGGAATCAGCCCCAGCAGTGTGGCTTCTGCGACAGACTGGACAGGGCATCTTGACACCCGGAGGCCTCCTTGGCTCCTGGAGACACATGCAGTTCTCCGGTCCATTGGCCTCTCTAACCTACCCCTGTGCCAGGTTGAAGGTGACCTGGAGTGGCAGAGAAACACCCACCTGTGTCTTCAAGAAGAGCCTGAACTGCTTTGGGGTGTCGCGTCCGAGCAGCCACTTGGTTCTGGGTCCCATCATCCAGGATCCAAGGCACCTACAGCTCTGGGCTTCAGAGGCACAAAACGTCTCCTAGAGAAATTGGACAACTGGGACACCCGGGGCGTGACATGCAGTGTGTGCCGTCACTTCAGGCAGATGAGTGCGGGGAACTTGGCCAGAACCTATGAGGAAAGGCCAAAGTTGGAAATTGTTATAAAATGCACAATTTGAGATTTTCCTTTATTATGGTTAAATTTCCATCATTCTTTCCCTAATTAACAATACACTGGGCGGCCACGGTTGCCTGGTCTGGAAGTAGGATTCTTCGGGTGTGATAGTTTCTCAGAAATAGAAGTACCTGATTCTCCAGGGTTTCTCCTGGCTGTGCTGGGCGGAAGGGTCTTCACAGGGAGGCTCTTAACAGGATGCTTGAGAAACAGAAGCAAGCAGCCCGCACAGTGGTTTGTTGGTCTTTTTGTTTCCTTCATTCCCAGGCCTTCAGAAAGAAGAGCTCCCTCACTCGAGGGGTGAACCATCAGCCTCTAGGAGTTGTGGTTGCCCAGAACTTGTCTGCTACACAAAGGCTTTGAACGTGGGTTTCTAAGAGGGTTTGGAGCAGGCGCACTGGGGAGATGGGCCAGGGTTTGCCTTGGTTTACCTGGGTCCTTGCATTTTAACGTAGCCCATGGCATGCATCTCTTGGCCTCCTGTCCTCCTGCATGGGTCTTCTCCAACTAAGAAACAGGAGGACTGGCTCAGGTCATTCTTAGGAAAGATAAGGACACTCTCAGCCGCGGAAAGCTCTGTCCCATGTTTTTCTTCCAGGGAGGATATTGTTAGAACTCATTGACATAAGGATAATTTGTCTGTTTTCTAGTAGGAATTAAGAACTTACAATGGTGCCTTTGAACATTGAAATTAGAACATTTTTTTATCTGCCCAGACTGCCTCTCCTCGCCACCTCTCTGTCCGATTCAAAGGTGGACTTTCATTGACCTCCAAATAGCAGTGACTATTTGCAAAATATTCCTTCAATTTCCAAGACTGGAGTTTGTGTTATCAGGATAAACAAGATCAATAGGCCCCTCGTCCTTGACTTCGTCCCAGTGCTGCGTCTTAGGAAGGACCTGCATGTGCCCATGTTGGGTGCTGTTTGGAGTCTCCCGGGCAGCTGTGTATTCTTGGGATTCAGAGTTCAGAGGCAACGTTGGGCTGTGACTTTTCACCAGATAACAGGACATAAGAGCCCCTGCTGCACCAGGGAATGCTGTAACCAAGATGCCGGCATGTGTGAACTTGACTTCAAGAGACAAATAGGTTAACAAGCCATTTTCAAGTCCTCTCGTCTTTTCATGCCATTGTAGATCAACTGGAGAAACACAGTGTTTATTAAGCCTCAATATGAGGATGTGTAAGGAGAAGGCGTGTTCTCGTGTTATTATTTCCTGGAGACTGCTGCATGCTAGGCCCGAGGTTAGGGAGTGCTGTAAATGCAGGCTGGGAGGGGAGAGAGCACCAAGGAGAACCTGTGACCACGGAGGGGACATAAACAGATAAGCGAAAAGAACTGGGGGGTGGGGACGGCAGCAAAGTCCAGGAAGTAGGAAGTTGCCAAAAGTAAGGGGGCAGCAGGCTCAGATGCAGCAAAATCATCAGCTTAGGGACCTGGATGGCGCACCCTGGGTCGGGTGGCCATGCCTGAGACTTGGGCAGATGCGTGTGAGGAGCCCCCTGCACAGTGGTGAAGGTCTGGTCTGTGGCTAAGCCACAGCATTGGGTGGTCTTCCTTCTGAGGTTTTCTACTCAGTCTCATTCCAATTGGTGAGAGACGAACCCCTGCGGTGTGGCTTAGTTGACAGTATAGTCACCCTCTGTGTCCGTGGGTTCCACATTCATCCATTCAGCCAACTGCACATAGAAAAATATTCAGAAATGAGTTGTGTCTGCACTGGTACAGAGACACATTTTCCTTGTTGTTATTCCCTAAACAATGCCATATAGTGACTATTCAGACACTTACATTAGGTATTACAAATAATTAAAGGATGATTTAAAGTATATGCGAGGATGTGTGTAGGTTATTTGCAAATACTTTGACATTTTAAATAAGGGACTTGAGCATCTGCAGATTTTGGTATCTGTGGGGGTCCTGGAACCAATCCCTATTAAGTAGGTCACATGCACATATTTTTTTTTAATCTCACATTTTTTTCATTAAAATGTTCCTTTTTGCACATTAAGCTAATTCTTGACTTCTTTTTTTGAACCAGGGATTGAACGTAGGAGTGCTTAACCACTGAGCTACATTTCCAGCCCCTTTTAAAAAAAATTTATTTAGAGACAGGCTCTTGCTAAGTTATCTTGGACCTCGATAAATTGCTGAGGCTGGCCTTGAACTTGTGATTCTCCTGCCTCAGCCTCCCGAGCTGCTGGGATTACAGGTGTGTGCCATCGTGCCTGGCTTATAATTTTAGACTCAGGTGTAGCACTTAACATTTTTTAAGTGCAAAAAAATAAATTGCATTCCCATGTAGAGGCTATCTGAAAGCTTTTGATTGAGAACTTTGAATCATCTGCAGCCACAATTAATTTTCTACTTTTTAACTTCTGGCCATGGTAGGTGAACTTGCCTTCATTTGAGAAGGTTAGTGTCCTCATTGTTTGGCTCCAGGTTTCATTTAATTGATCAAATAACACATTTTGTGGAATTTCTGGGTGGACAGAGAAAATGCACTGTGTGTGTACTGAACTGCTTGTGCCGCTGTCAGGGTGGAGGTGGCGGGGCTTAAGTGACAGATGCTTTTGTCTCAGTCCTGGAGGCTGAAGTCTGAGATCAAAGTGTTAAAGGGTGGCTCCTTCTGAGGGCTGGGGGAGTGGCTCCCTCCAGAGTCTGTTAGTTCGGTGGCAGTCTCTGACTTCCTTGGCTGGCAGGTGCATCCCCCTGTCCCTGGCTTTGCGTTCTCATGACACTCTTCCTGTGAGTGTCCAAATGTGCTTCTTATAAGAACAGTAGTCATATTGGATTAGAGACCTACGCTACTCCAGTAGGACCTCATCCTAACTCATTGTACCACAGTGACCCTGTTTCCAAATGAGGTCACCTTCTGAAGCACCAGGGTTAGGATTTCCATATATGAATATATTTTTGGGGGGTGGGGTGGGGGATACAGTTCCACCCCTTACAGTGCGTTAACTACAAGATGGTACGGTTCTCTGAGGCCGAGACGACAGTATCTGTTCTCAAGAATGAAAATGTAAAGTGTTGGACTTTATCTTGTGCTTCTTCAAAAAATAAAATGACCTTTCAGTGAAATCCGCAATAATTTCTTTATATTTTAACATGTAAATTAATTAGCCAATGGATATGGGAACAGAAACGAGGAACAGAAGGGCCCCGTGAAGAGGGATGGAGGGAGGGAAGCCAAGGTAACATGGCAGAGATGAAGCACGAGCCAGCAGCAGCAGCAGCAGCAGCAGGACAGTCGTTTTGAAAGCAATTTCAGGAAGAATTTTCTGGATGCAGAAGAATCTATGAATTATTCCCAATGCGCTCGGTGGTGATGAGACTCCACAGGTCAACCTGGGCGAGAGCGAACTTCGCATTCGTGGTACAAGGTGCAGCTGTCAGTATCTCTTTGGAGATGGCGTAGGTCCTTGTTGACATCTCCCTTCCTATTCGGAGACTGGCCCATTCTTGGGGGCTGCAGGCTCTACCAGCAGGACAGCCCCCTGGGGAGTGGCCCAGCCATGGACCAGCCCTGCCCCAAACTCAGCTCTTCTTGAGTCCTGCTCCAGTTTACAGCACGTTTCCTTAAAGGTCAAGGGGTCATTTAGAGGACATCTGACCACATGGACGGGGAGGCCATTACGTCTCATTCTGTGATTTTACTCGTCTTACCTCCTGGAGTAGAAATTGCCGGGGTTGAGGGGCTCTTCCCTGGTGTATATTTAGTAATCAACTTCAAAAGGCATAAAAATATGGGAAGGATGATGATGAGCTGAGCAAGGGCTCACAGACAGGTACCTAAAGATCACGGCATCTGCTGGGCAGCGTGTGCCTCGAATACATGCACCCCAAAACTGGTGGGTGGAGGCTTCCCCAGAGGAAGATCCTGATTTCCAGAGGAAAAAAGGAAAACAAGTCATAATGGTGGTTTCCTAAAGAAAGCGCCTCCCGTCTGCTCCATCTTTTGGAGTTGTTGATCTTTGGCTTTGCTCAAAACACTTGTTGGGGTCCCCACTAAGTTCCCGCTAATGCCCATTTCAACCCAGAGCCTTGAAAAGCTGACGTTAATACCAAGCCACTCGGTTCCTGCAGCTGCAGGCAGGAGCCAGGGCTTGGAGGTGTCTTTCTTCAGCTCAGGGACCTCCTAGAGCCGCACTGCCCCTCTCCAGGCCTGTTGCAGGGGTGCAGAGGAGTGCGCTCTGTTGCAGTCGGCCTGTTTCTTCCAACCTAAGTCCATGTTTGCAATGCAGTGTGGGGAGCCACCTCTCATAGGTGGCCTCGGGTATATTTCATGTTTTGTACAGTATTCACTGAAGAGCCTCAGAATTTGGAGATGTGAGTCCCTAACCCCCATCTCTTTTATACCTTTAAAAAAGACACAGACACCTCAGTTTTTTTCTGATTTCAGCCATTTTTTTTCTTTGTTTTTAAAATGTTTGCTATTTTATATGGCGACAGTTCCAGATTTAAAAACATTTGCACACAGTCTGTTGCTTCTTAGGGATGGGTCATATACTATTAGGCCATTGTTGATAAGAGGAAATCCAGCCTTAAATTGAAGAGTGTTTCAAGTCAAAGCTTTCGCTGCTTTAATTTCTAAAATGTATAAGTCATTTTAAACAAATATTTGAGTACTTACCTGCATTGCACTGGACAAGACTATAATTGCATTGTTACTCTATTCTGTGCTTTTGTGTGTACAAAATGTTCATTTTATCCGTTATTTTAAGAGCAGAAATCAATTTCTTCTCACATATTCCAGTATGAGAAAAATCTCATTTCTTAAAATGAAGAATTAGCAAACAAGTTCACCTGAGATGGCAATTTGGAATGCAAGGTACACATTGTGCAATTTGAAATGCCGAAAGGCTCTACTGAAAAGGGTCTTCAGGGAGTGGATCTCTGAGGTGTTAACGATGATGGCTTCGTTCAACAGATCTTGGTTTAGCATCTACTGTGAGCCGGGAATGAGTGCAGGGAGGTGGTAGGGAACAGAGACTCTCTTGGGCAGCGGTGAAGATAATGCATTTCTGAAATGATGGTGTCCGAAACAGTGTGAAAATAGAGATGATGATTAGAACTCAGCTCACAGCTTTGCGAGAACGCATCCATAGGTTAGAGGAGCACTGTGTGATAGTCCAAGGGAATCAGAGTGTGGGTAGGGGCGGGAGGCTGGGATTCCAACTCAGATGTGTGCAGGAAAGTTGACCTGGGGCAGAAGTGAAACTGCTCCAGAAAATGATGAATCTTTTCAAAGCGTTCAGATTTCTACTTAGAACAATTACAGCAATGATGGTTTCACATCTGTGAGTCAGACGGTTTTAATCTGCGAAAGGTTAAGTGTTTGACAGTTACTTGTTCTCACATACAGATTAGCTGCTTGGAGTTTAACCTTTAGATGTGCTTAAGCAACCACGCTTTGCCTTTTTTTTTTTTTTTTTTTTGGTATAAAACCACCCAAACAGAAACAGTCTAATAACTTGCAACTAGGAATCCAGAAATCCAGTAGACATTTTTCCCACTTGATATAAATTGCTCCAATTACCTCCTTTTTTTCTTTTCTCTCTGGGGGTATTTTAACACTCACCCTCATGTCTAGGAACAACTTCACAATTAAAGAATGGAAGCCATATTTGCAGCGATATAAATGTCAGAGCAGGATGATTCTTCTACTTGGTTGCCTTGCAGGGTTTTAAACAAGGGAGTGTGTCTGCTTGATTCATAGCAGAGAACTGGGGTCTTTTATCTTCACCTGAGTATGTGGGAATCAATATGAATTTAAACTTTGCAGAGTGAAGAGTTGGTATCTTCAGCTTCTGACTGTTAAGAGAGAGCGGCAAAAAATCACAGGTTTTCTGTTACTGCATTCAACTTTTAAATGCTCCTTGATGATAAATTAATTTTAAAGCAGTATTCACATAAAGCATTTGATTCAATAGATCCAAATGGTATTGCATCAAGATTTTTTTCTTTTCTTTTCTGTAATTGATCAAAGAACAAGACAGGATAAGACAGCGGAAGAGAAAATAGGAGATGACCAAACATTAACTCTTCATAAGCCATACTGTCCTCCGTTTTAATTAGCGAATACTCTTAAGCTTGGTCACACTGCAGAGAACAGATTTTTTTAAGAGTCAACAACTATTTACTAGATGTAGGCCCCCTACTAAGTATTTAACATGTCATTTTATTTTAATATCTTCATGACTCCAATTAGGCCAAAGCCATCATATTTCCTTTTTGACAAATAAATACCTAGGCTAAAAAAAAGTTTATCAATGGTTTCCCAAGTTGGCCTGCTAGCAGTTTGTGGGAAGCCTTTAAAAATGCAAATTCTTGGTTCTGCCTCTAGGGAGTGAGATTTAGAGGGTCTACAGTTACCCATGCAGGATCTGTGATTAAGCAGTTCTCCCTGTTGGGAGGCCACACTTGGCTTGAAGAGCCACTAGTGTCTAGAGTTAAGAAGTGACAGAATGGAGACGGGGACTCAGTTCTGTGGTCCTCCGCAGTTGATAATCTGTGCATGTGACCATCCTTGGAGCCTTGAAAACCGCCCTCAAATCCTAGTTTTTCTCCCATCTGAGGTCTTTCCTAATGTGGGATTTCCCTCCCAGTGTCCTGGACAGGGGACCTCTGAGACTCAACTGGAAGCCGTTCAGCGGAGATGCGCAACAGTGTCCCTAGGAAGCCCTGGCCGTCAGTCGCAGTTCTAGTTATTCTAATTATTAGCGAGCTCTACCGGGCTGTGTGTTCCTGCCTGCCCCTTGCTAGTCTTGCCCTCTGGAGGCATCCATCAGGAGCCCAGGCCTTCTCTGACTTCATGGCCTTAGGGCTATGTGAAGAACCCATCTCTTCCTCCTGAAGCCTTCCCACTCTAGGTTGGGTCAGGAGTCAAGTTTGAATCTCCTCCTCCTCCCCCACCCCCCGTGTCCTCATCAGACCGCCATGGCATCCCCCCCAGAAGCTCCCCAGCTTGCCAGCCCCCCGTGCTGTGGCCGTTCCTTCCTACCATCTTGTAGCCCCCCCTAGACACCCCTGAGCTTCCTGCATGGCTCACCTGGGTCAGAACCAGGACACCTGCCTCTTGTTTACATCACACGTTTGAATTTTGTTTGTTGAAAAAGATGGCTCCTGCTTCAGGGGAGAATTCCCAAGCACAGGAGCGTAGGGCACCAGGAGAGCAGGTGGCCGTGCTGCCCTGAGCTGGCGTCTCAGCTCCATGTGGCCTGTGATCTAGTGGCCCTGGGCCGTGTAACGAGGCCAGCCTTGACAGCAGAGGAGCACGCTGTTCCCGAACAGTCCCTCCACTGTATTAAAAGCAAACATATTTTTTTTCTCCTATATCGAACCCTTCAGCCTTTTGTGTTTAAACTCGTTCCCATCTTGTTTGAACTATTTTTTTTTTTTTCTGGAACAAACATTTATCGTAGGTAGTGTAAATAACAGCTGGTACTCTGTTTGTGTTGACTTTTGTATGTCTCTTCTGGGTCTTTATTTGGTTAGCAGAGAGTTTGGAGACCTGCATTCGTGTCTCTACCTTGTCACCAATTTTGAGCTTAGACAAGTATTTTTAATTTTCCAGGCCAAAGTTCTTTGATGACACAGGGTTAGCAAGTACCCTTGCCCTACCTTGCGGATAGGGATGATAAAAACATTGGCTACCCTGAATCTTGAGCTAGCCAGAGACATGTGTTCCAGACAACAGTGTCACCCCACCGTGAGCTGTTCGTTGCTATCATTATTAATGCCTCTGTTGACTTACCAATGACAATGACATTTAGAATCTTCTTGTAGAATTGTATTTATTTCTTTAAAATTTTTTGTTGTTACTATTAGTTTGGACAGGGCGGAATTATAAAAAATGTTTGCCACAAAATTCTGACCTTTCAGGGAACAGACTGTTGGTTCAAATGCGATTCCTAATTGGCTTCACAGGCCGAGCAGGGACACCCCTTTGCACACCCGTGTGCGTGCGCTTGTTCTGTTTGCTCCAGGAAGGAAACAGATAAGAGGCGCTTCCCCTGGCAGAGGATCCAGCTCCTTCCTTGGCTGCAGATAATAAACATTTCATATCCCTCTGGGTCAGAGGGGGCTTGGGGTTATCTGCCTGGCCTTTTGAACAGCACCTTTTTAAAATGAGTGTCGGTATGAACAGTTCCTTCTTACAGTGTGCCAGGTGAGGCGGGGTAGGGGAGAGTGGCCGGCTCCAGTGAAGGTGTGAGTCAGGGAATCGCAGGTACATGAGACCTTGAGTGCTGTCTCCTTCATAATGAGTTGAAGATGCAGATCAAGTGATCCCTTCTCAGGGTCCGCTTGGAGAAGCTCTCCAACCACCTTGTCGAGGTCTGCGATCACGTGTCCCTGTTCCCTCTGTCCCTGTGGGTATTGGACAGCATCACCTCTTTCTGTGCAGAGGTGCCGCAGGGGATTAGTTACCAGATCACGATCAAGTGCTTTGAAAATCACAGGGTACTTCAGAAACGACTGGCGCTGCTAGGTTTTCATTTTGAGTCTTCGTGGCTTCAAAGCGGTTTGAAGCAGATGGAACATGGATTCTGTTCTTGCAGAGATACTAACGACCCCTGGGTTCCGAAGCCCGACTTGGGTTGTGTTATCACACAGCCATTAGGAGGGAAGAAGTAAATGGGGCCTCTCTGGGTCTGCCACGACCTTCCTGCTGCCAACCATTACAAACACATTAAAGTGCATGGACATCCAGCAGCTGTATGTCTGCTACGTGCCAATTAGAATATTTAACTGTGCAATCAAACAGGCGTTAATAAACCGCATCTAAGAAGTGGAAAATAAGATCAGAAGTGGCATTTTGGCCCTCATTCAAGTGGCAGGGAGCAGAAGAGCAGACCAGGCTCGGGTCTCTTCCTGTGTCTTCATTCACCACCTGCTCATTCATGACCAGATGTCTAGAATTCCAAATATGACCCCTTCCTCCCAAGTATTCGACTCTCCGTCGATTCAGTACTGTCCTGTTAATGACATGTAGAAATTTTAGAATTCAACTTCAACAGTCAAATGACAGTTGGTCGATTTCTCGCTGGCTTTTTTCAACGTGCCAGACAAGTTGTATAGATTGCCGACTTTCTTCCCCTCCAGAATCACAACCCCAGAACTATCTGGAGGGAGGGCTTTTATTTTAACCACGAGTGAACTACTGTTTAGCAACATTGACTACAAATGTGCTTCTTGGGAATTTCTCTGCTCTATAATTGCCTTCTTCATTTCTTTTCTTGCTTAACTAGTGTATATAATCACTGATTTATAAGTGTGAGCTGTAATAATGTCAGCTGTCTGCCGGCATGATTGGAGAACTTATTATGAAATGAAGTTAATTTTATATCTTCTTTTCTTGGAAACTCTTTTATACTTAATTTTAAGCAGATAAGTGACATAAAAGACCAAGCCACTTGAAGATAATGCAGTTAGAAATTGCTGATTGATGAGCTTATGCTTATCTAATTTTGTTTTACAAAGATCCTAATATATCTTCTGAGAATAGATTTTTGAGTGAAAGAACAAAATTACTCTTGGATAGGTGGAGAAAAATACCAGCAAGAGAAAAAATGAAAGTGTCCTGGCTGTATTTTTTCTTCTGTCCCCAAATTATTTTAATATTAATCCTGAAATTCACGATTGATTGTTAGTTGTGGGAAATATTATTTGGCTTCAGAGTTTTGAGTAAAATAAAAGTCCACGTTTTAAGCAGAATCATTTATGTTGTAAGAGGATAACGGCTACATTTTAGCCATCTTTCTTTGCTGGACTTCATTTTAGAGATAATAATCTTTTGGGCTGCTTTCCATAAATGTGCATATCATACTTGTGTTTCTGTTTAAATGCATACATGAGTAAGAAGTGCTGAATTTGATTAACTTTATTAACAATAAATAATGGAGTGTACTCTTTTATGTTAACCCTTACTTTATTGTGTATCAGCCTCTAGACATTTGGCTATCTGGACAAGCCATCATTTATATCCTTTTAAAAAAATATTTATTGCTTCTTTGACTAATTGCTTTTTATGTGACTTAAAGCCTTTTGCATTGGTGCCATTTGTTAAAACACAGCCAGAAGCAGGCAAAGCAGTCCCATTTTTCAAAAATTTAGTGTCATTTTTATAGACAAATAACACTTGTAAATGATGGATAATAGCTAGCAGGATGCTGCATGGTATAAAATGTGCATGAATTATATTTTCTGGGAGTTAGAAGGTTAACTTGTCTATGAACTAATTGAAAAGCTTTATGGTAAATGCAAAATGCTGTGTGCACATTATCAACATGACTTAAGCCAGCTGAAAGGGGGATTTTCCTCCCCTTGGGTATTATTCTTTATCCCACCCTCCTTTCTGGCCCACTGCTGTATAAGGAGAGTATCTGATGACAACGTACCTATAGAATTTATAAAAAAGCACAGTGTGAATGCTTTTCCTGACCCATTGGCAGATTAATACTGTCCCATTAGAAATGGGAGTAGACTTGAGTGTGGGTTCTCGTTCGGAGTCACTGCACAGTGACATGTCTTTGTGTTCACACGGGTCATGTTTGTGGGCCTGATTAGGGTTTCTGGCCCTGGGAGTCAAACCCTGGGTACTTGGTTTCTTGTACAACTTGCAGTGTAGATGCAACAGGAATGGATCACAAGCTTTTCAAGGAGGAACAGCAACTCACCCATCTCTTTCTTCCCACGCGGGATGGTTGGGCTGAGTTGAAAATATGCCATCTCTGCCAAGTCCAGGAATATGATAATGAGAACTTGAGAACCTTGTCTCGTTGCCCATCCAGGCTGCACTGCGCCTCCATCCTGACTGTGGGTGAGGGCCCCTCACTCTGCCTTCTCTCCGGCTGCTCTTTCTCCTGGTGTTAGTGTTGGCGAGGAAAAAGAGTTGAGAAAAGGAAGGTAAGCATGAGGATTTGGAAAAGTTTCTTCTTTGCCCTATCTGTTGCTTTGAGTTTCCTGGGCCAGGTTGCTGTTTAACATTTCTTCTCTTGATCGCTGGTGCTTTTCAGTTCTACAATACACCGAGGTTGAATTTCTTTTTATTTACTCTGGCTAGTGTATTTATGTGGGTTCCTGTTTTTTAACACTCCTGGGAAAGTCTCTTATCTCCTTAAATATTCCCTTTCCTCTATCCTTTCTGTTCTTTTCTTCCAAAACCGATTAGACATGGTTTAGACCTTCTCCTTGGGTTCTCCACCTGGGTTGGCCTCTTCACAGCTCCTTCTCCTTGATTCCCTGTACTGCCTTTCAGGTGATTTCTCTGGCCCCTCCTTCCAGTTCGTTAATTCTCTTTTCAGCCTTGCCTAATACGCCGTGTAATCTGCTAGTATCATTTTAATCTCATAATCAGAGTTTTTTTTAAAAAGTTTTACTTGGTTCTATAAAGTCTGCCTGATCTTTTTTTTTTTTTTAATTATAGCAATAGTTCATGGTACAGAAAATCTGTCATCTTCACTGTTTTTGAGTTTAAGCTCTGTGAATGTTATTCACCTACTGTGTAACCAACTTTCACGACTCTTCTCATCTTGCAGAACTGAAAGATTTTTTTTTAACCTGGTTATTATTTTTCTTCTTCTTCTTAAAAACTTTTTAATTGACACATAAAAATTGTATGTATTTATGGGTGCCATGTGATATTTTAATACACAGGCGCATTGCACAGTGTTCAAATCAGGGAAGCCCACTGGTGTCCTGTGACATTTATCATTTCTTTGGGGTAATGAGTGCTTTCTTCCAGCCTTTTGGGGAAACATATAGTACAGTATTGTTACCTGCTGTCCCTTGACTGGGCACTTGGAAGTGGGGATTTATTTCTCCTGTCTACTCTAACTAGAGCCCGTTGACCAGCTTTTCCTTCCTCTGTCCCTTCTCCATGCCTGGCCATTTTTTGGAATCCCTTGCTATTTGCTTATTTTTGTGACTTCATCTTTTGCTTCTCGAGCATTTTCTGTGTGGTGATTTTGTAGTCTATTTCTGGCACTGGGAACATCTGAAGTCCACGGGATTGACATCTGATGGTTTGTTATTTCCTCTGACCTCTTGATATTGTTTGGTTTCCATGTGTGTTTGGTAAACCTTCATTGCGTTCTCTTCTTCCATTGATCTTAATCTGTATAAAAAGCCTTAGGGCCTAACGTAAGGATTGCTTTCTCAGAGAGTATTTTGCAGAGTCACAGGGTGCTCCATCCTGAGCCGTTCCAGCACCCTGGCACCTTCCAGGCCTCCCTCTATAATCCAGGGGTTTTCTATTAGTTCCTCCACCTAACCTCAGATGGAAGACCCTGTATCCCAAGGCCATGCGGAGGTGAGCACCAGCCCTCATGGGAGCTTTGGGCTGTTGGGTTTACTGTTGTTTGTTTATTTTCCTTTTTGCCCCTATAGAGAATTTTTTTGCTTCCTCTGAGGCCAATGAAACAATCTCCATCGTTATTTATTCCGACTCGGGTTGTCTTGTAGGCCAACCTTCAGAGGAGTCAGTCTGCCAGCTTCTGGAAGACTCCAACTTCCTGAGCTGATTTTAAAGTGGTGTTCATGTGGCTGCTCCTGGGGTTCACTGGCTCCACCTGCAGGGCCCTTGCTGGGGTGACCTTGGCCTTCCACCACTCCTGGCTGTCACAGCTTTTGATTCTGTAGAGGTCGGCTCCATCCAGACCCTGTTGGGTTCACCTGTTCCCCTGGGAGAAGTCTTGCGGGCAGGGTGACCTCGGGTTGGCATCTTTATAAACTCTGCGTGGGACTCCCCTTTGCTCCGCTTTGGAAGGGGAAGAGCACATGGGCACACCCTGGTATAGGTTCAGCCTCTGGCCCTCTGGGTGGGTGCCACCTGCCACTCAGGAGGCCTCCAGAGCCGGGCAGGACATACCAGTGCAGTGCACTCTGGGAGCTCTGCTCACTGGGCCTGAGAGTAGGTACCATGGCCCCATCGGTGGCGGATGGGGTGGGAATCACAGCAGCTTTTTTCTCTAAAAGAAATAGAACATTCTCTCTTGACCTCCTTTCCCCGACTCAGAGTGGGTGGAGAATGGAAAAAGTGGTGAAATCGGCAAGGGCACTTTGACTTTGAGAAGTTCCTTTACAAGCCTGACAGCTCCTAGGGAACCCTTTCTTCAGGGAGGTCACCCTTCACTCTCCATTCCTAAAGCATGGGTTGCATTTTGGGACTTGCTTTCAAAGAGTGGGAGAGGGTGGCTTTGTGTAGAGGGAGCTGGCCAGCACTCGCTCAGCCAGGTGGCCGGCGTCAGCGTCCGCAGCGCATGCACCCTTGGTCAGAAGGGCTCTTTCCCTCTGTGGGAAGCACAAGAGGTTTTAATTTTGAAAACCACTTAATTTTTTCTTTTGTTACTTGGACTTGTGGTGTCATATCTAAGAAGCCTTTGTCAATCAAGGCCATGAGGATTTCTTCCTGTGTTTTATTCTAAGATTACTGTAGCTCTAGCTCTTCCACTTTGGTCTAGGATCTGTATTGAGCTGATGTTGGGGTGTGGTGTGAGGAAGGGATCTCTTGCTTTCCTGCTGGACTGTAACTTGGACACACACTAGACGGAGGTGCCTAGGTAGCTGACCCTCAGTCAGAACTGGGCACTGAATCTCTGGTGAACTTCCTTGAGTAGAAATATCACACACACGTTGCAGCTTTTCATCACCAGGGGGAGGAGTGACCCCCCACGGAAGGCAGGAGCAAAAGGAAGCCTGACATGGCTTTCCCCGGCCTCCCTTTGTGATCCTGTGTGTCCCCACCACATGGGTGCTAAATGCCTCAGCCATGAAGACCAGACTGTGTCCTTCCAGCAAATATCTGAGTATGGAGGTGGTATTAGGACTCCCTGACACAGGTTCTAGCCTCACCCATGTGGATATCCAGCTGCCCCAGATCATTTATTGGAAGAGGACACATAGTTGCAAAGATAAATTTAACTCCTGAAAACTCAGCAACACCAGATGTCTGATGCAAGGTTGTAGGTGCAGGGAGTTTCAAGGACTAGGCTAGGGACCAGCCCGCTCTCCCCTGCACTGCTTCATGAGAGTCACCTGCTCCCTCTCTGGAACACAAAATGGATCTAAATGTCACTTCTTTGAGTTGGCCAAACTTCATTGTAGTTACCAACCAGGATACACCTCCCTGTGTATATCTGTGTGAGAAGTAGCCTCAGACACCGACTGTCATGATCCACAGTTGCTGATTCAAGGTCAGCTGTCCACTTAACAAGATTTCCGTGTGGCTTAAAAATGTATGTATATATTACTACTTTTGCTTTTTCATGGAGGCTCTTTATTTATTAGTTTTTAACTGTGTCTGAATATAGGTTTGCAGCCTCTTCATAGCAACATGGCGTGGTACATCTGAAAGACGTGAGCTTTGGGTACTGAAGATGGTGGCAGGTGCAATCCTGCCTTGGACCAGTTATGTCCCTTGAGTGATGTGAGTCCTCTGAGCCTCAGTTTCCAGCAGGATTGTTGAAAGGAACACATGAGATAACATTGATCAGATGCCTCATAGATCTTGTATCAGCATGTTGTAGTTACTCAATAAACAGTTGTTGTTTTGGAGGTGCTCCCCAGGCCCCAGCTGTCACTCATATTTTTTTCCCCTGGGGGTCTGTTTTCTGAACCTTCTCCCATTTGAATATGCCTGGGGTCAGCCTTTTTTTAGAACATTAATGTAATCATTTCATCTTCTAGCGGGTATAGCTATTGGAGCAATTTGAGAGTCAAATCCCTTAGTTTTCAAGGTGTGTTCCCAGGTGAATGGCGAGGGGTAGTACTCTGTCTTGATCTCAGGAGATGCAGAGGCTGTGGGATTCGAGCAATATCTGTCATCTTCCTGATGGAGAAGCTCACGAGCTGTTAGTTATAAACCCAGGTCACTTCTTTGCAGGGAGACACTTCCATCGAGCATCCTGGCTCTCTAGATGTCTTCCAGAAGACAGGAGAGGTGAGCAGGGAGGTGAGTTGAGTTTACACCTGGAGCAAGCAATTGGAGAGGAAAAGGGTGTGACAGTAGTGGAAAAGGAAAGACCGACTACACCAGTGGAGGTTACAAACTCCACGACACTGGAGGGGGTGGAGGGTGTTAATGGCATTGACAATAAATCAGATTAGTGATAATAGCCAGTTGCCTCTTGAGCAGGCACCGTGAGTTCTGTGTACTGTGCTCCATGCTTGAATCATGCATTCCGCCACTTCATAGGCACAGAGATTCTATGGAGTTCAACTGAGGCTAGAGACATGGAAGATCTTATGTCAAGGCCACAGAAGCTAGCAAAGGGCAGCCCTAGGACAGGAACCCCGTGGCTGCGTTTCAGCACCTGCTCTTGGGTGTGTGTGAGACCCAAGAACCCAGGAAGCCTGTGAAATGCGGTACCGTTCCCTCTGCGTCACCTACGGAACCAGCTGTTCTGGAGTGAAGGGGGCTCTGTTCTCGTTGACCCCAGGGAAAAAGACATGACCACACTGTCCCAGGCAAACCAGCAAGTGTGGTCACAGGCTTTAAAACAATGATTTTTTGGAGCCCCCCCAAACAAACAAAAAAAGACCTAGCCTGATTTAGAGCAGATGGTGACATGGAGAAGTAGTGCTCCCGGGCTCTTATGTTGATTTTATCATCTTTATCAGGAAAAGTGATCTTCAAACCTGGAAAGAGTAGTGAACATGGTTAGGAGGGATGGAAGCCCAGGAAAGAGGGGAGATGAGAGCTGCTGAGGACGGCGCCCAGGTCTCCTGGGCGTGGAGGGATCCGCAGTCCTGGTGTGGAACCGCGTCACATGGTGTTTATGAGTCGAGGAGAACAGGACGCCAGAAGCTGGGAAATGGTTTTGGTGACATGTCCGGGGTCTCAAGGGGGAAAGCAGAGTTTGGGAACCACAGATGGGTGAACTTCCATCAGCTTCTGGAAACACAGAAGCAATGTTTGGCGGGTGTTTGTGGAACATGGGGAAAGACGGTAGTGAGCACTGGACAGACAGGGTCCTCGAAGAACAGGTTCTTCCCTTGTGCGGATGGGGTCATGAGTGGGATCCAAGAAGGGAGGGCCCCACAGAGGACGAAGGTGACCTCACCCAGCTGCTTGAGAGTTTCTCGTGTCGTGCACAGGATGGAGAAATACGTGCTGGGCAGTCCTACGGTGGGATGACTTTATATTTGCTGCAACAACCATTTTTAGAATGGGAGATGCAGGGATTGATCAACCAGCCATTCATTGGTCCAGGGGCCAAAGACGGACCTTCACTTGTTCTTGTAAATAAAGTTTTATTGGGACACATTCACGTACACATTTCTATAACGTGCAGAGTTGAGTGGTGGCCACAGAGACCACTGGACCCACAGTGTCTGAAATGTTTGCTTTCTGGTTGGTCACAGAAAGGACCCCTGACTCAGGACACTGGTTCTCAGCCTGGCTGTACACAAGAATCATTGTAAGTTCTTACCAAGGGCCCAGCTCTCTTCCGCCCCCTCCCTACTGCCGTCCCTGCTTCTGAGGGGATCAGAATCTCAGGTTGGGTCTGGCACATGTTTAAGATTCTCAGGTGACTGTACTATGCAGTCCAGAGCAGAGACCCCCAGCCAGGAGGTAGTCTGCTGGCGGAGTACTGCAGGGGCCAGCGCCACCTCATGTTTCCTGAGAAAGCTGTGATGCACAATCCCATTTCTGCGTGTCAGAGGTAAGAAGAGACATTCCTCTAGAAGAGAGCACAGCAAGGTTTGCAGAATTCCTGGCCCCAAGATAAGAAGGATGTTGATCATACTTAAAACAAAACAAAACAAAACAACAAAAACCAAATTGCAAAGTTCTACACTGATGTACCAAATGTCCCCTCACCGTAATCCACATGAGCATGAATTAGTAACTGCAGACTCAACACGGGCCAACGGTGGGACATAATCAGGGAAACCAAAATGAAACAGAACCAGCCGGCACAACCAAGGCTACGATACGGTGTTACACTGTGTGCATGTACGAATATGTGACAACAAACCCCATCAATACGTACAACTATAATACACCAGTAAAAAATGTGGGAAAAAACCAACCAAGGCCATCTCAACCTACATTTTCACAATTGCAAGTGGAAAGCAGGACTGAGAGTCTGCCACATGCTCAGGTCACGTCACACCAGTTGGAGAGAAGCTCTTGTGGGTGGAACCCAAGTAACACAGCTTTGGCTCTCCCCTGGGGTGGGCGTTCCAAGAGGCTGACCTCACCCTGCTTAAAGTGGGTTGTGCTGCCATGTAGGTCATGAGCTGTGTCCCTGAGAGGCGTTGAAGAGATGTTGCATGGCTATTTGGTAAGGATTCAACTGAAAATATCGATGGAGATTGTACTGAGGTTCTCCAGAGAAATAGGTAGGAGGAAGTATCAATGCATCTCTCCTTCTGTGAACCTTTCTATCTGTAGAGATTTATTGTAAGGGATTGGCTCCCGTGGAAGCTGATAAGTCCCCCAGTCTGCAGGGTGAGTCGGCAAACTGGACACCCAAGAGAGCCGAGAGTGTACTTCTAGTTTGAAGGCTGGTGACTTGAAAACCAGAAAAAGCTGGTTTTTCAAGTCCAAAGGCATGGCAAATAAGATGTGCAGCTCTGGGCATTCAGACAGGAAGAAATGCCCTCCTACTCCCAAGAGGGTCACCTTTTTGTTCTGTTTGGGTCTTCCACTGATTGGATGGGGCCCACCCAACATGGAAAAGCAATCTGCTTTTTATTCAGATTGAAATGATAATCTCATCCAAAAAACACCCAGAATAATGTTTGGCTAAATGTCTGGGCACCCACAGTCTAGCCCAAGTTGGCTAAAAATTAGCCATCACGGTGATCATCTAGTGCAGTGTCCTCATTTGTGGATGAGAAGACAGAATATTTGAGGGTGTGACTTGCCCAGGTGCCCCAACTTAGTTAGTGACCAAGTGGCCCTAAGATCTAGGTCTCCTTAGTCCACAACCTCATGTTCTCCTTGCCAGGTGGTTCAATAGATGTAGGGGTCATTTAGTGACCTGTAGGGCCCTCTCCATCCCTCAGGGTTAGACTGACTGTTCAAGGAAATGGATGACACTGTGCTGAAGAATGACAACCTTAACCAGGACAAAGAACTGCCACCATTGCAAGGGCGGAGCTTGACTCTGAGATGATCCACCCCGTAGCTGTGGAGAGGGTCAGCAAGAGCCTGATGAAGGCTATGGGCTTATGGACTTGGAGTCTAAGCTCTTCATTTAAAATATAAACACCCTGCAGGCCTCCTCCAGCAGCCCCCAACTCTGGTTGATCCTTGAACACCACCAGGCACACTTCTTGCTGACATGCACAACTAGGCGAGGCCACCCTCAGGAGCTCCATTTAGGAAAGTTCTCAGCAGACAATTTGGCCAGAAAGACAGAAAGAAGACTCTGGAAAAGAACCCGTTCCTCTGCGCTGCCGCTCCTGACAGCTGCCTCAAGGGACGGGGACCCTGCTCTGGGTCACAGATTGTTTTAGCTGCTTCCATTTTCCTCTCGGTCTAGCAGACGGCTTTGCAAATTGCACCTCATCATCCCCATTCCGAACCTGAGAGGGCTGAGCGCTAGACGCACTGTCTCCATTTTGGAAGAAAATTCTGTGAATCTACAGTGAGATCCAAGTTCCTAACATAACGCCCCTGCCTGCTCCCCTGCTCTGGGGCTCCGGCACGTCTGGTCTAAGGAAACCGTAGGACTGTTATTTAGAAGGCCAGTTGCTGCCAGATAGCAAAATCGGAGATTCCGTGGCAGGTAATAGGCTGATACCCAACCCGGTTCAGGTGCTGTGTAAATAAAGTCAACAGGCTGACTTCTGGGTGAAACATAATTTTTCAACTGCTGCCAAGAGGAAGATAATTGATGCTAAATGGTAAATATAAATGACTTTTGATTACCTGTTGTTTCAGAGTCCCTCGCGTCTCTTCCTCATCACCGCGGAGCCTTGGGAGCTATGCAAAGTGAACTCTCAGTATCAGTTTCCCCTCCACGTTCCCTCTTGCCAGGGTCCCCACGTGTTCAGAGAAGCCCTGCTCTCGGGGAAGTCAGGAATTAGTTGCTTTGCCTTCTAATTATTACAAGTGTGTTAAACAAATCACGGAAGAGAGCCTTGCACGCGTTGCAGGTGTGCGCGCCCGACAAGTGCAAGAGCAGGGGTAGGAAGGTGTGTCAGCAGGAGCTGCTGCCCTGCCCTGCCCTGCCCTGCCTTGCCCTGCCCTGCCCTGCCCTGCCCTGCCCTGCCCTGCCCTCTGGGAGAACCAAGGTGTGATGGTGGGTGGACTGAGAAAGAGCGCTTTGGGGAGTGTTCTGTCTGGTTGTACAAACCACATTACTTTTTTAGTTGCCCCCCCCCCCCCCCTCCCCCCCCCCCGTACTGGATTGAACCCAGGGCACTTAACCACAGAGCCATATCGCAGCCCTTTTTATTTAGAGACAGGGTCTCCCTAAGTTGCTGAGTTGCTGAGACTGACTTTGAACTTGCAATCCTCTTGCCTCGGCCTCTCGAGGTGCCGGGATGACAGGTGTGCACCACCACGCCCAGCTTATTTGGGGTTCTAGGTGGTTTGATTTGGTAAATGGACTCGTCAAGTTGGATGGCAGGTTGCAAACCCACCCCTGGACTTGGAATAAAGTGGAGGCCTTAGGTGCAGGCACTCTGAGGTTTGGTGTTATCATGGGGCTCTGTGGCTTATTCTAAGCAAGGGCAGTCCTAGAAGGCAGGTCCTGGGTCTGACTGGGTCTGACACCCTCATTGCCCTTCTATAGACCCATGTTGTAGAACAGGGGAATGGGCTAGGGGAGCCCCTTCATAACTTCATCATTGAATTTTTCTGGTTTTTTTTTTTTTATGAACAAAACCAAATCTTAATCTTTCCCCTATCAACAGTTTTAATACTAAAATTTGAAAAAGAAATTGAAAGGTGCAACTGCTCATCTCCCAATTAAGCCTCCTTGGAAGAATAAATTTAATTTGCATGTGAACCGTGAAGACGTGGAGACAGCTCCAGACATGGAAGGCAGTGAAGGACCCTTGCAGCAAGCCTGAGAGTCTCCTTCCTCCTCGCCCCCACCACCTGCCCCGGTCTGTGATCAAACATCTCGAGGCCCTTTGAAAATCCATTTGTGTTTTTTGTTGAATGCATCTCAGGTCTTAGAGAAGCCTGGAGAAGTATTGATTACATTTAAGGGTCCATTACTTAGGTAAACCAAATAATGTTACTGGTCTTGGCTCTAATTGATCAAATCTCTCCCACCGTGTTGGAAAGATTATAATCTAATTACCCTGGTTCCTGGTTTCTAAGGCGAAGGTTAGGTTTTGATGAGACTTATCCCATTTCAGCAACCTCTTCTTTTCTGGGTTGTCCCTTCTTGAACCACACACAACTGTATGTTGGACGTGCGTGAGCCCAGAGGTGCACGCGTACGCAGACATGCATGAGTCGCCAATCCTGCAGAGCCCCCTGGCTTTTCATTTTGACTGTACATTAGCAGTGGATGAGAAATGCGGACCATGCTAGTTGTTTTTTTGTTTTTTTTTTTTAACTTTTTGCAGCTTGGGGAAAGGGAGTCGGAAGATGCTACTGTGTAATCAGGTTCGATTCCAGCCTATCTTGTTTCTCCTAACAAGCTTTGCCTTCATCTTAATTCTTTCCTTTTCTGGAGATAGAAGATCTATTTTCAGCACCCGAAGATTGCAAGTGCAGTGTGTTTAAAGACTGGAGCTGAAAGCTGCCGAGCTGCTGATTTATCTATCGGGGACTGGCTCTCCCGGTTTTAGCCGGCTCTTCACTAGCAACCCTCTGCATCTTCCCGAGAGGCATTAAATTGCCTGAGCTAGAATTTTCCAGCTCGTTCTCAAAAAATCTTTTCACTTCCTTAGTTAGAGCAGGTCTACCTGGACAGTTAAAATCCAGGGCCGGGGTGGGAGTAGGTAGATATTTAAAACCCAGTGGCTCGATGTCCACTCTAGCAGGATGCCCATATTTAAAGATGATGACCTGAGGTGGAAGAAGTAGGCTCTGCCATGGGGAGAAATCAAAATGTAACTAGAAGATAACATCCTCTGCATTCCTGAAAACAACATGGTTGCTGGAAAACTCCATATCAGTCATCCTGAGTGGCAGAGAGACTGCGCTGCACTTGGTCTGGGTTGGGGAGGAATGGAGACAGGGAATGTGGGCTGTGTCTCTTCTTGTCCATCTCCCTCCAGTGGGACTGACCTCTCATTGACTCATGCATATTGGTCTAAGGGTGGCAGTCATCCCCTGGAAGAGGTGGTCAGCAACAGTTGTGCAGGGATTAGTGAGTGTGGTTAATCCCATCTGTATTTGCGGATCTCTCGTGGTCAGGCAACATCGCACACGCACTGATGTTTGCTTTCCTTTAAGAAGGTGTGTATTTGCAAGCGCAGGATATGGTGTCATAGAACTTGCAGTAAATACAGTCAGCCCTCCATTTCCGTGGATTCTGCATCTGAGGACTCAGAACCAATAAAGGGTCTAAAGCCCTTTGCAGGTGTCTTGCTGTCATTTTAATGGGTTTAACATTAATGCTCAAATGCTTATGTTGGGAGTAAGCACAGTAACAAATGAAAATAGAATCACACATCCATATGGAACACGCACAAACTTTTTCTTGTCACTATTCCCTTAAACAACACAATGTAGCCAGGCACAGTGGCGCAAGCCTGTAATCCCAGTGGCTCTAGAGGCTGAGGTAGGAGGACTGTGAGTTCAAAGCCAGCCTCAGCAAAAGCAAGGTGCTACGAAACTCAGTGAGACCCTGTCTCTAAATACAATACAAAAAAAAAAAAAGGACTGGGGATGGGGCTCAGTGGTAGAGCACCCCTGAGTTCAATCCCTGGTACCTACCCCCGCCAAAACACAATGTAACAACGATTTGTAGTGTTTCAGGTATTATAAATCATCCAGAGATGATCTAAAGTATACAAAAGGGTTTGTGTAGGTTCTATGCATATGCGGTGTCACTTTACATTGGGGACTTTGAGCATCCAAGATTGGGGTATCCGTGAGGGTCCTGGTGCTGATCGCCCATGGTTACTAAGACTCTACCTTAGAATAAACAAAACAACCTCTGCAGATACATCTCTTTTCAGGAGCACAGGGATGCTTCCCTGGGTGGTAGAATGTGGCATCTTTATTCAAGAACACCTCTGCTGCTTTAGTGCATGGATTCTTTGTGGGGTCTCGGAATGTGACTAGAATGCACTTCAGAGGTATGTTGCAAGTCAGTATTTTGAGGCAGGACTGTGAAGCCCTTTGCAGGTGTCCTGCTGTCATTTTAATGGGTTTAACATTAATGCTCAAATGCTTACCTTGGAGTAAGCACAGTAGCAAATGGAAGAAGTTGTGTGAAGGGTGCTCCTAATTTGGCTTCCTGCTGTGCCCATGGGATTCCTTCCATTTGCCCAGCCTGTGATTCAGAACAATCCCAAGCTTCTAGAGAAGTTGACTCTAGAATGGTGCAGTGGACCTGGGGAGAGGCTGCCCTCACCTGCCAGCTGTTTAGCTGCCCAGCTCCTACTTTGCTTTCTGAACATAAGAAACTATGTTGCAAATCAGGGCAGTTGTCTCTAGCCATTTCCACAGTCTCTCTTGGGAATTCATTTATTCTTTCACCACCGAAATACCAGGGACTTCCACCTTAACATTCCACCTTAACATAAGACTATCTAGACTTCAGTCTGTGTTCACCTTTCCCCCATCGTGTCAGTCATTTACCTTTAACTTTCTTTCTTTTTAAAAAAAGTCAGTATTCAATCAAGGATGGGGCATTACATTTCGCTGTCATGTCCCTTTGGTCTCTTTCCAACCTAGAATAGCCCCCCCCCCAAGTTTTTCAAAGTCCTCAGTGTGGAGTGTCCCACGATTCTAGGTGTCCCCTCTTATAAGATTCAAGAATGTCACATGGGGCAGAGTGGCCTTTCTGCCAAGGCACCCGAGGATGGCTGTGGTGTCTGTTTGTCCCACTGCTGGTGATATTCCTTTGGCATGTGTCGAAGGTAGGGTCCTCCACAGATTTCTGTGCTGTAAAAGCACTTCTTTCCTTTTGGGATTAAATAGTGGAGACCAGGTGAATTTCCCATTCTCCATGAGCTTTCCCAGGAGATTTAACATCTATTGATGATCTTTGCCTAAATCAGTGATTGCATTGGTGGTTACTGGGTCCAACACAGGACCTCCCCATCCACGGAAGTCATTGTACTTTGGATACCAGAGAAATGCCTCTGGGGAGAAGAAAACCACATCCTTTCATTTTAGGGAGTGGGATGTTCTGGGGCTGGATTAGAGCAAATAATATTCCATGCTTTTGTGATTACATCGAAATGTATCCTAGTATTACATATAATTAAAAAAGAGTCGATCCTAAATGAAATTTGCTTTTTATATGTTTAGCATAGAATTTTTAAATGAACTATGTGAGCGTCAATTATCAATAAATAAAGGCCCATGTCGATTTTGAATGTAGGTTTTTAAAATCTCATACATTTCTCAACTTTGCACATCGTCATCTTAAAATTTGCATAAAAAATTTTAAGGATTGGACTCTTGTTGTTAGTAATTGTTTGCAGTATTTAGAACAGAAATGGGAAAATGATCTGAGGTCTTTAGTAGAGATTTCCATGTAGTTGGGTCTCTCTGTAGACATCTCATCCAAGGGATTTATGAAATACTGAAGGAATCCGTTGTATTTTTAAGCAGTACTCATTTGAGAAATTGCTTGTGATAAATGGGTTTCGCTAATTAAATCATACACTTCCATAGTACATTACATATAAAACTAGACTAGGAAATAAATATAATTAAAGTAAACATGCCCTTGTAATTACTAATTGTTTCTGCCATTTTAAGCAGATTTCAGAGTCACAGAGAGCTGCTCCACTATAAACCTAATAATGAAGCCCGTGATAACAGGTGTAAATTAGCACAATGGAAAACATTTACACTGTAACATGCTAAATTAAAAATGACATTAACAAGCCCCATTTTCAAATTCTCTATAATTAACATTTGTTCAACCCAGAGATGAAGAAGTGCCGTACACAATGGTCGATGTCTTTATTTATGGCTCCTGATATTTGTCACGGCTTTATCTTTGTTGAATTGTAAACAACAGAGGTGCCTTCCTCCCTCCAACGTGTCACATTTATGTGATCTGAGACAGTCCTGACAAAGCGTAAAACATGATATTTACTGGCGTCATTATTGGGGCTCCTCTGCAGGTAGGCCACAGAGATGGCTCTGGCCGGTGGTGCAGCTTCAAGAGCAGGGACATGGGCAGTGATGTCCAAGGTGTGATCAGATATCGGGATCCCCTCGAGTGCGCCCTCCTCGCAATACATACTTCTAAGAGCCTCAAATCCAGGCTTATTTTTCCAAATAAATGTCATCATGAAGCCTTTCTTTTCTGGTGCTCGTTCAAGTACACCAGGAAGCAGAGAGCATCGGAGACAGCTTGATCTGTCACGGGGAACCTCCTCTTTTCCTCCTAGCAGAGAACGCTGTCAGTGTGCTGATGGTCCAGTGGAGAGCCTCAGCCTTCCGCCCGTCCACGCCGACTTAGACCTTAGAGTTGGCTCCTTTTCACTCAAGAATCCCATCACTCTAACTGGATTTTTTTAGAGTATCCTTTCAATTTATTAAAAGTATACATCTTGTTGATATTCTTTAGTATGAGCACGCATCTTTTTGATGTTGTATTTTTTTTTTGCAATGAGATTTCCTACTTATTTATTTATTGAATGGAGCAGAGTTGTGCATATTCATGGGGCACCGTGTGACGTTTCGACACTTGTATACCCTGAGTAGTGATCAAAGCAGGGTGATGAGCATATCTGTCACCTCATCCATTTATCGTCTCTTTGTGTTGAAAGGAAGCATTCAAAATCCTCTCCTCTGGCTGTTTTGAAATATGCAGTAAATTATTGTTGGGACTGGATGTTAAGAAGAAATTGTCGAGGATATGTACCCTGGATTATTTTTTGAGTCATTAAAAATATTCATATAGTTTTATTCAGATCATTTGGGGTTCATCCTAGAGTTAAAGGTTGATAAGGTAGGGCAGAGGGTGTTGGGCTCTGGAGAACTAAATTTCTTTTTTTTTTTTTTAGTTGTAGATGGACACAATATTTCATTTTATTTATTTAGTCTTATGTGGTGCTGAGGATCGAACCCGGGGCCTCACAAGTGCTGGGCAAGTGCTCTGCCACTGAGCTACAGCCTCAGCCCAGACCCTGGAGAATATAAGATTCTCTAGCTGTGGAGTTCGTGAAGCTCACGGACTTGTAGGGAGATGGGAAAGGAAATCAGTTACTGTGTTCGTGGTCCCTCGAAGTCCAGGAGCTAGCCAAGGATCATGGGCAGGACTGTGTGAATAAGGGGGTTCGTGATGATTCAGATGAAAAGTCATAATATGTTTTTCAAATACCGTAATTTTCAAATAATATAGTAGCAACAAATATTGCAAGGAGTCCACCATTTGGAATCAAGTCTATCGAGCGCGAGTGCGTTTGAGGGAGAGCTGCTGGTCCACGTGCATCTGTTGGTGCTGACGCTGCTTTTACTGTTGGAGGGGGTTTGGATCTGTGCTGTCCATCTCAGCTAATGCAAGCTCTGTGCCTGTGTCAGCCACTTGACCCTCGGCTGTCAGGACTGAAGGACTGAGTTTTAGTTTAATTTAAATTTAATCTAATTTGAATAGCCACACGTGACTGACGGCCACTAGAATAAAAAGGATGGCTCTTTACAGGTGGTGTCTCCCCCATGGGAAGTGCTTGGGACCAGGAGTGTTACAGATTCCAGAGCTCCTGGAATATCGGCATAGACGGCAGCTGAGCACCCCTCATCTGAAAATCCAAAATCTGTGCGCCGACACGCAGCGCAAGATGTTTCAGATTTTGAAACATTTGGGATTCCAGAGTTTCCGATGAGGGGTTGATCAGCCTGTGTTTTAAAATCTTATTCTAAGCATGCACCATGCGAAGTCCGTGCCACGGTACATTATTAATCCTGCTCCTCCTGTTTTACAGATCAAGAGCTCCTTTTGAAGGTTGGGTAACTCGCCCTTAGTCATGGAGCGGTAGGTGGTAGATGTCATTTAAACCCAGGAGTATGTGTATTTTGAAAGCCCTCACTTGAAATATGAATATTTATTGATACTCTTAAAGGGGAAGTTTAAGGCAGCTCTTGGTGGCATAGAGTGAGAACTCAATAATGGAGCGGTCGTTCTTATTATTAAAAAGTCACTTTTTGTGTGTGACTGTTTTCTATGCTTCTTAGAATCTGAACAAGGACATTGGTGAAAACATGACTTTCTGGGGACGGTCATTGCTGGCATCCAGCACTGCTTAGCTTATCTGGGGGTAAAGTCACCCGTGGTGGTTTTCCTGGCCCCTTGACCATAGAAAGTAGCCATTCCTCACCCTCCACTCATTCTCCATCTCCACTCCCGTGACTCGACCCACACCCTTCCTTGGGCCCACTTTTGGGGGTAATTGGTTGAGCTGGGGAGATGCATCAGGATCTCTGTTGATAAGATGGAAATGGTCCTCTAGGCTGAGGCTCTCCCTCCCAGAAGGGGACTGTCCTGTACATGTTCCCTCCAGCTTGGCCCCATCTCTCCCTTCCCATCTGCCTCCCTGTCTGGGTGATCGTCTGACCCGCTGCCTTGCAAGATTGCATATAAAGGGTCCACCAGGCCTCTGAATGGACAGTACTGTTTTATCTTTGGCACTTCTATAGACCATTTTTAAGAAATATAAACATATCAACTCTCCCCATACGAAATCTCAGGGGTCACCTTCTGGGATTCTGCATGTTTATATTGAATGCTTAATTTTATGCGATGCCAGTGAACCAGCAAAACTCAGAACAGCCCACAGAGGCAAAGGTGACAGTCTGCCTTTCTATTTATTATCTAGGGAATTTATTTACTTATTTTAGCAGTTACTGCATTGGGTCAGAAAAGAGAACTTGTGTTGGGTGTTGAGAAGGATAAAGATCTTGGAAAAGAGGCTCTGAGGTCCGTTGCCTTCTGTAGCTCAAATAGATCTAAAGGAAGGGAGAGAAGGGGGTATTCTGAATACATTCAGAGGTTTGCTCTTTGTACCATCCCCAATATTTGTGTCTCAGTGGAAAATGAAAACAGACAGCCGTTTCACTCAAAATCCATAACTGGACGTGCATGTGTACATATTGCTCCTGCCAGTGAGTGAGTGTCCGGGAGCTGTCGTCCACGTCAGAGGCTCCTGCTATGTGCAGAGAGAGGGCAAAAATGAGGACGTGGATTTTCTTGGCACCAACGGGGTGGTCATCAAGGACTCAAGCACCTCACTGCAGGGTAAAGTGGAGGTAAGGACTTGGTCACGACTCCTAGATGTGTTCAGTCCTGGTCCGTGGCTGGATGGAGGGAAGGGAACTGCCCTGGGGAGGTCCAGTGACCAGAGTCGCAGATGCTCGGGGTGAGCTGCAGGCTGACAGAAGCGCGTGCGCTCCGGGGCGGTGGTGGCCAGGGTTCAAGGACACTGACAGAACAATCCCAGCAGCAAATTTAAACACAGATGAACTCCACAAGGAGCTCCACAGAAGCGAAATTGGGACTGTCTTATAAAATGAAGCCACAAAAGGCTTCAAGGAGTCCCGCTACACAAACCCTTGCATTTATTATTTCAAGCCAGATCATCTTGATAGTTTCACAAGGGTTTGTGAAAATGGACGCACAGGAAGAGGGCCTTTAAAAAGCTCGTGATTTAGGAGAAGGATCTCCCCGTGGGTACTTCAGTAGATGGCAGTGTGAACACAGTTGCCCTTTGTGGTATGTGTTGGGCTTTTTTTTAAACAAGTTTTGTGTTCCGATGTGTCCTGCTAGAAACAGTTTTCCCGAATGCAGCTATTTTTGTTCACGTCATCTATGTTCAGTTGCTCTGAAGATGAAAATCATAAGCATCGTGAAGCTGTTTTGCACCTTTTTTTGCTAAGCACAGTCTTCCCGTGTACAGAATTCATTGTGCATGGTCCCAAACCAACTCTTGCCAATCCCTGTCCCTATGTCCCAGCATGCAGCAGAGCGGTGGGTTTTGCACGCGCCACGCAGCCTGGGAACGGCACCTCTTGCTGTCAGGGGGAGATGCTTGCCGAGGCTACTGGGAACGTGCATCCCTCTCTGTGTCATCCCACCTGCCCTTCCCGCTTGGGGCTGAGGCCACAAAGTTTTTCAAAGCCAAATTGCTATTCCTTTGAAGGAAGCATCTGGTCCTTTGGCAGCTCTGCGGGAGTAATCTTGGTCGTTGGAGAGTTTCTCCTGCATGGATCACATGGTTTAGATATTGAAAGGGTTTCTGGCATTTTCATGTCCCAGTTTCTGGGCATGAAAAATGTGAAAAAGCTAAAGTCTGTTTGCACTTGCAAAGCCTCTGAAGTTTTTAGGGCTAAAAAAGAAATCTTCCTTTAAAAAAAAAATTCTTCTTAGTGGTGTCTTACCTGCATTCATGGATGATTTTTCTACTGCCTAATGTTAATATCGATGTAGCTTGGTGTTTATTCTGGAGAGAAGCAACAGTCGGAATTATAGAGAAGTGAAACCTTAAAATATTTTAAGGTTTTCTTAGTTTTAAGTATTTCAAAATTCAGCAGTATTTATTGAGCAACAATTATGTTCCAGGCATATTTACACCATGTTAGAAAGTTTGTTAAGTTCTTCATTCTCAAGCTTCAGAGAGCCTTTACAGTGCAGGTGTATTAATCCATTGTATGTTGCTATAATGAAATACCCGAGGCTGGGTGCTTTGTTTAGCTCATAATTTTGGAAGCTGAAAGTTCAAAGAGCATGGTGCCAGTTCTGGTGGGGGGTGACTGTGATGCAGAGTGACTGCATCACATCATGGCGAATGGATTGTGTTTGGAGCATGTGTAAGAAGAGATCCCATATTGAACAGGAAGCCAGAGTGAGAGGAAGGGCAGGCTTGCTTTTTTATGACAACCTTCTTGAGATAACTAATCAAGTGTTCCCACAAGAATAACACTAATCTGGGCTGGGAATGTGGCTCAAGCGGTAGTGTGCTCACCTGGCATGCGTGGGGCACTGGGTTCAATCCTCAGCACCACATAAAAATAAAATAAAGATGTTGTGTTCACCGAAAACTAAAAAATAAATATAATTCTCTCCCTCTCTCTTTCTCTTTCTCTCTTAAAAAAAAAGTGTGACACTAATCTGTTCTCCATGACATAAATACCTCTCATTAGGCCCCACCTCTTAAAGAGTCCTCTATTCTCAGTATCACCATGCTGGAGAACAAACTTCATACGAACCCTTTTGGGGAGCACACATGAAATCCATGTCCAACGATGGCACCAGATCATTAGAATTTCCACATGTCTTTATATTTTATTAAATATGGCTGCCCATTGCATGCATCTGGCTGACTTTGATGTCTTAAATCGTGATTCAGTATGCAGCTACCAAGTATATCTTGTATATGTCTCAACTGTTCGTCCATTCATTTCTCAGTCATGAGATATCCCCAGGCGGGCAGGTCAGTGTGTCTGCAACTTGCTTTATCCACCTTCTAGCACAGCATTCATTTATGTAGCAAAAGCGTATTGTGGAGCCAGGAACAGTGGTGCACGCCTGTAATCCCAGGGGCTCAGGAGGTTGAGGCAGGAGGATCAGGAGTTCAAAGCCAGCCTCAGCAAAAGCGAGATGCTAAGCAACTCAGTGAGACCCTGTCTCTCAACAAAATGCAAAATAGGGCTGGGGATATGGCTCACTGGTTGAGTGCTCCCGAGTTCAATCCCTGGTATTAAAAAAAAAAAAAAAAGCCTAATGTGGACCTACTGTGTGCTGGTACCTGTGGTAGACACTGCTTTCTTCTTGCAGTTTACGTTTTAGTAGCCCAGATAGTGAGCAAACACAAGACATTTCAGATTCGGATGTCTGTGTATTATAGAAAAAATAGAATGGGCGGTGGGGACATGTTCGAGAAGGACGCAGAGTTGAGGATAGCCACATGGGAGTGGTTGGGGAGGCTGCCTGGGGAGGTGACATCTGGCCTGAGGACAGAGAAGTTACCCACACCAAGGTTTAGGGAAGATCTGTTCAAACCAAGGAAGCAGCAGGGAGACGGGCGATTCGTCTTGCTGGTTTGAGAGACAAAGAACAAAGGAAGAAGCTGGTGTGGCGGGGGCAGAGGGGCAGAGTGGCAGAGTGGGCGATGGCAGGTTAAAACGGGATGTTACAGAGGTCAGCCGATGGGGAGGAGCCGAGCAAGACAGGCCCAGAGAGTGGGCAGGGTGGCGGGATCTTCCAAGGCCCCGGAGGTGATGGTGACGAGTGTGACATTTACTCTCAATGCAGAGGGAAGCCATAGGGAGTGTAAAGCTGGGGGAGGACCTGAGTTTATTAACACTGCGGGCTTTGTCCGTCAGTCCATGACGGTGATGGTGTGGAAAGCCTGTGTGCGATCACATGCTACTAGCCCTGCGCTTGCCGTGGCGCCGGGATTCCTTTTAGAGGTCTGGTCGAGAGCAAGAAGAAATGTTTTATGCAAAATGAGGCAGTGAGTTCTCTCCGTGTGTCTCTAACGGTTTAATATTCATCTGGAGAAGATCTGTGCAGGGTTAGCCATGTGCGGGTCCAAGTTGTTGGTGGGAGCAGGGCATGCCAATTCTGGCTGAGGTCCTTTCGTAATTTTGATTGTGTCTCCCCTGAGGCCACCTGTCAAAATATGACATATCCGCATAGGCCAACCTGGATTTAATGACTAGGAAGCCATGGAATTTATATGATTTGGGGGCACACAGGGGCTCTTCTCATGCCACTTGCAGGGATAAGTGGCACGGAGGCTATTTGATTGATTGGACAAGCATCAACCCTTGCCTCAGCTTCCTGCCTGTCATCTGAACACAAAACACTGCAGATCGGGACGCTCGGCACTCCAGGGTTAAAATCACGACACTCCTGTTACCCTTAACAGAGTGTTTTGCTTAGCATGACACTGTTCCTGAGATACTTTGCCTCTAGATATGTCATCTTGACTGATGCCTGAGGTGTGTTCCAAGGTGTGTGTCAGAAGCACCACCCCCCAGTGACCACCCGTGGTGGAAGCCATGCCTTTGTGATAGGGTCCACGGGGTAGTTTCGGTGTCCAGCCACATTCTTGGTGCTAGAGAATACCAGTGGTTCTTAAGAGGCCCTTACTGAACCCTGTGCCGAGGTGTTATTTGTAGCCCTGCTGATAGCACGTGACTTCTGCCCTCATGGGTTATGCATGTGCACCGTGTGTGTTGGCTTCTCTGGGAAGACCCAGGGCCCTCGATGGCTTTCACTGCCAAGGTGGAGATGGGAGGCTGCAGCCCGGAAGATGGTGTAGCTGTGCTCAGCACCCCCCGCCTCACGGGTGCCCTTGGCCTGAGCAGTCGGGATTGGGCGTTTTCCCAACACTGAATCCACTGTATTGGGTGTATTCATTTCCCCCCTTCAGAGAGGAAAAGAACTAGCCCGGGAGGTTCCCTTTCCCACCATTAAGGAGCTCCACCACTGAACACACTCAAATTCGCTGTGTATGTTTTAATACTATAAACTCCATGATTTTTTTTTTCCTTTGGTACCAGGGATTGAACTCAGGAGCACTTGACCACTGAGCCACATCCCCAGCCCTATTTGGGATTTTATTTAGAGACAGGGTCTCACTGACGTGCTTAGCACCTCGCCGTTGCTGAGGCTGGCTCTGAATTTGTGATCCTCCTGCCTCAGCCTCCAGAGCTGCTGGGATTACAGGTGTGCCCCACCACGCTCGGTACTTGATGACTTTTAAGAAACTCAATAATAAAATTTGGTTGTAGTTGAGACAATGATGGCGCCTGACAAAACCTATTCCAGAGATTTTAATGTTTTGTTACTAGTATCAACTTTTCTCGTATTGCATAACCGAATTAAGATTTTTTTTTAAAAGAATTTGGATAATGTTTTATAGTGCCAGAGTAATTCTTTGTCTTTTCAGAAATTCTCTTATCTTTTCAGTAAAGGCTCACCTTATATAGAGACCCTGAGTGTTTTCCTAGGGTAAATATCTAGCAAGTCGAGGAACCGGCCCAACCCTCCTATGCCAACTTGAGGCATGTGTTTCTACCCTGTTCCATGCTGGTTTCCAGGAAGAAATCATTAAGTGCCTGTTATGGTTCAGATGTGGTGTTTCCAAAAGCTCACGTGTGACACGATGCAGGAAGGTTTGGAGGAGAAATGACTGGGCCATAGCCTTAACCTGATCAGTGAATTATCCCTGATGGGATTGACTGGGAGGTCAGTGGAGCGCTGGGTGTGGCTGGAGGAGGTGGCTCACTGGGGACGTGGCTTTGGGGTATATATTTTGTATCTGGAGCGTGGAGTCTCTCTGCTTCCTGATATCATGTGAGCTACTTCCCTCTGCCACCTTCTCCCACCCCTGATGTTCTGCCTCATTCTTCGAGCCCCGGGGGATGGAGCCGGCCTTCTATGGACTAAGATCTCCAAAACCATGAGCCCCTGAGTAAACCTCTTCTCTACAATTGTGCTGGTCGGGTCCTTTAGTCTCAGCAGCGAAAAAGCTGACTCAAACAAGTGCAGAAGTCAACGCAGTTTAACTCTTTCCTGTTTCCCAGTATTAAGAGTGTCCTGGGTTTCTTTTGCACCACCGGTTGTTTAGAAGTCGATCGAGAAGGACGCAGCCTCTTGAGGACCGGGAGCTGTTTGTGTTGACACTGACGTCTGTCACTTTTAGAATTATAGGCTAGGATTTGATAAGATGCTGTTTTAACCATATTCAGTCTAATCAAGGCACGCGGAAGACTGTTGGATGGGGTGGTAATTAGAAGGAAACAGGGAAGAGATTGAAACGTTTTTCTTATATACCTCGGCATTCTGTTTTTGGAATTCTCATTGTCTGTTTTTACTTTGACAATCCTAATAAAGGGAGAAAAAGAATACAGTCCTGTCACAGATATGGTAGGCAGCAGTTGGGACACAGGTGGCGTAGCAGGTCCCCACTGGTGGAGATGGGGCCCTGGGAGCCCCACCTTCCTGCTCCTTGGAAGGAGCCATCACCGGGGCTCTGGCCTCCTGGGGGCGGGGGGATCTGCTCCATCGTAGCTGAGGCTGACACCCCAGCCAGTCTCTCACCCCACCCGCCTCCCCAAGCCCTGAATCCCTGTGTTCAAACTCTGCTTTCATTTGTGACAGGCCAGGAGAAAACCCTTTAAAGAAAAAGCCTGCTGGTCAGCGGCAGGTGAGTGAAGTAGGTGCTTCCAAGCCCCAGCCCCGGGTAGCTCTCACCAGGCAGGTGACCTCGAAGCGCGGCTCTCCTCGGGGGTTCAGGGTCATCCTCTGATGTAACTGATGGATCCAGGGTGTTTTCTTTCCTCCCGCTGCGAATGACTAGAGAAAGGGTCCCGGGCATTGTTTTCCGGGTGCCCCTCGTGGACAACAGGGAGGTCTCCAGGAGCACTCTTTGCTTTTGAAACTCAGTGGTGTAAAAGGATCACATCTCTGCCGACGACACTCTTTTTTTGGAGCAGAGGAATGCTGCGGTCTTTGGGTCGGAGCTCTTTCTTTCTGTGGGAGCGAGATTCCCAGGGACTCGTCACACTTTGTTTCTTTAAGATTACCGTCGGAGGGGGGAGGTTTTAAGCAATTATTGTGCTGGTATTTAATAATGCTGGGCAGGCCGAGGGTCCAACGTGGAAAAGTCTGGCATGTAAAATTAGCACCGGCGGATACATGAGGGTGGTCAGGCACAGGTGGTCACGGAGGGAGCTTCCAGTAGAAGGGTGTCGAAGATCGTGAAAAGCGGAAAGGTCATGGGTCTCGGGGCAGATGGCCCTCCAGATAGCATGGCACGCGTGGGTACTGGACTTGACATGGTGGGTGGCGCTGCGGCAGGTGTCTGCCTAGCTGGGGTTAAGGTAGCCTGTCTTGGAGACTCCTAAGGAAGACAGTGGTGGAGACTGAAACCAGGTGATCACACAGGGTGCCTCTGCTAGTGGGGCGTTGACATACGTGCCCCCGAGAATAACAGCGAGTCCCATCCCAGAGAGGGGGTGGAAACGGACACCTGGGACCTGAGGAGGCAGTGGGCTGGCCGTTAACGTGCTTCCCCCAGGAGGGAACCTCCCTGCACAGCCAGCCGGGGTTGAGATGTGAGGAGAGAGGAGCAGGAATCTCTACAGAGGTAAGAAGGTGAAGAAAGGCCCATGAGCGCCAGGGAACACGGGGCATTAGGCAGGAGTCCTGGAAATCTAGAACACTGATGCACGTGGGAGAAGAGCTTAGATGGAGCTCCTGAGGGAGGCGGGGAGGCCAGGAATCTCTTACAGCATGCATGGAGTGCTGGACGTCAAGTCTGGTAGAATATGCTAGAAGGAGCATGAATTTATAGGCTACAAGGAAGCCTAGGTCGATTTTTGGAACTGAAAAGTGACATAATGAAGGTGGTATTTCATTTACCTTATTAAAATTTTAAGCAGCACTATAAAATGTTTTTCTCATTATAAAAGTAAAATGAGTGAATTTCAGGAAAATTCAAAAGTAGAGAAACCATAAAGAAGAAAAGAAGCATGCTGCCTAGTCCCAGGATCCACAGACACACATGAAATCATTTTACTGCTTTGTTCTGTGGCAGCCTTTTCTGTGCATATATGTGTCCCGGGGAAAATCACAGGAAGAGTTGGGACGGGAGCCCAGCCTCTCCTCCAGCTGCAGTCGGCCGCACCACACCATTCCCTCATGCTTTCCAGTGCTTATAAAATATGTGAGAAATAAAATCAGAGCTCTCTTTGCAATATTAGCTAACTAAGTGCCTGAGATTGCTGACTCTTTCTTGGGTGTTTCTGTAAATCATTCTTAGAACAAGCACCTGCAGCCCTTCCCTCTTACAGATGGGCATTTGTATTTTGGCGGGGGGCTTAGTTTTGTCTCTGGATTTTCTCATCAGTTGAAGGAACACATAAGGCAATTTGATGAGTGCTCGAAGGCTCAAATTCTGGAGAGGCTGAGCTACATATGGGTTCAGGAGGCTTGGCTTAAATCCTTGGGAGTAAGCTCAGGCAGCTCCTCTCACCTGGTGGGAAAGTGGGCAGGGCTCAGCTGTGTCCTCGGGTGCCACCTTCAGATCCCTCTTACTCACTGCAAAGGACAGCTTGTCTTTGTTTTTCCCTCCTTTTTTGGGGGAGGGGGTTGTGTTTGGGGGATTGAACTCAGAACTCACAGGCACTCGGCCACTGAGCCACATCCCCAGCCCTAGTCTGTATTTTATTTAGAGACGGGGTCTCACTGAGTTGCTCAGTGCCTCGCTGTTGCTGAGGCTGGCTTTGAACTCTCGATCCTCCTGCCTCAGCCTCCCGAACTGCTGGGATTACAGGAGAGCGCCACCAAGCTCTGCTTCCCTCCTTTTTCTTTTCCTTTAATGGCTTGGTGAGTGAGTACTTTTCAGGTGCGAAGGTGAAGAGCTCAGAGGTTTCGTTTGAGGTATTGACCGGGAAAGTTTTTCTTTTACCTGTATCATTTCAGAATCCATAGAGATCCAAATTAAATAATTATAAAGCAAAACCCCACCAAACCCTTCAAGATTGAAGTTTGAGAGTATCGTCTGAGACCTTTTTGCAAAGCTACACACACACATACTCACTCAGTCACGCAGTCATGTGCTGTGTAAAGGTGATTTGGTCAACAGGGGACTGTATGTGTGGTGGTGGTCCCATAGGTGATATCCCCTCGTGACATCAGAGCTGTAGCTGTCTGCAGAAGACGGTACGCTCTACCATGTTCTCAGGATGACAGAGTTGCCTGATGTTGCATTTCTTGGACTGCATCCCGGTTGTGAAGCAATGCATGATCCCCTCTGTGTGTAAAACACGTGTATCCATATCTGACCCCTTTGCCCTTACATTTGAATGGCACCCTGATGGTTTTGAATTATGCATTTTCACTAACATTATGAGCATGTCTCGTTATGTTTTCCTTGAAAACAGATGCCTGAATAGTGACATGACTGTAACACAACTGCTTATTCTATTAGATGTTGAGTTTTTTCCCTCCTGATATTTTGGTTGTTATATGAATGCATGCCCTGGTGAACGTTTTTGTATGGAAGCCAATTCACACATTGCAGTGTATTTCTTTACTAAAAATTCTTAAAAATGGAATTATTGATTACAGACTGTCATTATAAAGTTTTGATACATTGCCAAATTCCCTTTCAGAAAGACTTCCCTGTTTTGTGCCATCACGAGCATGTGAGATCTCTTGTTGCCTTGAACCTTATCTATACACAGGGTTATATATTTAAGTTCTTGACCTGTTTAGGAGGTAGAAATAGTTTTTCTTTATCATTTGTATTTTTCATTTGTCTTATTGATTACTGGTGAGCTGCTGTTTTTACATGTTGGGCCATTGCTGCCTGTCTTAAGACTCACCATTCATGTCCTAACTCACATTTTTAAACACTTTTGTTTGCTTCTGACAGCTCTTTACATATGATAATACTTTAACTCTTTCTATGTTATATATTTTTAAACTTTGTTGTAATTTCATGATATATAGAAGCATATGTCTTTGTGTGGACAAATATGTCAATTTTTTTATGTTCTCTTTCATTGCTTTACTGACTAGGAATGCCAGCCCTTATATTTCTTCTTGTTGTTTTATGACACCATTTAGAAATTGTTATTCTTTGATTCAATAAATTGGAATGATTTTCTTCTTGTTTTAGGCCTCATTTACCATCACCTCTACTCTAAGACAGCTGCTGTACCCTTGGACACGTCTCCGGGGGCAGATAGCGGTCAGGTCTGTTAGCTCCCTCCGTGCTCACCATCACCCAGTAGAAAAGCACACAGTGTGCATTTTACACCCTTGTTTTTAAAGGTCTAGAAAGTTGTACCCAAAGACATTGGCTATCTTGATGAGGTGACACGCACCCACTGTGTTCCCTTGTTCTTTCATCAAACCAGTATTGACTGGGGCCTGGAGCGCTGCACATGCTGCTGGGTGCTGAGGGTCGGTGGGTGAAAGGGAAGGTCTGTACCCATCAAGGGCTTAAGTCACCTGCTGGAATTAAAGCAGACTCTGTGGCTGCAGGCAGTGCTCTCTCCACTCTACCATACTTTCCAGCGTGTGTGCCATGAGCTTCTCGCTAAGCTGCTCAGTGCAGCCCAAGGCTTCAGGCAGGGTGCTGACACTTCAGTGAAACGTGCTTTCTTGGCCCCTCATTTGGATAGAGTTGGCCAAGAGCTAGACCAGGTCTTGGCTTGAGCTTCCTCCGAGCGCTCCAGCGTGTGTGTGCAAGCGATCCCACAGATCTCAACCTTCTGATGGAGGAATTTGGACATCACCATAGTAGTGAGGACAGCCTCGGGTGGCTGGGCGTGTCACTCAAGTGCTGTGGAGCCCTGTGCTGCTCTGAGGAGACAGGCAGATGAGGGACATGGCGATCCCCAGGGGACTGAACTGTAGGCAGGCATCTGACTCCCTTGCCTAGGCCAGACTTCATTTTTTAGAGCCAGGCCCCGGGGCTTCACGACACTCATCCATTAAAATAGAGGAAAACTCACACTAGGCAATTAATGTGGGTGACACTTAATCCTGCATGCATGGTGAACTTGAGGGACCTTGACAGAATGAGGGAACTTGGGTGATAATTACATCTATGCATTAGTTGCCTTCTACCTTGGTGTCCCGTGTGGACCTTTTGGGGGGCTCTTTTCACAGGGACGAGATCAAAAGCCAGGCCATCTATATTGATTCTTTGTTATGGAAAGTATGATTTCGAGTCACTCAAAGCCCTTGTTTTAAAAAGAAATGTTTTCTTCTTCATTGATATTCTGATATAAATATAGCAGCATTACAGTCTGTCTAGAAAGCTTAGTCTGCAGATTAAAAAAAAGAAAACTAGTTTTCTATGAAATTGTATTGGAAGAAGCTAGTCCTTCTAAAGATTTTTTAAACAACTTTTGAAATGAAAAATAATTTGTATATTTGAAAATCGAGGTTTTTGAAATTTTTGTCGGGCTTCATTTCTGCACGTAACTTTATTTTTACATTAAGTTTATGTTCATATGTATGTTAATTGTATTGCTATGTGTGCCTGTTCAGTCTTTGTTATATGTGGATATTTTATCTAGGATGGCATTTTCTATTTCTACCTCATCTTGAATTATTATTGTATACTTTTATGTGTTGCCATAAAAGCCATTGTTTCTATATGTGTTTTCTGATTGACAAGTTGAATAAAGAAATTGATTTTTTTTTCTTGGCATAAAACTAAGCATGGAGTCATGCAGGAAAACCTTTGGAAAACAAATAGAGCAATCCCTGTGTCAATGCTAATATGTCAGCTTTTCAAGCTACTTGCATGACTGGAGTGATAACCAATCTTAGAACAAGCATTTGATATTGATTTGCCAGTCTAAAGTAACAAGTTATGGCTTCACTTCTTATTGAGAATTAAATCAAAATAATTTGGTGCCCTACATAATATGTATTGTGAGAATTCCCTTGCATGATTTATGAACTGCAGGGTGGCAGTGGATGAATGTTCAAGAATCACAGGACTTTAGATAAAGATATATACTATTACTATGTAATTTTATTACATGTAAATCTTAATTTTATACACACACACAAAAATATAGTTGAAGAGGTCCGTAAAACGTTTTATGGAACTTGAGATATAAGAATTTGCATCTTTTTATCTTTTTCATTATTAGAATTTATTAATCCTAAGCTTTTGGGGGGCATTTATTGTCCAAGAAAAAATAGCAAGTGGGAAATGCTGATTTGTTAACAAAAATGCAGATTTTTAGCAAATCAGAATTGGTTATCATTCAAAGGTTATGTCAGAAATAAAAATCGTATATGGTTTCTGCTTCTCAAAATTAAAATGTGAAGTTCCAGTTGGGTACTGTGTTTTACATCAACTTCCACATACTCTTTTTTTTCAGATTTTAAATGTATTTCAGGAATCATTTACCACCACCTGGTAAATGGTTTGAGTTAATCTCAGAGAGTCGCCAGGAGTTAGCCAATCATGTATTCCACATTTGTACGTGTGAGTGTCTGCAGGCGTGTGTCATGGCTCAGGTATGAAGAGTAAAGCCGCTGAGACATTCAGAGTAAATCCACGGTTGATCTTTTTTTTTTTTTAATTTTTTATTGTTGGTTGTTCAGAACATTACAAATTTCTTGATATATCATATTTCACACTTTGATTCAAGTGGGTTATGAACTCCCATTTTTACCCCATATACAGATTGCAGAATTACATCAGTTACACATCCATTGATTTACATATTGCCATACTAGTGTCTGTTGTGTTCTGCTGCCTTTCCTATCCTCTACTATCCCCC
>NW_026000020.1:4246432-4317409 GCF_001458135.2 Marmota marmota marmota
GTTCCCACTGTGGGTGGACAGTGTGGTTGATGCGGTGGAAGCCCTTCACGGTGCCCACCTCATGGTCTGGGAGCAGGGTCGGGGGGGGTAGGGGGACGAGGGGGGGTAGGCAAGCTGCATCGCCAGGCTTTCAGTTGCAAGGGAGGAGCGTGGAAAGGGCACATGCAAAGGCTGTGAGTGCCGTTCCCGAACGAACTCCCAGCAACTGTGTGCAGAGATTGGCAAACCCATTCCCCGCTACATATGACATGTACAAGGGTCGGGAATGACAAGCCAAGGTTACAAAAAAGTGGGGTTGTAGGACTTACTCTGCTAGGTACCAAGACTGCTCTAAACATGCATGAAGACATACGGTGTTGGTGCAGGGACAGGCGTACAGACAAACGGAACTGGAAAGGTAGTAGGAAAACAGAACTG
Organism: Marmota marmota marmota; assembly: GCF_001458135.2. Classification (NCBI taxonomy): domain Eukaryota; kingdom Metazoa; phylum Chordata; class Mammalia; order Rodentia; family Sciuridae; genus Marmota; species Marmota marmota. The sequence continues at coordinate 4,246,850 of NW_026000020.1, forward strand.
TGTAGAAGAATCGTACACATTCATCCTCACATACACATACACATATAAATGCACGAAGGCCTGATGTGTACGTACACCTATGAAGGCCTGATGTATACTACATGTATGAAGACCTGATGTAGCCACGTATGAAGGCCTGCTATATGACCGCAGTTGTGCTGGAGAGCAATAGGGGAATAATGTTGGAGTTTCCAACCAGTAGTGCTGAGGTCAACTGGATTATTGTATGGAGAAAAATTAAAGTGAATTCCTGCATTATATACATCCAAATCAATTGTAGACTTTTTTTCCCCTTGAGCTGAAAGTGATTTATTGACACTATGTGTGTGGGGGGGTGTCAAATTTAACTCATCGGGTTGATTAGAACCTTGACAGAGCACAGGTTGTTGATGAAGTCCAGTAGAAGGTTGGCAGAATCCCAGACTATCCTTGGGCGTGCTCATCAAAACCCTTGCCCTTCTCTCTGGAGCTAACCATTATGCCGAATCCCAAGACTGTGGGTTACGGCTTCTTGGTTTCTATACCATAGAAACAGAATTACGTAGTAGGTGTTCTTCTCTCCGTTGTTCTTTTTACTTAATAAAAATTCTTTTTACTTTATGAGATTGCATGTGGTTGCATGGAGTTGTAGTTCTTCAAGAGTAAGAGTTATGCCTAACGGTGTGTAGTATCTATCTTCACAGATCATTTGGAATTCGACATAAAGATTTATCTATTTTCCCCACCCTGTTTATTTATTTATTGAATCACTTATTTTTGTCAGTATGGACTCATGGATGTTGGTTTTGCCCTTTGTTAAAATCCAGTACTACTTTATGTGGCTTTTAGACTGCTCTAGCCCTAGTCATGAGAAGGTGTTTCAGTTGTGACCTGTTGATAGACACCCCTGACTGCGGTGGCAGTGGTGTTGGGCACTTGCTTTTTACACTACAAGGTGTTTCAGGCCTGCTGCAGTCCGGCTGCAGCAAAATAACCGGGGGGTGACGAACAACTTGTGTACGTTGATACAGCAGGAGTGGGAGCCGTTTATTGTAGGACAACAGAGGTATTTATACATTCTACACAGCTTATCTTAATTAACATAAACTAGATACAGCAGTCAACCAATAAGGAATCTCCACACTTAATGGCTCGCTGGCGCCACCTCACAAACCACTCCCTCTGGCAAAATACCAGGAGCCATCCTGACTTGTTTACAGACTCCAACACAGGCCTATTGTGTGTGTGTGTGTGTGTGTGTGTAATTAATATATATATATATATATATATATATATATATATTTGTCCCAATCCTAGAATCATCTATTTCTTTCTTTCATTAGAAAATAGTTCTAGAAACAAAGATCTGGATGTGAGGGGTGCTCATTAATACCGACGTGCTTCCAGGTCCACTCAAATGACAGAGCCATGAAATACCTGTGTAGACTCACCCATGTGTATACACACATCTAAAAATATTTCTTGTGTACCCATCTATCTCCATTAATCTAAGCACGAGTTTTTACCCATGTCTCCAACTCCAATCCATTTATTCCATGTACTGTTCTAGCTTCTTTCCTTGCTCCCACTTCAACATGGAGAGACCTGGGTCTCATCATGCGCCGTCTGTTGACTTCATTCTTCAATTGCAGCACATGGGTCTAGTAATTCCACAGTTATTATCCCATCGAGCAACAGCCTGTGAACTAGCGTACAGTGCAGAAGTTCTTTTTGCCTTTTTCTTAGAGACTCTACTTATTTCCTGTAAGATTGAATTAGGATCCACCTTAATGATGTTACTTTAACTTAATCACCTCTTCAGAGAGCCTGTCTCCAGCACAGTCACATGCTGATGTACTCAGGGTCACGGCTTCATTATGTGAATTTGGGGGGATGCAGTTCAACCTGGAACATTGTAATACAGAACGAGGGTTTATTCTGATGTGTTCCCCCTGCAGCCAGGTGGGGGAGACCAGTGTCCCCCAGTATTTTCCAGTATTTATTACATATCAGAATTTCATTTCTTTTCAGGTTGAATGTTCCATTGTATGGATGTGCACATTTCTTTAATTCATTTATCCTCTGACAAACACTGGGGTTGCTTCTGACTCTTGTGAATAATGTCACTATGTACGTGGATGTACAAATATTTCCCCAAGACTTTGCTTTCCACTCTTTTGAATATCTGCCCAGAAGTTGATGGTTGAATCATATTATGATACTATTTTTCGTTTTTTGAGGAACTCACCACGTAGTGGCTCACCTATTTTTCATTCCCACCGACAGCACTGCCAGTTCTCCCAGGTCCTCACAAACACTTTGTAATTTACTGTTTCCTTTAAAGTAGCCATTCGAATGGGTATGGAGCATAATAAATATTTAATATAAATAATTCAAAAGTAGCAAGCACACAAAAATAAAATTTATTTTTTTCTGTACTAATAACAACACCTTTTAGATTCTTTTCTGTGTATGTGTATGCCCCCTACCCCAAATGTATCATTAGATAATTCGAATCAAAGTGTGATCATTTTGCTTATTTTTTACCATTTAACATTACCTTTTATATTTCCTGTGTCATCAAATATTACTACAATAGAAGAGTTTTAATGGCTTTTTAATGATTTAATCATTTTCTGATGATTTCATGTTAGGTTTCTTTGAGTTCCTTCTCTCATATATAATTCTCTGTTGAAAATTCATGGACATAAATCTCTGCATTCTTGACAATGTCCTTTGGTCAGATTCCTAGTAAGAGATTATTAAGTGAAGGGCTCTTTTTAAAATGTTCTGAAGATATATTGCAAAATGCTAGATTGTCTCCAGTAAGTTTTGTTCCAATGTGCCCCTCCCCTGCTGCTAGGGGGAGGGGGAGCGGCCAATGTCTGCCAGTATTTTCCAGTATTGAATATTACCTTTCCAACTCATTTTAGAAAATCTTTCAGGTAATTTGAAATGATTTTTACCTTAATTTGGTGTCCATTGCTTTGATTATTATTAAAAATGTGCAGTTTCCACATATAGATTCACTTATGTATCATTAGTTCATGAATTCAATGTGCCTGATAAAATAATTCCCATGGATCGGAAATGGCACGTTGAGTTTGTAGAATTACCACAGTATTTTCACATTAGAGGATGAGATGCTGTTAGTTATAACCTGTAATGTTTAAGGAAATGTAAGAGGCTTAATGATAATGTTAAGCGATGGTATTACATTATTAATGATAATTCCCTTTGTGAGACTTGCGAATATTAGTCCAGAGACGGCTGTTTTGAATGTAAATATTTTTGGGGAAAAAGAAAGGGAACACACGTTATCTGGAGAACAATTTATCTTCACCTAAAATTTCAATTTTATTACTTAGTGAGTTGAAAAGAAAGAACTAGTAGTTCTCGAACAGCAGAGCTTGGTCAGAGGAGTGGTAGAGGAGAGCGTCATGCACAGACTGAAGGGTTAGTGATGGAACTAGGAAGGGGCAGCAGCTGGATGGAGGTTGGACCAGGGAGGGAATGTGCAGCCAGGACAGTAGGGCTGGGGGGCCCCTGGAGGCCTTGTTGTCACCAGATGTAAGTTGTCACCAGGTGCTCTGTACCAGGCGCGTGGTTTTGGGGTTCTGTTTCTCTTGGAAGAAAGAGACAAGTTGTGTTCATAAAGAGGAGCGTGCAGGCCTGCTGTCTGAAGACCAGCTGTTTTGTGAGTGACCTATGGGAATAATGTGATTGTTTTTCTGAGAGCCAGATTATGCTGGAGTAGATGCAGTTTGATGCTATTAGGATGAGTACCGTGATTTTTTTTTTTTTAATGCATGCTTTAGATATCAAAAAGAGTTTCAGGATTTCCTCGATCAGTGAGCAGTTTGGTTGGGATTAAGATCTCTGGGTTAGATTTGTGGAGAGATTGATATAATTTCTCTTCTTGGATGAGGTAGAGAGCCAGGATCCTGGTATTTCAGAACACATAATCCTGAGCTGCATGTAATAGTCATTGTCTTAATTTCACACTTTGCTCAGAAGGGGAAGAACAAATGAAAACTTACATTGTCAATATTTTAAAAATAGAATACTTTGTAGTACAACAGTAATATTTGCTTTTAAAACCTCAAAGCAAAGCAGACGAATCAAATGCACCCCCCAGTCCATCATTCACCTCTGAGAAAACTATTTTAAAATTTTCATGTATCTATGAAGGTGCACGTATTATTTTATATTAGAGAGATTATCATGTCACCATGCTCTTTGTGAGCTCCTTTTTTACTTAATACTTGGGTTTTGGATGTGTTTCCATCTCTATACATTCAGATCCATTCCATCCAATGACTACAATGTTCCATTGTTTGAAATAGTGTATAATTGCTCACCAGTCTTCTAAGAATGGATATTAAATTGGCTTTAATTTTGGTTTTATTTTATAATGTATAAATAACACAATAATAAAATCCCAGTCATGAATGGTATACGTTCCTGAACAGGACAGTGAGGGCTCAGAGCCAGTATTGAATGCCATCCTGCTCCATCCAGCTACCTGTCTGACCTGGAGAAGGAGTGGTTTTTCTTTCTGCACTGTGGATGTTTTAGTCACCTTCCATCCAGATATTAATATTTCACCTTGACAGAGCACTTTAGTGTTTTCAAATACGTCTGTGTTTATTGCTTCCTTTGCTTCTTAAAACCTCTGATCAATGTATGGTTTGGTTTTATTACCTGTGTTTGACAAGAGGGCCGACGGCACAGAGTGGTTCTGACTTCTCTATTCCTTTAGCTGAGCTGGGTCTCCTCTTTCCTGGCCCCGGGTTAATCTCTAGGAGATGGTGGAGCATCCATAGAAACTATGGGACCAGTGATAGGAAGTGTCTTTCTCGTTCAGTGGGAGAATTGGCTGTGTCTTCTCTCTTCTCTCATTTGCTTCTTATTCAAGAAATCTTCAACTTTAATGATTTTTCTACAGGCAGAGTATCCCTTATCCCAAAATGTTCAGGACCAGAAGCATTTCAGATTTCCAATTCTTTTGAATTTTGGAATATTTGTGTATATAATAATGAGATACCTTGGGAATGAGACACAAGTCTAAACACAAAATTTATTTCATATACACTTAGTATACATAGCCTGAGGTAATTTCATATAATATATTTTTAGCATGCCTGTGTTTGACCGACACCCATTATATGAGGTCAGGTGTGGAATTTTCCACTCACGCCAACATGTTGGCTCTCAAAAAGCTTTGGATTTTGGAGATTTTGGATTGTGGATGTTTGGATTGGAGCTGTGCAATCTGTAGTAGGTTTCCCATGAGGATCTTGCAGTGCCTTCTTTAATGCATGCAGATTTTTTAATGGTGGCACTTCCCTTTGTGCCAATCATAAAAAAAAAATATTTGGTAAAACCTAGCTTTATCAATCTGCTATTTTAAAATTGCCACCTGTCTTTAATGTTGTAATAGTTTTGCATGACTACAGCAAAATACTTGAGGCCACTTACTTTACAAAGAGAAAAGGTCTAGTTCACAGTTTGGGAAGTTCCAGATCAAAAATGGGCAGTCCCATTGAAGGGAGGGAATACAAGAGGAAGGGGTGAAGACATTTGAAGGTAACATGAAGCAAACATGGCAGATAGACTTCGTGTACTCTTTGCAAGAATTCTTAAAGAATTGTGATTATTATCATCTTGCCAGGGCAGCCCATTGATATATAAGATATTTCATGTTTTATGGATCAAATACAATATTTTTATGATAGATTATATATTCCATTGAAATTGGGAACTTGTGAGTGATACATCAACTATAAGAAGACTCTTTGGTTTCCTGACACTGTGTTGTATGGGTATATGGAATTAATCATCTTTAGTGTCATCCCACAGGTTGAATTATAGAACCATAGAGTACAAATAATTCATAATTCCTAATGTCTTCCTGTAGGTCACACTTAATTGACTACAGATTTTCACCATAGAAAGTTGGAGAAATATCCCCCAAAACTTGTGTGTAGGCTGTGGTCCTGGATGTCTTTTTTATATCTAATTGGCACCTTGTATGTAGTAAGTTTAAAGGTTTTAAGGTTTTTTTCAAATTAGAAGGTTTAATTAACACAAACTTTTTTTTTTTTTTGGTACCAAGGATTGAACTCAAGGGTGCCCAACCACTGAGCCACATCCCCAGCCCTATTTGGTATTTTAGTTAGAGACAGGGTCTCACTGAGTTGCTTAATGCCTCACTTTTGCTGAGGCTGGCCTTTGAACTTGAGATCCTCCTGCCTCAGCCTCCCAAGCTGCTGGGATTACAGGCATGTGCCACCATGCCCAGCTGTTAAGTTGTTTTTAATATCCACAATTTTGTGGAACTTAGAACCCTGATTCTCACAGTTCTTATGTGTCTTTTGGCAAATTAAGTTTTCTAAGCCCCACATTTTTTTTTTTAATTGATCAAGGGGCTTTGTCAGTAAAATGTGCATTATAATGTTTATGGAACATGGATCAGATTTCACTTTTATATTTATTTGGTTATCTATTAATATTAACATTGTGTATTTTGCAGAAACAATGAGAGAGAAAAACAAGAAGCAAATGTGGTCTTTCTGACCAGTGTTCCAGCACCAGGCAGTAGCTTAATATTACTTTTATTATGATTCCCGTGATTGTTAAACTCAAAAACCATAAAGAAGATTTTAGGACTGAGAATCTGAATAGATGAAAGTTGTGTTGGTTCGAATGATGTGCTTTGCCTGTGGGTGAAATTTTGAAAAGGAGAGAGAAAAAAGAAAACATTTATCTTGCATTTTTACAGTTTTTAAAGTCATTTATTGCAGTGTCTGTGCTGTACCAGGTACTCGTTAGGTGCTGAGGATTCAGTTTTATAGAAAGTAGACATAGATGTTTATTATCAGGGAATTAATAGTTTAACAGAGGTTTCCGTTAATTAGCATAAGAGGTGTGACTATGGGGAGAAGGCGGGGCTCTGTGTACATCCCATGAAGGGCACCGGATGTGTTGATGTGCATCTGGCAATGATCTTGGGGAGGTCATCACTAAATGGAGACCTTCAGAATCAGGAGGTGGTGGGCAGGTGGAGAGCAGAGGTGTTCAGGGAACAGAGAAGAGCACATACAGGGGCTTAGAGATAGGGTGAGGCATAGAGGTTAGGGGATTGAGGGCCAACATTGAAACGATAAGCAGGCTAGGTCTCATAGTGCAATGGCTCCCAGATTTGTTCTCAGTCCAGAGGGCAGGGCAGTGACATGATCAATCTTCTATTTTAGAATTGCCACCTGGCTTTAGTGTTGTAATAGTCAGCATAACTATAGCAAAATGCTTGTGGCCCCTTATTTACAAAGAAAAAAGGTGTAGCTCACAGTTTGGGAGGTTCCAGACCGAAAATGGGCAGTTCCATTGGTTTGACCTCTGGTGAAGTCAGCACATAATGATAGGAGTTTTGTTTAGGAACAAAATGCTCACATCTTGAACCAAAACAGAGAGCAAGAGGACGACAAGCAGGGTCTCATCATCCCTTTCAAGGGCATGTTCCTAAGTAGCTCCCATTCCCAAAGGTCCCACCCCTCCCAAGAGCACTATGTGGGGTCAAGCCCTTGAAATACGGACCTTTGGGGAACACAGGAAGAGCAGCCAGGAGACCCCTTAGGGAGTGCTGTGGCCAGTGGCAGCCTGGGCTGAAAGGTGACAGTGGAGGACAGAGGTGGACACGTTTGAGTAGTATTCATGGAGTGGAGCTGGCAGGACTGGGGCATTGGCTGAATTTGGGGGACAGTGGCCTGGGCAACCCTGGAGTCCACGTGGTGCCCAGGATTCTGACTCAGGCAGTGAGGTGGGTTATGTCGCCATCCCAGCCGTCAGGCAGAGGCTGGAGTGGTGGTGGTGGGGTGAGCCTTGGTGGACAGGCAGGGCAGGCAGTGCCAGGGAACCTGATTGGAGGAGGCTCCCTGGGGATTTTGGGATCTGGAGCTGACGTGAGAGATCTGGGTGAGTCTTAGAGTCCCGTCTGGGCACCCGAAGATGAGGGATGGGTGATGGCGGTCAGGAAGACTGTCCCACGAGGTTTCACATAACCCAGTGTCCCAGGAAGGGACACTCACAAAGGAAATTCAGGAGTAGCCCAGAGGCAGGAGGGAGGCCAGGACCCCTCGGGGAGTGAGAGGACCTGGGGTTGCCCCCGTAAGGAGGCTGAGAGCAGGCTGGGGGAGCAGACCCAGACCCAGGGGAGGAAGACCAGGCGCTGGAGAGCACCCTGCAGAGCACCCTGCAGAGCACCCAGTGGGATCCCAAAAGGAGCTACACAGCAGAGTAGCCTGGAGGGCGGACCGTTTTTAACTGTGGGGAACCTTGAATGAGTTTCCTTGTTTCCTCAAGAGAGTGAGCAGGTGGGAGAAAGTGGGCCCCAGAGGGTAGGGTGCAGTCAGGCTGCTGAGCCCCGGTGGGAGGAAGAGGGACCCCTCAGAGAAAAGGCCGAGGGCCAGGGGAGGGGGAGGCCGGCTGCTCTGACACGAGCTGCATCCCTGCTGGGAACTGCTCCCAAGGGCTTTGCAGGGCTCCTCCTCACCCTCACGGGGACCTTCTGTGTTTTCTTTCGAGTTCTGAGGACTTCAGTCCTTTCTCTCTTCCCTAGCTTCTTGGCCTACTAAAAACTTCTGGCCAAGCTGATTCATTGCTGAGCAGGTCATCATCATCTTCAAAACAGGGTCTCTTTCCCTCTGAGGCAAAATAGTCAGTCGGTTCCTGTGATGACCCATGACAGTCAGGCTGGACCTCAGAGGTGTCTGATGATGTCCTCCTCATTCCTCCTTCTGGTGAAGTCCGCCCTATTTGTTTTCACTGTGGCCTTCTAGTTCTGTCCCTCCCAGGTAAAGTAGTCCAGTCCAGTGGGCAGCAGTAACCCCGGGTGACTCTTGTTCCTTACTGTCCCATTTCAGCCAGTTGACATACATCTCATTAGTGGCTCTGGGAGGAAAGGAAGTTGGGGGTTCGAGTCAGAAAAACATGGGCCATTTCTGAAGGACCAGTGCTCAGGATCTCCGGGCTTTCTGGGTCCAGGAGCCTGACCTTCCTGAAGTCACATGAAAGGACTTGGCCACCTTGCATCTTAAGACACCAACTGGTGACCCTGTGTGGCCACAGCAGCAAGTGGATGGAGTTAAACCCAGGCAGGCCATCAAATCTGCCACATCCTGTAGATGTCTTTTAAAATTCCTTAGAGCTGAAGTTTAGAAACTGATGCTGTAAAAGTGAAAATGAAATTTAATTGAGCATTGGGTGGAGAAAAAATAATTTACTGGCTCTCCCATGGAAAGCCCTGAGAGGAAGCAGCCTTCACATTGCAACACCTGTGATTGATGGCGCCCCGGAGCCGCTGCCGGGAAGCCAACTCTCTGAAATAGCATAGTAGGGACTTTGCAAGTGGGTCTCATTTGGTTAAGTTACTGCTTCTGTGAGGCTCTGCTGCATCTTTATATTCTACCAAGGAGAAGATGGTAAATCAGAGTAATTGCTTCATCCCAGGGCACTTTTATATTGTAGAGGAAAAGGTCCTGTTAAGAAACTCAAATTAACTTCTGCTGTTTATACTACGTGCAAAGCCTCTTTGAGAGCTGCTTGTCATACCGCCTGGTGGTTTATTTATCATGGAACAATTCCATTAGAGCCTGACACTTGTTCTCGTGGCACCGAGACTTAGGGTCCCTCGGGACAAACATTTAACCCTTGGAAAGGCAAAGCTGTCACTTAGCTGTCACTTCTCCCTCAAAACCCACTGGCGTATATTTACGAGAGATTTGAAAGGCATCATTTCCACAGAGTTGGAAATGGAGTTGGGACCCAGTAAATGATGAGTAAAAGCCTGATCGGGGTCCAGTACTGGGTTCCGGCAGTGGGAGCCGTGTGCTAGTTCCGGGGTCAAAGGCACTTCCTGAGATGTCCTGTGATTCCTAAGGAATCCAGTCTTCAGAATTCCACCCTTAGGAATGGATAAAATGGATTAAACTTACAGCTCCTGAAACCTGTTTGGCAAAATTCAATTCAGGGACTGAATTGAAGTGGGCACCCCAGTTTTGCAGGTTCTTAGGAGAATTCTTCCAGTCGAGGTCCACCTGCCAAGGAGGCTGAGCAGATCTTAGAGGGATGAACCGGGATGGTCATGATTTGAAAATGAACACCCCTCTGCCTGGCATTTACTAACCAAGGATGGGGGTCTCTTTCATCAGGGCTTGTCAGGGGGCGGCTCCCCAGGGAGGCGGAACAGCTGAGTCTTGAGAATTCCTCCTCTGGAGCCAGACGGCCTGACTTCCCATCAAGGAGATGTGGCTTGCTGGCCGAGGGAGGTGACGTGTGAGTTAACCTCGGAGCCTCTTGTTCCTCCCTGGAAACTGAGGGTAGTGTCCCTTGGGGTTTTTCAGGATTATTAAACAAAATAATTCATGTAAAATCCATGTAGAGTAGGTGTTGTCATTAGTGAGATTTAATAGGGGCCAGATGGGTCTTGGGAAGGTGGCATAGATCATCCCAAAATGTATTTGTGGGCTCAGTTTGTCTAGGGGCGTTTGTGACTTTGCGGTTCCCTTTGATGTCACAGTTTCCCAAAGGTAGAGCACAGGAGTAATTAGGGGCACATAATACCCTCCATCCAGTTCCTATTCTGAAAGAACTGTCGGCCGACCCAAGGTAGAGACCTGTGAATGTTCTCGGAGGAAATCGTCAAGATTGGACTCAGATGGAGATAACCTTTGTGGCCAAGACAAGCACATAAGAGGTTGGACTGACCTTTTCAAGGAATCCATGGTTAGAAATAATATGTGGGGTGGGGTGCTCACTTACAACGCCAGTGGGGAGCTAGGGGGCGGGGAGTGCTGTCCGGGCAGATGAGTGACAGGCATGGAACTGAAGTTGCTTGGCTCAGAGACAAGAATCCCGAGTAACCGAACAGGGGCCGAGTGACTGAACAGGGGCCGAGTGATGGTGTTCAGGATCTGGGGATTTGTAATAGGCGCTGTTGACTGGTTCTCACTGTTCAGCAAATTTGTGTGTGTGGTGGTGGAGGGGACTGGGATTAAGCCCGGGGTGCTCTACCACTGAGCCACATCCCCAGCCCTTTTTATTTTTTATTCTGGGAAAGGGTCTCATTAAGTTGCTCAGGGCCTCGCTGAGTTGCTGAGGCTGACTCTGAACTTGCGATCCTCCTGCCATGGCCCCCTGAGCGGGTAGGATGACAGATGTTAGTCACTATGTCCAGCTCTCTGCCACCACCACCCTCTCTGTCTCCATATCATGACAATCACCTCCGCCCCCACCACACCTCAGGGCCTGGAAGTACTGCAGCTGCAGGGTTCTTGCCTCCTTCTCAAGGCCTGACTGCAGCCTCACCTGCTCCCTGTCTGCTGTCTCCTCCCTGACCCCGGTCAACCTTTCCGCCTTCCGCCAGCTCTGCAGAGGGAGGAGGCAACGCGCAAGGACCCTTCAACAGCCTTGCTTTTCTCGAATTTAAGCAAGGATTACTGATCTTTTATCATTTGCTTTATAAATAACAAGAGATGCTAATTAGTTTGACTCATTAAATTCAAAACAATTGGTTATAATTTTGGAGTGTTTGATTTAATTTCTTTAATTACACACAGCGGCTGATGTGCCGCTCCAGAAAGCAGGAGAGTCTCTGGGAATGTTCTCCTCTCCCCAGCTCTTGCCAGTCCCCTCCTTGTTTGCCCTGGAGGCGCCTGTCGGTGCCCAGGGGGAAAGCGAGTGTGTCCTTCCAGGACTCGGAGAGTCTGGAAGGTTGTCTTCTCAGTGGCCAGGCTGCTGAGGTCCAGCCCCCGTGCACACTCTGGGGAAGCAGAGAGTGTTCCTCTGTGTTTTTCTCTCTGTGTCTGCCCTTGGCTTATTCCCTCCAAATCAAACCTGCAAACCAAAGACATGAGGATTAAAATGTGGGATTCAGCTTGTTAAAGAAATCGGGTGGTCTATGGAGGGCCAGGGTCACTCCCTCCACTCCTCTCAAAGGCCAGCCTTTCATAGTAACCTGCACGTCTTGAACATTTAGGTCCTTCTTCTTCCTTCCCCTCCTCCCTGATCCTGCATCCTGTTGTCCCTTGTCCATTACCTTCTCAGGGGTGGGGTAGGTTGGTCACAGTCCTGGTGGTCTCCCCAGCATCTGATAGTGGCATTCAGGAAATGCTTTTGGAGGAAATCGAACTGTATTTCTGATATTTGAAAACAACATGGATAACATGGTATCACCTCCAAAAGGTAGGTGAGAGGTGAGTTGGATGAGATTATTCTCATCTCCTTGAACTCAGTTGTTTCTTAGCCCCTGCCACGGTTTGAATAGGGTTGAGTGGGTGCCCAAGGTGTTCTAGGACTGGAGGCTTGGTTGCCAGTGTGGTGGTGTTGGGGTGTGCAAGGTGATTGGGGCAGGGTGTGCTACCTTCAAAAGGGTAGTTCCCTGAGAGCTAGTTGTTACACAGGAGCCAGCCTTGACCCGAGCCCCTCTGGCTTCCTATCTTGCTATGTGACTTCTTTCTCCGTCTCTCATACCCTCCCACAAGATGCCATCTACCATGTTGTGGTACACCCAGAGGGCCCCCATCAGAGGCCAGATAAAAATCACTCAATATTGGACTTTGAGCCTCCAAAACTGTGAACTAAATAACCTCTTTTCTTTATATAGGACTTAACCTCGGTTATTTTGTCAGGGCAACAAAAAATGGACCAATGCAAATCCCCAACCCCTGAGACAATAAGTGGGCTATTTTTTTTTTTTTTTAAGAAAGTCAGAATAAAATGCTGATGATTCTAGTTAAGGGGTACAGTTGGCTTCCTAGATCACTGACTAAAATCTCCTCCCTGGGAGATGTAATTTGTTTGGAGCCTCCATTCAGATGTCAGCAGGCTGCCCATGGAAGAGTACCCGAGGGAGGGAGGCAGTTCCTCCTGTCCAGCTGGGTCTGCTGGGTCAACCGGGGCTCAGCTGGAGGGTCAGGCTGTGCTCCAGCACCTTTCCCTCCCGCAGGGCAGCCCGGGGACAGATTGCAACAGATCTGGTGAATGGGCAGTTCATGAAGATGGGGGATGCCATCATCCCTCACTGGCCAGCTTGAGGATCTGTACTTTCTCTGTTCACTCTTCCGTCTTCTAGTCCACATTTCTAGGTTACACAGATAACGATTTGGGTGTGTGTGTGCTGCAGAAAGAGAGACTGCATTTTTCTTTTGTTGTTTGGGGGCTGTAAAAAATTGTAATAGCTAACACTTTGTTCTCGATTCTCTTCATTGTTCTTTCTGCATGGGAAAGGGTCCCTTTTGTTTTATGTGTCCTCTTTTGCTTTGGTGGGGCTCGAGTTCACTATTGGTTACTACCGGGCTGGCTGGCACCAGGGTTCATTCAGGAAGCTTGGCCAGCTCTTGGTCAGCTCTGGGCTTATGGGTAGCTCCTCTGCTCTGGGTAGAGGTGAGCCAAATCCTCTTTAGACATTGCTGTTCCTTCTACATGAGGCCTTCTTTTTGACATCATTTTGGTGATCGAACTCTTGATTTAAAAAAAAAAAAGTTAACCTAGAGATGATATTCACCATCCCTGTGTTCTCCATGGGACATCAGAAGGATAATTACGAGACATACCGATAAAATATTTGGAGCACAGCAAAAAGGAGAAAACTTCAGGCTCGTAGACATCATTATTATTTCGTTTCATGTTGTTACCATGTGATTAAGAATGGATTAATTTTGGAAATGGTAATTTCATGTCTAGATATCTCTTTCCATTTAACCACCATAATTGGCTTTGGTGGAAGCCCTACAAGAAACCTCAATTGATAGATTAAAAATAAATGGGAAATGATCAAAATGTTTTTGTTTTTTTTACCATGTTTTTCATGTGCTATTAAAAAAAAAAAAGGTTCCAAAAATAAATACGTCTTTTAAAAGGAGTTGATTTAAAAGGTTCGTTTTCTGGGACTGTTATGCATCTGCAATAAATAATAAATAATATCATAGCAGTTGGCTGCCTCCACTTTGGTGCAAAATAAATAAATACATTTGGTGATATATGTTTGAGGAATGGCAATCTTGTCCTTTTTACAGAGCTAAGGAACAACTCTGCAGATAGAGATTTTACCATCTGCTAGTAACAAAGAAAAGCTCGGAACACGCAGTGCTTACCGAGTTGAGCGGGTACAGTGGCCTGCCAGGAATCGGAATTGTCTAAAACTTAAGTCATCCGTTCCTGGGGAAGCTGAGCCCACTTTCAGCACGTCAGGGGAAAGGTGCGTGTGCTTCTGAAGCGAATGGCACGGTCTCCACATGGCTCCTAGGGCAGAGGAGCTGAGCTTTCATGCCCAGGCATGGAGAGAAAGGCCCTCCGTGAGCCCGTGAGCCCTGCACGGGTTTCACCTGTCATGAGTGATCTGCAGACTCGCCGCCGAGCAGCTGCTGTCTTTCTGAGTTCAATCCTTTCGTGTTGGTGGACAGATGAAGCTGAAGACGCTCAGGGAGAGATGGAGAGTGGGAAGGCCCGACTCTCTTTCAGTGGCATTTGCTTCTTAAAGCAAGTGACATTTTAGCTCCCTAGGCCTGAAATGACACGTGGGGGTTGAAGTTCTAGTTAAGGAGAGGGAGTGGGCGGGTTACCTTTAGGAAGGGCTCCGTGCTCAGGGGACACCACGGAGCTGCCTGCAGAGGAAGGGGAGAAGCCAGGCGTTTCTTTCTGTGTTTCCTCTGGTCTCCTGTGAAGGGGCGGGGACGGTTGTTACTGGGGTCAGCTGGCTTCCACCCGATGGTGTGCACACAGGCTTTGTAGCAGCCCTGTAGGAAGAGGGCACGTGCAGCTCTATTGGTGGATTCTGTGTAAGTGGCCCTGAGAGCACTGGAAGCCACAGGCTGGTCAGGCTGGCAGAACGTGACTGGAGAATGGGATCTGGCAGTGACCTGCCTCCTGCAGTGGCTTTGGGGGCTCTTCAGCTTAAAGGGGCTAGGAAGGGGCAGCTCAGTTAAAGAGAACCCCCTTCTCCCTCACCTCCCACTTTTCCACGTTACACGACGCTCCTGACTCCCAGACCCTGGAAGTGTGTTGAGACGGGGGTCTGCTGAGTTGACCTTGGCACTATCTCCTTGCCTTTGCTTAAACACCTGGGCCGCATTGCAAACAAGAAGAGTCCATCAGTTGGCTTTCGTTGCTGCTCTTGACCCTCGTCCCTGTCTTTTTCATGGTACCTCGGTTGGAACCCTCTTTGGACCCTCTTTGCAACCCGGTATTTTTGTGCCCTTTCCCTTTGGGGAAAAAGTGGACAGATGGGTGCCCATGGAGACGCCCAAGGCTGGTCAGGTTTAAAGTGTTTTCTCTTACAGGGGTGAAGACATCTTAAGCCAGAGGAGCGATTCCCTAGTTGTGGAATTTCAGTCATCAGCCAGCAGATGCAGGAGGTATATTATCTTGGGCTCGGGGGCCTCTCAGCAGCCCAGCAGTCATCCTGCATGACCACCTGCCCACTCCATCCTGCATAAGGCCACCGTGTGCATCTCACCCATCTCGTGTGTGATTGGTTGTTGGCTCGCCCTGGCTAGGGGGCAGGTGTGCCCGTGGAGGCCTCTCTGTGGACCTGGGCACTGTGGCGCTTCCCCGTGTCTGTGGGGAGGAGGGGCGCCCAGATGCATGCAGAACAAGCTCATGTGTTTGATTGTCAGTGCCAATATTGACCTACAAGGAGCTCATAACACAAATGAGAATTCTCCTGTTTGTTAAAGCCCATCTGTGCCCATCCGTGCAGCAGGAGCCATGTGTCCTCAGAGCAATCTGCATCTGAAATCCATGGAATGTTCGGAAAAGCTGGGGTTTCCCGGGACGCATGCCCACCAGCGGGTCAGGACATTCCCTCTCCTTTGAACCGGAAGTCTGGTCCTGTGAATGGGAGTGTCATTTCCATCCCGTGCCTCTTTAGGCCAGTCACTGTCACCCCAGAAAGTCCTCAGTGGCCCTGAAGCGGTGAGCCTCTCTGTTGAGGGCAGATTGCCGAGGCTGCAGCCTCCCTTACGCGAAGGACACTGGTTGGGCTCCTAAACCTAATAACTTTGGGTAATGTACTAAGGATGAATTAAAATGCTAATAGCTTCCATGTTCTGGATATTTTAACATTCCCTAATTTTAAATTTAAATGAAATGCCTCAGGGGCTGTAGCAGCCTTGCCAGAAGCTTGTTGAGCCCCATCACGGAGACGGCGTGTTTAAAATATGTTCTGGCCACATGGGCCGAGCCGGCCTGAGCAGCCCTGATTGGAGGATTGTGTGATTTGTGTCCCCGACAGCTACATGGCACAGATACTCTCTTTTACTAAAGATAGCTGTTCGCCTTTAATAATTTGAATTTTCAGAACTTCCTCTGGACCCCCCAGATCCTTTTATTTTAATCATATTTTCATAGCAGTACACTGGGTCTTCTAGCACCTAAAATTTTTCCAAGCCTTTTTTATAAAATTACCTTCCAGCTTGGACCTCATAACAAAGCCACAGACACCCCTGCTTTGTCACGAAGAGGCTGAAGGATAGAGACTCGAGGGGTGTTACCAGGTTGGTGTCCTAGCTCCTGAGTGGAGCGGTCACCAGCCTGGTGGCAAGGTCATCGACATTCCACGTTTCTGCTAGGACGTGAGGGCCGTGCCGATTTTGAGGGCTATGCTGGTATTTTCTGGTTGGTGATGTTCATTCCAAGATCTGTACTGAGGCCAGGCTTCCCCCCCAAAATTATTTCTTCCCATCAGTAAACAGGTCCCCCCCTCCCTAGTTGAATTAGCCCTGTTATTTCTCCTTCGTAGCGGGAAGGAGCCCTTTATTCCTCCCGCAGTTCCTCCAGTCGTCTGATGTCTGGCCACTTCATAATTGTATTTTGGGAGATTAGATATTAATTTTTTCCAACCGAAAGGACGAGTTCCTCGATGATGCGACACCATTCAATTTCCGCCCTCTCCTTTCGGCGCCTGCACCCTGTCCTCCCGGCACATTTTTCATAGTTAGGAGGAGCAATAATGTCAAATATATCAGAAGGAAGAATCGATTCCGTCGTCGTCTGACGACTTGACTGATGAACAGAGATCAGAAGGCGGCTCTGGACGGCGCACAGCGCCCCAGCACGGGGGTCTCGGCAGCTCTTTAGGGAGCTGGTTAATCCAAGAATCACTGCAGAAGCCCAACCGGGGTGGGGGGGTGGATCCCAACCAGGAGCTTCCCTGTAGCACTCAGGCTGCCCTAACAGGAAATAGGCTCGTAATTTCTGTTTACACAGAGCTCTAATTGCCGTCTGCCCTAAGATCACACTTCGTCCTTTCCTTGTGGGGTACTTGGATGGCTCCTCTTTCTCACATCAGGCAGAGGAGCCTGGCTCTGGTTGGAACTTGCCCTAAGGACATTCCCTCCTGAAGAATGTCATTATCAGGTTCCCAGATTCACACGGCCTCATGAGCCTGGCTTTCATCCCATCGTGTCCTCGCTGCCATCGCCCCATGAAGGGAATGGTACGTGGGGCTGCGCCCTTTGACTTGGTGGTGTGTTCTCTGGTCTCTGTCCTGATACAGTGTCTATGAGCCAGACAGGAACGCCTTACGGAGGAAAGAACGAGAAAGAAGAAATCAGGAGGCTCAGCAGGATGGGGGCACGTTTAATTCCAGTTACTCCCTCTTCAGCGAACCCTACAAGGTAGACGGTTTTCGGTTGTTGGGCTTCACCCCTGCGTGTGCTTCCCAGTCCCTGGGGGTGGTGGTCTTGACTGGAAGGGCTCAGGGACCCGTCTGCAGTCAGTTTTCTGCCTGTTCAGCCAGGGGAGGGACCTCAGCTACCCCGTCAGTACCTTCTCCTCCAAATCTTGGTGTCTAGTTTGATATGGAGATCCGCTGGTGGAGATCTTTATTGATAATACAGACTTCATCGAATATGGAACCCAATGCATTGATCTTCTAAAGTCAATACCATCCTAAACTCTTAGGAAACAAGTACGGTTCACAAAAGAGGTTGGGTTCCATATTCAATTTCTATGGCTCACGGTAAGGGTCAGGGTACCTGAGAAAGAAACTGTAAAATTGTTTCTTATTTTTACCAAAGACCAGGTTGTTTTCCATTCCAGAGTGAATGACCTTCCCAGCTATGGAGAATGTCTTAGTCTGCACGGAGCCGTGATAGTTGAGGCTGGTAGATTTCCTGCACATTTAGCCCCATGTGCCTTGGAAGCTTTACCCTGACTTCTCTTGCCTGTCACTCTGGATTTCTGACAAGAATAATTATCTCCTTAGAAATTGGAAGCAGACCAATTCTGAGCCAAATCTTAACTTTTCCAGAACAAGCTTTCCATGGGATTACAAAAAGAAAAGAAAAGAAAAAGAAAAGAAAAATTTAGTCTTAGAAAGACCTAATCTAGACGGTTTTGTTAAGTTGCAATAGTAAAATTTCTGATTTCCAGGTAATGCGGTTTAGCTACAGGATACCAAGGCTGAATTCCTTTTTATATATCCTAAGAGCATTCATTACAGGTCTCCAGCCCTGGAGTGGTGCAGAGTGCTGACAGACATCTTCAGAGACCCTAAGGATCTTGATGTCTTCTGTCACCTCTCATCCTAAACACGGCAGCCCTGGTTCTATGACCCATAAGGACAGCTGTCCACTGTTTCCTGTGTTTCTCTTGTCTCTAACCATAGCGTGGATGTGTTTTTCTTTCTCCAGACTAACAAGGGGGATGAGCTCTCCAACCGGATCCAGAACACTTTAGGCAATTATGATGAAATGAAAGACTTTTTAACTGATAGATCCAATCAGAGTCACCTCGTTGGCGTCCCCAAACCGGGGGTTCCTCAGACTCCTGTGAACAAGATCGATGAACATTTTGTTGCAGATTCAAGAGCCCAGACCCAGCCCTCATCTGTCTGTAGCACAGCCTCTTCCACTCCAGCTGCTGGCCCTGTACAACAGAGTAAAAGGGGCACCATGGGCTGGCAGAAGGCTGGGCACCCACCGTCCGATGGCCAACCGCGGGCAGGTAAGCAGGGGCACAGGACACTTACTTTGCCCAAATCGGCGAAAGCAAAGAACAGTGATGAAAATACATAACTGCTGTGTGTTGAGACTCCTCTGCTCATTTCTTCTTCTTCTTCTTCTTCTTCTTCTTCTTTCTTCTTTCTTCTTTCTTCTTTCTTCTTTCTTCTTTCTTCTTTCTTCTTTCTTCTTTCTTCTTTCTTCTTTCTTCTTTCTTCTTTCTTCTTTCTTCTTTCTTCTTTCTTCTTTCTTCTTTCTTCTTCTTCTTCTTCTTCCCACTCAGCACAACAGGGTTCTCTCAGGACCTTGCTTGGAGATGGTGTTGGCAGGCAGCCGCGGGCCAAACAAGTGTGCAACGTAGAGGTGGGACTGCAGACCCAGGAGAGGCCACCCGCCATGGCAGCCAAGCACGGCAGTGGTGGGCACTGTGTTCAGAACTTCCCTCCTGCCCTGGCTTCAAAGCCCAGCCTGGTCCAGCAAAAGCCGACCGCGTATGTGAGACCGATGGATGGCCAGGATCAGGCTCCCGACGAGTCTCCGAAGCTTAAGTCGTCTACAGAGGCTGGCGTGCACTGTGCAACGTTCCGAGGAGGCCCAGCCAGCAAGCCAGAGTCGGCCAGAGCCAAAGCCAAGCTCTCCAAGTTCAGCATCCCCAAGCAAGGAGAGGTGAGTCCCCTCTTCGTTCCACCTACGTGTCGCTGAAAAGTTATTGGCTGTGCGATGGCTGAGAATTCCATTTCCAGGAGCTCTTTTTCAGTACTGTGGCTGACATCCTGTGGTGGGATTTATGGCAGTCCCTAGCGGGAGAGGCAGACATCGTAAATAATGATTTATTAAAATCTCAAATTTATTATAATTGGTATTTTTTAAAGTGCCATCGAATACAGCATAAGTGTGTGTGTGTTTCTCTCTGTGTGGGTACTAGTCAGGCAAGGAATGCCTCTTTCACCATAGTCCAAGGGATTTTTGTGAACAAGGTCACGTTGACTGAGCTATTATATACTAGGAATAAAGGCACTTCAAAGGGTTAATTTTTAATATGTAAGAAGGTAAAATTTTATGTGAAAGAGTTAAGAAACTCTTTTAACATTTTTATCCGTTTCGATAAGTCCGAGGACAAACTTTATAAAGGAAAACTCATAATAATTTATAATTTTTTTTTTTAGTTGTAGATGGACACAATGGCTTTACTTTATTTATTAATTTTTATGTGGTGCTGAGGGTCGAATCCAGGGTCTCACATGTGCTGGGCGAGTGCTGTACCATGGAGCCACAACCCCAGCCCACACATAATAGGTTTTAAAGTATTTGTTTAAATGATTCAGAATTGAATATGCTGAATATTCAGACATATCCGATATCCCATCTTTAACATTCGGATTCATTCATGTTAATCAGAATTCTTACCTGAATTCTCCTCGTCGTCTAAAAATAATCTGAGATTGTTACATGGGTATGTGAACAGAGTGAGTTATTTTAGTTCATATTTTTTTTTTGGTTTGTATTTTGATTTTATGTTGGCATTTATTCATTACATTGCAAAATGCATGATGTGACGTATTGAGTATTGAAATTCTAAACTAGCCAATGGCCCAGTGACAGGTGGCAGGAGGGGTAATGACCAAGTAGTTACTTGAACAGTAAATCTGGATGGAAAATGAAGTTGTTTTAAAGAAACACATCTCACACTACTTTACAAATTGGTGATAGTCGTCAAGAGCACATGGAGAAGAAATATGACTGTATTTTTGCTGTTCTTTTGCTACAATGTGGGAAACGAGCTAAAATAAAGTCTAAGTTCTCAAACATCATATTTAGGAACAGTTTAAAGTTTTTTCTTTTTTTAGACATGCTCTTCTTTAAAGGCAGACTAACAGTGTGACCAGAATATTCTTTGTATCTTCATTAGATTTAATAACCAAATGAAGCAAGTGTTCTGACATTTCTTGTTGCATTTCTGAGCAGTCATCTCAGAAGTCCCTGCAGACCCCTTGGGCGATAAGCTTTCCGCCCTCTGAGAAGATCGCCCGAGTCTCTAGGAGATGTTTACACAGGTTTGATGAGGACATTCTGTGGCACGTATACCAGGAACTTCTTTTGATGACACATTCATGATAGGTTCTAGAAAAGGGCTCATTAGGAATTAATGGAAGCAAAATGTGATTTCTACAAAGCTTTATGTTTTCAAGTCTGTAGGAAATGCACGGAGATGCTACCTCATACAGCTGAACTCATCAGCCCTTTGGTTTTTGTCGTCATTGTCAAATGACCTCTACTGGCAGATAAAGCACAGCTAGCTTTGAACAGTGGTGATGAACTTAAGCCACCAGGGATCCCTTTACTGTTTGATTGACTCCTTGTTAAAATGACTTTTTTTTTTTTATCTACCAAAGCACTTCAAATTAGTAGGTAATAATTGGTTTATTCACTTTTTTGGAGCCCAGTGAGTTAAAAGGGGGAAAACAGTATTTTTTGGTAGCCAGCGTATCCTCCTCCAGGTCCCTGTACAGCCTCACAGGGCTTCTGAGTATGTCATTAATCACTTGGACATTTTCAGGATGCCCTTTGAGGACCCCAGATTAGGAATGATACACTGTATAGTTTTTGGTCATCACAGACTGAGATCGAGAGGCACGCAGAGGGAAATCAGAGCTTTATACAGAAGGTATTATACAGATAGTATTTCATTTCCCCTCCATGTGATGACCTGGACCATCCAGCCTGCTGCCCTCCTCACATTGTGGACTGAACATGTCGGAGGCCACTTGTGCATTGACAGAAAAGAGGTGTCATTTGTAGAACAAAGTTATAACTGGAGGGGTATTTTTTCTGGAGTGGGAGATGTAGTCCTCGTTTTAGTAAAAAGCTTGGTGTGTTAGGAAAATATTATGATTTGAATCTGGAAACACTTGTCTGTTTAATCACAATAAGAACTTTTTTCACAGTTAGCAGCAAAATAGTATCTGCAAATCACTTTCGCTGCCCTTCAAGCTCCAGGGATTTTTTGGCATTTTTGACAGCGTTCCAAGACTAACAAGAACCCTTTTGCAGGTTTATCAGTCGATATTTTTAGGCCATTCCTATAAGATCCATAATGATAGCAGAGAAGCAGAATAATTTTTATCTGCCAAATTTTTACTTTGGAAGGAATATGTGCTTTGGAACGTGTGAAACAATTTGATGTGGTAAACAATTGGGAAAATATTCATGCTTCTATACTTAATGCTCAAACAATTTCAAAAATATTCATGCCTATTAGTGCACATACTGCCATTATGAAAAGGTCCCCTCCATTTCTCTGGCTTTATCTTCCAGTGAGGTGGCCGAGGTGTTTTCTAGGGAAATTGACACAGAGAAAACACCCTGAAGGGGACTTGCTTCCCTTGACAACACTTTTTCAAGGTATTAACTGTGCAATAGGACTTAATCCAGAAGGAAGAATTCAGAGGCTCAAAGGAAGTATTAGGTAAAAATCATGTAAAAACAAGGGGGAGGGTTCAAAAATGGCTGCTTGGCACTGTGTAGGGACATTCCTCATAGGAAGCTCAGATCCCTGAGTAGGGGCACTGTGATGTGAGGAAATTAAAAAAAAAAAAAATCAAAATGGGATCTCTGCCTTCAGGAAATCTATCTATATGAGTTGAATAAATTAGACTCCAACACTTAGCTTTTAATTTGCAATTTTTCTCACTTACAGTCCAAACTAAATTTAAAATTGGCCTTCCAGCCCTGGGAAAATTCCCTCACCTTCATCATCTCTGTAGTGGGAAAAAAAAATGTTATTTTTAAAAATGGAGAATTTCTGACTCTCTTTTGCCCGATTTTATATTTCATAAACTTTTCATTCTCGTCCTTGCAACATCTGCAGCCTATCTGCCGCCATGGCAAATTATTTGTTATAATTCTTTAGTCTTCGATAATAGGTAATTAGTGTAGAAAAATCCAGCGCAATTTGATGTGGAAGTTAAAGGCCTCAGGAGAATTCCTGAAACTGATACACCTGCCTCTTAGCTGGTTTGGCTCGGCTCAGTTTTGTGTTTAGTGAAGAACATATTTTTGTCATTATAGCTCAGACTCTTATTCTGGAGGCCAGCCCTTATTAAGTGAGCCTCCCCCCGGAGTGCAGCTTGGAAAGGTGTCTACTGTGAGGCAGGAGACAAGGGATTTGACAAACGGCTGGAGCATGTATTCTAGAACATTCTAGGACCGGGAACGGTAAAATCCATTTTAACTGAAGTCAGTTAGTTCGGTCTCCACCCCTCCCCACCCCACCCCCTTCCCTGCCACACACACACTTGGCCTTAATATATCATTCCAGATCTAGACCTTGGAGACTCTTCAACTGGAGGGGCAGAAATACATTTTTGGGGACCTGAAATGCATACATTGTCAGGTGTTCTCTTGAGGACAAAAAGATCAGAGAGATATCTTGCACTTGCAGGTTTTACAAAACATGTAGCCCCCTGAGGCATTGGAGACCCTGAAGCTGGAGTGTGGTCGGCTTCAAGGTCTGTCTTGGGCTCATGATATGATAAGGAATTATTATCAAAATGTTAATTTGGGATTTGAAAAAGCACTTCCTATTAGTCTCAAAACTTGGTAAAACTTAAAAATAAATATTTACAAAACACGTGATGGGGCAAGGAAAAAAATAGGGCAGGATCATGAAAAAGCCCACTATGCGGGACTTTTGATACAAAATATGGGTGTCATGGGCTGGGCCGCCATTTTGTCTGATAGCTTCAGCCCTGGTATTCTGAAGCCTGCAAGGTTTGATTTCTGTTTGCCATTGATTTAATAAATATCACTGATCTGAATCTAATATTGCAGAGGGCTCTGCTGGCTGAGAATGGGACGTATTTGGAAAGCCAGTAGGCAAAGGGAAACCCTGCGTCCCCTAGCTTGGTTGACCAGGAAAGAAACCTCAATTTGAGCATCAATTAATAGACTGTGCTAGGAGTATTGGTAGTGGTTGATAAGAACAGAGTAACCATTTGGGGCTGATTCAGAATTTTATTTATCAAAGTACATAATTAAATACTTTAAGACCCATTGATTAATCAGAGCATATCCATGATAGGCCTTTTAAAGACTCACAGTTTACGCCATAGGTGAAAGGAGAAAGCAAAGCACCCTGATTCCACAAAATAGCTTCCTAGAAAAGCAATTAACTGATTTTTTTTTTTAGTTCACAGAAGATAAATGATGTAGGCTTCCTATTTCCTGTCACTCTTGGTTACCTTTGTATGAAAATGGATTTCTTCCAGATTAAAGTCAGCACCAGCCTGCCGGGCAAAAAAAGGCATTTGCAAAGCAACGTGTGCATTATGTATTCATGCCAGTCGGAATTTCTTAATTACATTTGAGACGTAGAATGTTTTCAAATCACAGGATGCCATCAGATTGCTCCTGGGGGGGGGGGGCGCGTGGAGCCTGGAGCCTCAGTTTCCCTGTCATGTCCCCGTCTTTTCCCTTCACCCCCACCTGCACCCTCGCTCCCTCCTGGCTGATGGTGGGACAGTGTGGCTTGGGGATGGCACGTGCTCTGCGCTTGCTCCCGTCCCCACGATGCACAGCCCCCTCCTCTCCATGAGGACGTGGGGGCTTGTCCTGCATATGCTCGGAAGGGCAGAGACTCCAACTTTGGTCTCTCGGGGGCCGGATGAAAGCACGTGCTCTGTACACGTTGGCGAGGTCATTCTCAAGGTCTTGAGGGAGGCAGACACGTGGAAATGTTTCCATGTTTTTTAGCCCTTTTTTGTTCAGCCAGCAGGGCCCTGAAAGGTAAGGCACTTAATAACATAAAATGACTTTGGTTTCTATAGCCCTTGATTGAAAAACCCGAAGAAAGCGTATTAAAATGTGTCCTGTTGTGTGAAGGTGCTGGTGTCCTTTTCTGTTCCCTTGCTCCCGGGCTCCTGCAGATTTATATCATAAAGCCAAGTTTTCCAGCCTTAAGGTGGGAAACCACTCCCGATGGTGGGTGGGGGCACGGAGCAGGGGACCCGCAGGGAGGTTATTAGCAAGCCTGCTTTATTTCCCCTGTGGAGCTTCTCAGCTCTTGCAAAGCTTCCTCCCCGGAAAGCATCTGGACACCCTGCAGGGCTGCTTTCTCCTAAAGGCCACCTTATGTGTGTTCACTCCCAATCCGGGGCTCCTCAGGAGCATCTGAGAAAGCTGTCACTCAGAGGTTCAGCGAGAAAGCCCCTCATTTTGTATTTCACCCTTTCTGGAAACCATGTGCAGTCTCTGAGATACACAGGGAAGAGCTGGCACATGGGAGAGTGGTCACAGCCCTGGACCAGCAAGAAGAGGGTTCAAATCCTGGGTCAGCCACCTGCTAGCAGGTCACTGGCAGTAAATAGTCTTAACTCCTCTGGGCTTCCTTACGTGAGGAGAGAAGGAAACGGTGATACCTGTTTGGCAGAGTTATTGAGCCGGGAGATTAAAAATATAAAAACGGATGTATTATCGGGAGTGGTTGTGTGTATGTGTGTGCTAGGAGCTAACAAGGCTAAGAATGTCCTGGATTAATATAACAAAGCCCAAGTGACATGATTCTCCCTTCCTTAACACTGAGCCCCCTCCTGAGATGTTGAATCCCCTGTCTGGGATCACACTTGCTCTCTCTCTCTCTCTGTGAATTTGTTTTCTGAGCTGTTATTATCTACAGAGGAATATAATCACGTGATCTTTACGATCAACTACTTAGAATACAAAAGTCAATAAGATTTGGGTTGAGGGAAAATGTTCAGATGTTCAGGTGGCAAGTATTTAGAGTGACTCATTGAAACACATCTATTTGAAGCCACTACTACCTATTAAATAGCGTGTTTAATTGGGCTGAGCGGCGGAATCACTTATCTCCACATGATTAAGCAGCATTAGCAATACCTTTATGGTGGATGGAAATAGAGCCTCTCGGGTGCTATTTGTAGATCCCCTTCCGTAGCTGCACATGTGACAGAGGCCTGCTGACCACCCCTGGCCTCTTTGCAGGTGTTCTGTAGGACCAGTTTGCCTGCAGAAGCAACACCGTCTGGGCCCATCTTCCCACAGTGCTGGCCCAGTTCTAGAGTGAGGGGTGCTGACATGGAACCCAAGGGCCTCAGCTGGACCCCCACTCCATTTCCTAGACAGATAACCTTGTGACACAGATGACCTAACTGTGACATGGAACCATGACAGAATCTATCGATAGCATCTCATGACAGTGCCCGACACACAGTGAGCACTCAGTGAAAACCCATGATAATAATGTCGTCCTTGTCATCACCAAAGCAAATAGATCTCCAGGCCTCAGGTTCTTTATGTGACAGGAGACGTGTGGAAATGGACAGCACCGTTTTGGCTTCACATGGACCTTCTTTTAAAGCGCCCAACCCCGGACAGTCGCAGCTCAGAATCTGAACACTGCAGTAGATGACTGTCACCACAGTGTCATTTCTCTGGGCACCATTTTGGTATTGTGTTGTTTTCACCCTGGTTTGGCGGAAGTGGCTCCACCTGTGCCTGGCGTGTGGTTTGTAGATACTCAACGGATGAGTTAACTGTTTTAGGAATAGGAGTGCATCTCTCCCCTCTGCTCACTGACCTCCTCATGTTGGGGCCTAATTCCTGCCAGACCTTGTGTGGGAAGGAAGGGGCCGAACACTTGCAGCGTATAATTTATAGCTGCTATTGCAGAGAAATGGGAACCATATTTACTGAGGTATATAAGACAGCACATGTTAAGTCCATCATAGAGCTACCCACCGGCCTCAGAAACAAATGCCCAACAGGCAGCGGCTCTGGGGGCAGGGGGACGTGATCGCTGTGCCATGCTCCCCTCCCTCTCTCCTTTGTGGGGTTTTCACCAGCAGGAGCCCTTGCTTGAGGGCCTGGGTCCAATGTCCCCACAGATGGTCCTGTTCTCTGGCCACAGGGTGGGAGCTGGAGGGAAGGAATGTGAGGGGGCTGGAGGGGAGCAAGGGAGGGTCCACGTTCTCAAATTTCCTGCCACATGACTTAAGTTTTAATGGATTTAAAACTGCCAGGAATGCTGAGTTCCCAGAGGCACCCCTGAGTCCTTTGGTCCCCTTTTATCCCCCCTGAGTGCCATTCTGTGCTGTGTCGGTGCTGTTCACCCCGTCTCCCGCTCAGTTCTTCACGGGAATGCGTTGTTTCCTCATGTGGGCAACAGAATCCACACGTCACTTGGAGCCCTGAGTGGTTGTCATCTCACAGGCATAGTGTTTAGAGCGACGGCTAGTTACGCCATGTTTGTATCCACGTGTCCCTCGACGTGCTTCTCATGCACAGTAAGTGGTCACTCCTTGTCTGTGTGACAGAAGAATAAACAGAAAACAGAAAAGTGTGCATGTTCTGCTCTTTGTCTGTATCAGCCCTGACAATAAATAGAGCCCGGCCTTTTCTCTGCCCGCTACCATCCTTGGGTGGCATCAGCGACTGGAGGTCTCCTGCAGCCGCCCCTGAGTGTGGGGCTCCCCCCTGTGGCTGGTTCTGTTCGCGCACAAGCCCAGGGCAACCGGGGACCCTGCACCTCCTGGGGATGCCTTGCTTGCCATCTTTGATGGCTCTGACCCCGCCTGAGGTGGACTTGCAGATCAGCCTCTTTATAATTCATGTTTCTTCATTCATTGGTGCCTCTGAGATGGCATAAGTGCTGGCTATTTCACTGTTGTCCATCTTTCCTTATAAACTCCTATGGTCTTCACTGTGTCCCTCTGGACAGAGCTCACATAGGGTCAGGCCACCCTTTTCCAGATGGACACTGAAGTGCGTTTGAGCATGAGTTTGAAGACTGGCCTTCCCATCACTGTAGTGTGCTGTTTTTAAGTCCTCTGGATAGAGACCGAGGAGTGGGATAGCTGGGTCAAATGGTGGTTCCATTCTGAGTTTTCTAAGGAATCTCCATACTGCTTTCCAGATTGGCTGCACCAATTTGCAGTCCCACCAGCAATGTATGAGTGTGCCTTTTCCCTACATCCTCACCAACACGTTTTGTTGCTTGTATTCTTAGTAACTGCCATTCTGACTGGGGTGAGATGAAATCTTACAGTAGTTTTGATTTGCATTTCTCTAATTACTAGAGATGTTGAACATTTTTTCATATATTTGTTGATCAATTGTGTGACATCTTCTGAGAAGTGTCTGTTCAGCTCCTTAGCCCATTAGTTGATGGGGTTGTTTGTTTTGGTGTTAAGTTTTTTGAGCTCTTTATATATCCTGGAGATAATTCCAAAAAACATGTAGGTATTCTGCCCTCAAGGAATGAGAGTATAAATTCCCACTCCTTTAAGATGGGTTGCCCATGTGACTTTCTTCTAAAAATTCAATATGGAAAGGGTGAAAGAAGAGTAACATTAGATTGGAAACCTGACAAATCCCACCTCAGCCAGGTGGTCCCAGTCAACATGAACCGTCCTAAGTCATACGGATGATATGTGATGTAATGACAATGGCACTTCACCTCTGAGGTCTTTGAACCCAAAGCCCATAACATTAGGCATGAGGAAAATATCAGAAAATTGAGGGGTTATCATGTAAAATACAAGAACACT
Organism: Marmota marmota marmota; assembly: GCF_001458135.2. Taxonomy (NCBI): domain Eukaryota; kingdom Metazoa; phylum Chordata; class Mammalia; order Rodentia; family Sciuridae; genus Marmota; species Marmota marmota. Next base: position 4,275,390 of record NW_026000020.1, read on the forward strand.
TGCTCTTAAAAACAGTTGAAGTCAGCGGTAGAGCGCTCGCCTAGCATGTGTGAGGCCCTGGGTTCGAACCTCAGCACAACATAAAGAATAAGCAAATAAAATAAAGGTTAAAAAAAAAAGTTGAAGTCATCAAAAGCAAGAGAAGCCTAAAGTTGCATGACAACAATTCATACTATAGATGGGACCCTGAAACAGAAAATGAATACTACGCCATATCTAAGGAAATCTGAATGAACTATGAACTTTTTATTAAAAAAAAAAGAAAAGAAAAGAATAGCCTTCCGGGCCTCATCACAGCCTGTCTGCATCATTCATTCATAGTTCTGATTTTTAGCTCTTCTGCGACTTGAGGTAAGTGTTCAGGAGAGAGGAGGAAGCCGACCAGGGTGAAGGGGCTGCAGGGTAGGGAACAGGCGGCCGTGCTGAGAAGGGCAGCTGGGGTGGTCTTCACTGAGATGCCAGATGTGAACAAGGAGACAGGAGGACGGCGGAAGAAAGGACGTGTGGGTGGAGTCCAGTGAGTGGCCTCAGCAGCCTCCTCACCCTGCCCTGGGATAGCTAGGAAGCAGTAAGCCGGAGAGGAGTTCACAAGGAGGAAAGAAGTGGGAGAGGGGACCTTGACCTTTCAGACCTGGAAGGATGCAGTAAGGACTTTGGCTGTACCGAGAATAACAACAGAGAACCATCGACTGGCGTAGGACAGAGGACTGTAGTGATCTGACTTGGGTGTTACAAGGATCCTTCTCACTTTTGGCTCATGAATAATCTGACAGGACAGGGTAGAAGCAGGAAATCAACTGGTAGGTTATCGCCCCTGTGTGGGGGAGAAATGATAACAGGCTAGGGCCACGGGGTAGTAGTGACCTTGAGAAGGTTGGCTCCTGGTTGTATTTTGAAGAAGAGCCAATAAGATTGGCTGACATCTTGGAGGACAAGACAGAGAGGAATCTAAGATGGGCTTTTTTGACCTAAGCAATCCAAAGAAGAAGATGCTTTCAACCAAGATGAGAAAGGTTGTGCATGCATCAGGTAATGGGGGAAGAGACCAAGCATTTTCTTGAAGTCATTGAGCCCGATTAGACATCTAAGTGCAGGTGATAACTGGACACAAGGCCTGGACCTTCAGCTGTGGAGCAGATGGAGAAAGCGCTCTCTGGGATACAGGTGCAGATTCAGGAGTTGTCAGCATGTACCTGGTACCCAGCACCCCGATGACAGGATGAGGTCACCGGGGAGGAAGAGGGGTTAGAGAAGAGGTAGGGCCCTGGCATTCTGCTTCAGCAGGGGTCTGTGGGAACAGGAGGAACCAGCAGAGGAGACAGGGGATGAATCACGTAGTGAGAAAGGGCCGTGTTTGGAAGCCAGGAGTAAAAAAGATGGCATCGAGAAGGGAAGGGAACTGTCACCAGTGTCAGCTGGGCTGATATTAGAATTAGAAGCCTAGAAGTCATCAGGTACCTTGAGAGCGTTGAGGTGAAGAGATGATCAGGAAGGGAAATCAGAGATGTTACTTGTAGGCTACTCTTGCCAGGTTTGTTGGTAGAGCAGCAAAGTTGGTAAAAGAAATATGTTTTCATTGTAAAATTGGGAATCATTAAGAACCTGAAGATGAATAAAATCACCTGCAATTCTGCCACACTATCCAGAAATAATCTCATTTAGCATCTTGGTATAGGTCCTTCTGACTTTTTTTTTAAAATGCTTGTGCCTTCTTCATTGCATTGGGATGAAGACATTGTATGCAGTTATTATCTCATTTGTTTTCCTTGTTGTAGCCACTTGACCATGCCTTGAACAGTGGTTGGCAACATTCAGTGTATGGCATTTAATGGTTGCACCTAATCCAGCAGGACACCTTTAATGGTTCTATCTTCTAATTTCCTTACCATAGTCCATGTTGTAACTTATTTACATGATTCTTATGTTGGACATCGAAGCTCTTTTCAGTTTTTATGCAATTATGAATCATTCTGCAATGAGTAGACTTATAAGTGATTCTTGTATCTATGCATGATTTGTTCCTAGGAAGAATTCTTAGATATCTAATTTGTAATTCCCCAATGAGCAAACAGTTATCATATGTGATCTCTTGTGAATTTTGCATTCACGTCCTTTTCCTGTTTTTCTGTTGATGTGTTTATTTTGTCTTGCTGAATTAATAGAATTCTTTAAATATAAAGTACATCGACCTTTCCTGAGTCATGATTTCAGCCATTTTCCCATTTTGTCGATCAGCCTTAGAAATTAAACGTTTGCCTTTCTTCCTCTTCCTTTTTAAGTCTCTTCATTCATTATCATGGTTAGAAAAGCTGTTCGCCTCGATAAAGAGCTAAATCTGACCTATCAAACCATAAAGGAAATAGATGAAAAATCCTCTCCCTGGAATTTATTTTGCTGAAAGGTAAGGCTTCACCAATTCATTTTTTTTCAAACAGTAGAATCCCAACATAATTGATTTATTGGTTTGTCCTTTCCTTATCATTTCAGAAAGGAAAAAAGGTAAATATTCCGTTTTTATGGAACCACAGTGCAGCTGTTGGTAGTAATCCCATAAGACTGGAAATCTTAGCTCACGGTGCTCTGTCCTTTTGACACCTGGAAGTCCTCCTCCTCCCTTGGTTGACCCACCCGCCAGCGAGACCCTTGTTCCCCTGATCCTCTGGCGCCAGCAGTGTTACGTGACCACTCACCATTATTCGCTTTTCTTTTGTCTTTGTCTGATCTCATAAATGGAAGTTCCTCACACCCCTTCCCTGTCATCTTGGTGTCACCATCTTCTGGAATAGGGTCCTACAGAGCTGTCCTGAACCACTCTACCCTTAAATTCTGGACGTCGAGCTTCTGCACCTGAAAATAGGTAGACAAACCTACTTTCACCAGTTTGAATGAGTTGGGTGGATCAATAGCTGAAATAAAAAATAAAGACCAGACTGAAGTTCACGCCTGGCATCTCATCTGATGAGGCTCCGTCTCCGCCGATTCCTCAGACCTCTCGCCGTGTCCCTCGCGGGACGTTTCCTTTCATGGGTTTTGGTCTGTGCTTAGACCCGGGGTTATTTTCCTTTCCTGGTTTAGCCTCCATATTCTTCCTCTCATAAAAAAATAATCACCACCATTAGAAATGGATGGTCATTCATAGGGTGGCCCTATTTGCTTTCTTGTTCTTGAGATTTTTCTGTTTAATTACTCGTTTCTAATTAATAGGGTTCATGCTCATTTCAATCATTTGAATAATGAAGAAAAAGGGAATTCAGACACCAGCTCAGATCCCACCAGCCCCAAACGTGAGATGAACCTCTCCTTCTAGGGAGCGATCTCTTTTTCCCTCTCTCTTTACATGTCTCGTTCCATCAGTTCTCTCTTGTCCTGTTACGTCATGTCGGTGATGTCCTTGCCTGATTTCTCGGATGTCTCAAGGGTCTTTTCTTCGAATTTCGACAGCTTCACCAACTTGTCTCAGTATGAAGCCATCCATGACACACAAGCTCAATCTGTGTGTCAGTTTGTTCTTCTAGTTCAGGAAACTTTCAGAAAACAGTAAGTGTCCGCACACATATCATTTGCACATATTGGTTTTTATTTGCCCACAAGGGACTTTTCTATATGTTGAATCTTTTTTTTTTTGTCTTTTTCATATCTCTTAACCCTTTCTAACTGCTTTGATCTTTTTTTTTCTGCTGCCTTCAGTGCTCTTTCCCTGACCCTTTCCTGTTATCCGTGATTCATTTTCAGTGTCTATTTTATTTCTTATGCCGATTCTTTTAAATTATTTTGTCTTTACTTTTTACATTGGTTTTTTTTGGACCAGTTTTCTAATTTTTTCAAATTAGTTCTTCCACGGGATCGTACAATTTCACTTAAGAAATTACACGGTCAATGAGTACATGAATCATTCTTTCCCAAGAATTTATAAGATTTTTTTTTTTAATATTTATTTTTCAGTTTTTGGCGGACACAACATCTCTGTTTGTATGTGGTGCTGAGGACCAAACCCAGGGCCGCACGCATGCCAGGCGGGCGCGCTTCCGCTTGAACCACATCCCCAGCCCTCAATTTATAAGATTTTAATTGAAAGCTCTACTTCATTAAGTATAGGATGAACTTATTTTCATGATCTAAGGTTTTACGTTTCATGAAAAGAGCTAGAAATTGAACTTTGTTCCACTTATATTGTTAAATTTTGGTTCTTCTTTTTAAGGGTCTTTTCTGGTACCCCAAATTCCTAGAAAAAAGAAGCAACTCTATTACATATTAATTAGAGCATGAAGCTGCTTCATGTGGTAGATTCCAAGTAACAGCCGCTTAAAAATAAGATGTGTGTATTTTTCTGCATTGGGGTCTGAGGCTCTGGTGGCTGGGGCTGTTGTGGACGGGGTCCTTTTATTCTCTTATTCCACCACCTGTAGGAGGGACCCCTCCTTCCTTCCTTCTGTGCCCCTCCTTCCTTCCTCCCTCTCATTTGTATGGGTGCATAATAATTGCATAATAATTGCACGGATCACTCTGGCCAGATTCAACTTCTGTTACCATGGAAAACAGGACTCGCTCTCTCAGGACCTGGTGAGCCCTTCAAAGGCAAGAGTCATCTCCTCATCCTGAGTATGACACATAATAGGTGTATGCTGTTCATTTGTTGAATTTTTTTTTATTAAAAGTGCTCCAGTTTGTGTAATATTTCGAATTTCTGAAAGAATGGGGTCTGTACCTTCATGAGGTGTTTTAGAACATTTTAGAAATTTTTTTTTAAAGTAACTAATCTAGAATAACAGATGTCCTGAACTATGAGAGAGAGAGAGAGAGAGAGAGAGAGAGAGAAAGAGAGAGAGAGAGAGAGTTTTAATATTTATTTTTTTAGTTTCTGGCGGACACAACATCTTTGTTTGTATGTGGTGTTGAGGATCGAACCCGGGCCACAAGCATACCAGGCGAGCGCGCTACCCTTTGATCCACACCCCCAGCCCTTTAGAAATTTTTGACAAGTAGAAAAAGGCTTCCTGTTGTATTTTGCCAGCTTGGTAATTGTCCCCGAAACCAATGATAGCTACAAAGTATACGGATTTGATTGAAGCAAGTATAAATATAGCCAGTAATATCAGTTCTTCTTCTTCTTCAATATGAAAATGTCTTTGGATAATAAGTGGATTCCTATCTAAATTCATGAGTTCTCTCGTGACATCTGGGTTAAGCCTGAAATGGATTAATCTTCTTCTGATAAAGTTTCATAAGCTGTGATTTCTCTGGTGACCGCATTTAATTAGATATCAAATAAACTGCTTATCTTTATACCAACAGGTTTTATGGCTGCATTTTTTCCCCTGAGCTGTATTCACAGCAGAAGTAAAAATAAATAAATAAAATCGATTACTTGGTAAACTGCAATACTCATCAATTAAAAATTAAAACATGCTCACTTCTTAATGAAAAATGAATCTGTAAGTTTAAATTTAAAATGCAGAGATAGGGAAGATCGTCCAAAGGTATGCCTTCCTGTGAAAACAAATTGATTTTACTTTTCCAAGTACTGTTCCCCACCCCTCCTAGAGATGGGCTGCTGTGCTTCCTGTAAGTGGAAAAGTTGCCTTTTCTCTGCCAAGGTTGAGGCCGTTTTTTTGTGGTAGGGTTCTGAAGATTTCCGTTAAAAACCTGAGTTTCCTTTTCTTTCTCCAATTCTTTTAATATTCCTCATCTCCTAAGATTCTCCACCTCTGCATAATGGCATCCAACTTGCCTTTTCTCCTCTCTGCTCGGGATGGGGAGGAAATGCTTGCAGGGCCTCTGAGTCTCCAACAGCAGAGACCACCTGCTGCTGTGTGGATGGATCTAGAAACGCCCAGTGTCCTGTACTGATGGCAGCAGGAGAGTTCCTGAATTGCTTGCGAGGGCTGAGATCCAGAATGGGTGGAAGATCAGCAGTTGTGGCTGCCTGAAGGTGTGCACGGGTGAACAGTTTAATTCTTCTCAGTTCCACTCCGTTTCCCTAGAGCAAGGCGAAGTTTTGGAGGAGACTCTTTCCCCTCCAGACATTGCTTTTGTGTCATCAGATTTGAAGTCAGAGGATGTTTGCCTTTCTGTGGGAATCCCTTCCCCTGGCTCGGGTAAACTTCCAGGGATGATGGGTGGGGACGCACAGCAGAGAGCAAAGCCCGGGCTCAGCTGTGTGCGTCTGTGCCTGGGCTCCTCTGAGCTCCCGCCGGGCCCTGCTGTAGGGGGCCATGGATGGTGTCTTCAGGGGCCCTGGTGCCTGCACAGCGTCCATGCCTCAGTCTCCTTGTTTCAAGTCCTTCCCTTTTTTTTTTTCTTTATTTAAATTCAGGTTGGGCAGCTGGGCATGTAATCCTCCTGGCTGGGAAGGCTGAGGCAGGAGGATGGTGAGTTCAAAGCCAGCCTTAGCAACTTAGTGAGGCCCTAAGCATCCCTGTCTCTAAATAAAATATAAAAAAGGGCTGGGGATGTGGCTCTGTGGTAAATTGCCCCTGGGTTCAGTCCCTGTAACCAAAATAAATAAATAAGTAAGTAAAAATATAAATAAATAAATGCAGGTCGGTTACAACAACAAGTACCAGGATCTCCCTGGAGCTCCTCGTCCTGGGGTCATCTGGAACACTTCCCCTTGTTCCCACCTTTTCATACTTTGTGGATTGCTCTTCTCAATGTCTCTATTATTGCTCCAATTATTATTTTTTTTATTTCAGTGAGCCATGTCTGATTTTCTTTGTTCTAATTAGTTATACATGACAATAGAATGCAATTTGACATATCATACATAAATGGAGGAGACCTCCTCTTTCGTCTGGTTGTATGTGATGTAGAATCCCACAGGTCATGTGATCGTATGTGCACATAGGGTCATAATGTCTGATCCATTCAACTGTCCTTCCAACCCCATGCCCCCTCCCTCCCTTCACTCCCCTCTCTCTAAAGTACCTCTATTCTTTACTACCCCCTTCCCTGCCTCCATTATTGTAAATTAGCATCCACATATCAGAGAAAACATTCAGTCTTTGGTTCTTTCTGTTGGCTTATTTCACTTAGCATGATAGTCTCCAGCTCCATCCATTTACCAGCAAATGCCATTATTTCATTCTTCTTTATGGCTGAGTAATATTCCATTGTGCCTTTACTCATTCATCTGTTGAAGGGCATCTAGGTTGGCTTCTTATCGTGGCTGTTATGAATTGAGCTGTTGTAAACATTGATGTGGCTTTGTCGCTGCAGTATGCTGATTTTAAGTCCTTTGGGTATAAACTGAGCCTCTCAGTTTACACAGGTCACTCCCATCTCAGCTCTTCTGAGTTTTGAATGTCCATCCAGTTGCCCTTTAAGAGAAGCATTATCTGATTAATCATCCTATAGATCCAATTTCACCTCTTTCCTTATCCATATTAAAAAAAGGAAAGAAAGAAAGAAAGAAACAACTTGCCAAGTGCCCTGCTTCCTGCAGATATAGAATAATATTTTACAGACAAATGTAAGTTACCTGAAGATAATGTAATTTCGTCATTAAATTGAAAATTTTAATTGTGGCTGAAAAAAACACCATAGCATAAAATATGCCATCTTAACTATTTTAAAGTGGATAGCTCAATAGTGTTAAGTAGACCTATTATTCTCATTGTTATGCAAGAAAATTTCATGATTCTTGAGGGCTCCTTCCCTCAACCCCCAGAGGCTTGTAAATCTCATTATATTTAATACAGTAAGTATGTACAGTACAGACTTTCAGGACTTCACATTGGGTCCTGAAAGCATTGTATGTGATTAAGTGGAGGCTCTTGGAGTCTTCCTTGAGCTCAGTCTGAGGGCTGTTCCTTCTTTCTTTCCCTGGATGTTTGCTCTGTGCTCGAGAACTGTGCCTCCCTCTTGTTACGCCCTCGCAGTGCTTGTTGGGTGGCACTCTGGGGTGATGAGGCCGTTGTGACATTGCTTTTCTCAGTCACCCTTGCAAGAATGCAAGCTAATCCCATGATGTCCCAGTAATACATCATTGAATACATCAAGAGAAAACGGCTCACGTTGTCAACACGCTCCCATCATAGCTATTAAAATTCAACAGAGAACATGCGAGACCAGCAAAATGCTTTTTTCTAATATCTATTAATGATCTTATCTTTCCAGTGAATTGTGTGATATCTATTTATTTATTTATTTATTTCTCAAATGCCTTAGAAGCCAGTAAAATAAAAAAGAGTATCATATTTTGAACTCATCTTCAACCTTTCTTTCCCAAAGGATTAAAAAGTATCATTTTTTATTAAAATCCACAGATCCACTTCTCTGGCTCCTTTTCAGACCCGAGCCCACCTATCTTCCCCCTCCCTTCTTCCCTCTATCTTAATTAGACTAGTTGCAAGCAAGACTCGCTGCAAGGCTGTGGGCAACTCTCTTAATCGCTTTGGCCTGCAGGTGTGTTTAGAGTCTTTCCTGTTCAAGAATATTTTAATTAATTGCTTTCCACTATGTTCCATTGACCAATATTAAAAACAGAATATAAAACACTGTCAGGCTCTGCACTCTATTCTGTTCTTGATGATGTAAAAGAAAACCCAGACTCATACCATCAAAGAACATTGCACCTCCATAAAGGTGATGCATTTTGCATTTTGCGTATTGAAATGTTGGTGTTCTGGATTCTGGGCTCTTTTGCCCTGTGTTGTCCAGAAGGGCTTTGCTCCCAGGGCTGCATGCATGGTCTCTGTGATGGAAGTGTGTTTCTGGTCCTGACCTTCCCTCTAAGCTGAGGGAAGGCCATCTTTCTAGCTGCTTTCTGAATGTTCCCAGATGGTTGTTTTTGCAGATGCCTCAGACTTAAAACCACCAGGCCTGACCCTTTGACTGTCTGCAGAGCAGGCTTCTCCTCCAGAATCCTCTGTCTTGGTTAAAGAAGGCCGTGCACCTGGTCTCTGTGCTCAGGGCTTCGTAGTCATTCCCCTGTGCTCACTCGGCCTCTATCTTTCATTAATTCCTTTAAATTTTATCCTAGGAAGTCCCAGGAGTGGGATCCCTCCCTTCTGTTTCATCCCTGCTTGCCTCTGGTCTCTTCCCAATTCAGTTCAGCTTCCATATCACTAGGAGAAGCAGACTGCTAGAAATACTTCTCTATAGAGTCAGGAAGCGGAAAGTCAGTGGGATTGTGTTGCATTTGTGCCCCACCCACTCCCTTTGTCTTCACCTTTCCTAGATCAGCTTTCAGGGTCCCGTGTGTGTGTTCTGCAAGACCTTGGTTTTGAGTGATGTCATTAGCTCTGTGGAAAAGATGTTCAGGTGATTCCAATTTCTTTAGCACTGTATTTCTCAGCCCTCTTGAAACCGATGTAGATAGATCATGAACCTCTCTGGAGGGAGACTGTAGGGTGCCGCATTTCCCGAATGGACTTGGGCACAAAAGTTTCTTTGCAAAGCAATCCACAGAAATGGTATGCGGGGAAACATGCTAGGAAATACTCACCTAGGAGAACCTTGGTTCCAACAGGCAGGATGTTTCAGAATCAGCTGTGACCTCAGGCCGCTGCACCAGATTCACTCAGAACGCAACTGTCGTCCCCCTAACATTCCACACACTTTCATGACTCCATGCTTCACCGTGGATTTCTCCAGCTCACCCCAACCCCATCAAAGCAACCTTCACCAAGCCCTCTGTGTCATCTCCTTTGCAAAACCTCTTCTACTCTCCAGGGAATGACTTACCCCTAATGCTCCTTCACATCCCTCCCCACCCACCTGCTCCCTAGCTTAGCTGCATCTGCCCATCCAGCAACCTGCCTGCCTGCCTACCTGCTTCTCATCTTCCTATCCATTCTTCCTTCCATTCATTCATCCCTCATCCATGCACCCATCCATCCTTCTATGCATCCACCCATCTTTCTTCCATCCATCCATCCATCATACTGTATTTTCATGCGTTCACACAGCTGCCTTTTTATTAGTCTGTGATCTCCTGGTGGGGGGGGAGGCACATTCTCTTATTCATCTTTATGCCCTTGGCACTGACTCTTTCGCTTAACATGCAGGTGGTTCATAAATTAAATTAAATGTAAAACCTTTCAAGAAATCACATAACAGTTCTCTTTGTAAACGTTTTGTAGTATTTTATAAGCAAGCATTATCCCAGGCTGGAGATGGAGAAAATAATACAGTTGATATGTTATATTAGGTCAGAGTTCTGCCTGGACATTAAGTTCTCAAACACCAGAGTACATTTTTTTTAATGTCTGAGTATTGCAGGATTGAGTTCATAGGGAGCCCTCCTTCCTTTAGGGTAGCAGAGGATCCGTGGAAAAATATCTACACTCTAATAATGAATAAGAATTTGAAATCTTACAATTCCATTGGGAGACAGACCTAGTTTCCTCAAATTCTGACTACAAAAGGAGCCGGTGCTCACAGTCAGGCACAAACAGAAGTCCAAGTAACACTGCTTATTCCAGTTGAAGTTGAGAATAAGTTAAAATCAAATGAGCCCTGCACTGTCCTGGGTCCCCAGTTATATCTCAGACTGGCATCCATGGGAGGGTCTTGGATAGATCTCAGCCAACATTGGCTCAAGGCACCGGCCTCGAGTGTAGACATGTGTTTCTGGAATCGTAGGTGAGAGCAAAACTTAATGGGAAGCTACATCAATTCACTTCAGCAAACACCAATTTGTGGAGTGTTTTGCAGTGCAAGGTACAAACTCTCCAGGACTCTCACTTATAAATGAGGAGCTGGAATAGATGAGCCCAAAGATCATGAATGAAGTTCTCCAAGCCCCCTCCCCCCCTTAGGTTTAATGGCTTCCACACTAATGACTGTACAGGATCAAGCTATCAAGAGAGAATTCTGCCTTTTCAACAGTGTCCAAATAGATGAACAAACACAAAGGGAGAGGTCAGTCGGACCCTCCTCTTAGTGTAGGGAGAATCTCTTTATGCCTTTGAACCCTGGTTCACGCGTGGATGGTCACCAATGGAGAAGTGCATCTGGGGAGCCACTTAAGCAAAGTGTGTGTGATTATGTTCGTGACCATCAGCCTTTCTGGTCACCCAAGATCTAACAGGGATGAAAGGATGTGCAGGAGGCGCGGTGTGTTTCATTGCCACCCTCCCCGTCAACAGCCACAACTTTTTCCTGCATTTACTTCTTCAGGACCTTTGATGTCCTGGTAGAAGTTCAACAGCATCATTTCACCTCGGAAAAGTGCATTTCCGAATGAGATCTCCACTAGTGAAGCCGGCAGTTCACCTCACTGAACTACAACTGCCTGTGTTGGAGGTGGTAGTGGTTTTTAAATTTATTTCTTATTTTAATTGTACAAATGTATGATGTACAAGTCATAACTCAGTACATCATGTAGATGGTATGTATTGATCCGATTAGGGTAGTTAACATTGCCCTCTCAAGATTAAAATAATTTCTGTTAGCACATAATAATTGCACATATTTTAGGCACTCAGGATAAGTATCAGGCCAACCCGAGTAGGTAATCACCTTGCATTTTCTACATTGGTATCCCTTGTTTACATCTATGGATTTCTGTGTGGATTATTGCTCCATAGATAAAACAGTTTAGCAAGTCATTTTATAAGGCACTTAGAATCACATTTTATTGAAAATGACAGGTTTACAACTGTTCTTTAGCTTTAAATCACAGCCGTGATAATGCAATTCATAATAAAAAATTATTTAACATTCACACCTTTGGGAAGGAAAAAAAAAAACAGTTTAAAGTATCAGACAAGAGATTCCTAGAACATTGTGCTGTTAATCCAAGTTTCCACATTGGCCAGTTTAGTTATTTAGATAGTGAAACTTTGGCTGAGTCTGGTGGTACACACCTGTAATCCCAGCTCCTGAAGAGGCTGAGGCAGGAGGATGGCAAGTTCAAGGCCACCTGGGAAATATAGTGAGACCCTGTCTCCAAAAAAAAAAAAAAAAAAAGAGGAAAGAAAGAAAGTGAAACTTATGACTTGATGCAAATGATCAATAACGATACTTGCCACAGTGTTGTAAAGATTTATAAATACAGAATGGATTGTGTTATAAGACGACGTTTTGGTTAAAAGGGGTGGGTCAGAGGTTAAGGTTGACACTGAAAATCTTGAATTCAGCACCTGCCTTATCCATGCTTTTATTTTAGTTTTTTTTTTCACTTTTATGGAAGTACAGTTTATACATAGAAAAGTGATCGTCAAGTATACCGCATGAAGAATGTTTACACCCTGAATATACATGTGTACCCATCACTTGGATTAAGGCACGGAGCAGGACCACACTCCCAGAAGCCCTCCTGGGTAGCAACCTCCCCATCCAACGGGAACCAGTGTCCTGATTTTTTGTCCATTTTTAGTCTTCATATTATTAGCTTCTTTTGTTCTGCGTTTTGTTTGTGAGATTCATCCCTGTTTTTGTGTGAACGGTGGGTGGCTCTTTTTCGTAGCGGTGGAGTGAACATCCATTAATATATCCTTACCTATCACTTTTTATCGTGATTTTACCATTTCATTAATTTTATTTCTCTGATTTAACTTCACGCCAATTTACCTTTACAAAGGTCAAATGTGATTCCTTTTATTGCATGCGCCACGAAGCCGTTTAAAACATAGATAAATGAGGCAGCAATAAATTTAGCAAATTTTATGAGTTTAAAAAAAAAAAATAACAACCGGGTGACACATTTTCTTCATTGGAAAGAGGTCACGTCCGTGGCAGCCCATTGCAATCCCGAATAGGTAAAAAGAAAGTGAGTTTGGGAGCATGCCAGAGTACATTTAGTTGCTTGATGATGACACAAATGTAGCTGGACCTAGATCAGCATATCGCCTTACACTTGATCACTGATTGGGTGATATTTTTAAGGGACCGTGTTAAAGCACAAAAGGTGAATTCGGCTTGCTTACCCGGAACAAAATCTCCAGTGTGTAAGGGCCTCACGTCTGTGTATTTGTTTTGCTGGGGACATAACCAGCAAGAGTTTCGTGATGAAATCTGTTCTTAATTACGAGAGCAGCTGTTAGAGTGGTAGTCTTTTTTTCCCCCTCTTTCTTTCATCCTGATGTGAAGTTGCCTGATTTACTCTTTTTTTTTTTCCTGCATTTTTCAGGCTTGCTAGTGCAGAAAGGGGCCCCTTTGTGAGAGGTTGCAATTTGTTTTCTGTCTGAGAGCTAGTGCAAATGGACCACGTCTACACAGTGGGGTGGTTGACTCCGTCCCCCTCATACCCTGCAAGCTGTCCTACCTCTGATCAGCACAGAGACCTATAAAATCACCCAGCAAATGAGGGGGCTGTTAAGTGTTCTGGCAAGAATCTCGGGCAGCAAGCAGTTCCTGTGAATTAACTAGCTTCTTCTGATGGGCTGGGGGGTTGGCCGGTGGGCAGAGCTGGACGTGATGGAACTGGAACAGATGGTATTAATGTACTATTTTGTTTTGAGGTTTGTAGATTTATTAATATGCCCCTCTCCATTCCTGTTCAGCTATTTTTACATCCATAGAGCTCTGACATATTTACGATCATGTAAGCACATTTACGCAGTCCTTCAGGTTGGTCCTGAGCAGCCTTAATGCTCAATCCAAGCGTCCCTGAAAGGGGTCTTCACTTACCAGATACTTCATAGCATGCTAAAATAAAGGTTTTTGCAGGAAACTGGAAATAGAAGCTGAGAAAAGGTCTTCTCTTTCATTATTAAAATTTTTCTACTCAGGACTGAATTTTAAAGCTTTATAGATTCCTTTCGTATAGAGAAGCAATGAACGGTTTGATTGGGAGTGATTGCTACCCATTTATCAATCTTGGACACATGGTACATATGTTCGTTTCTGTGTTTCTGCTCTTAGCCGCCATTGCCTTGGAGCTTGACATTTTGTATATTAAAGCCCACTTAACACCGCATTCTTAAAATTAAAAGAAAAAGACTGATACAGTGCTTTTTCTTACGATCTAGGGGAAAATATATTCATATATTGTTTTATTTTGTGTAAAAGAGGGAAAATATTTTCTTTCTCATGCTTGAAAACCAGTGTTTTCTAGCTTTTTTATTCCCTAGGATTTATTCCAAAATGAATGGAATTAGAACTGGTGGTATTTACATGAATTTTGATGCTCTGCGGGCACTCTCTGGAGCTAGGGAGCTGTATTGCAAAACTCTCAGCCTTCTAAAAATAAAAATGGCTTCCTCGCAGCATCCTTCCCTGGTTAAACTCAGACCAACATAGAAGAGTTAGTTATCTGAGTTACTAATCTATTCAAGTCTCTGTATGCAAAGAATTTAGGAAAAGCGAATTTTTCTCACCTTACCTTCCCAGATCATGATGTCTTTTTGCCCTGTGGCCCTTTTGCCAGTCTGTAGGACAAAGGAGAGCGGTTCTGTTGCCCCTGAGGCTGTCCCCTCAGAGGGTGAACAACTCCAGACCCTTGAAGATCACATCTGCCTGGATAGCCGAGATTTTTGTCAAGTATTTTATATTATTGCAGTGTGTGTTTGTAATAATAGCAGTGATCATAATAACAGAGGCATTTAAAAATTATTCCCTAGTAATCTACAAAAAAAAATGAGTTATATCACCTTACATGAAGGAGAAAAAGAAAAAACAAAACAGAGATGATCAAGATTTAGGTCAATGATTGGAAAGTTGTGACCCATTCCAAGAAGAGGAGACAGGCTCCATTCTGAGGTGTCTGATCTGACATTGGGGTAGATGGTAACCCGTGGATGGACCAGGCCGCCCAGTACAAGGAAAACTGAATTAATTGGGCACTTGTACCAGGCTTTTCTGGCCAAGCAGGATTTAGATCTCATTGAATGTATTTTTAGCCTCTTACAATGGAGTTATCGGCCACCCACACCTGGACCATCCTAAAGGGGTTGAGACTTCGTCTTCATTATCATGCTGTAGATGAGCCCGTGTAACCTGAGTTACACGGGCTTGAAGGGCGAATATACTCCTCCCCTATGGAATCATCTCCTATCTGTAATTTGGGAAAATTTTTTTCTCTGTTCTTTCTGATTTCCTGTATTATGTTTCAGTCTGAGTTCTCATCTCATTTGCCCAGTTTTCGGTTTCATTCTGAGTCAAAGGTTCCAAGTTTAAAGTTTCTGCTATTGTTGTTTTGCTCATTTCTAGTAAATGCAATATCCGGGTGCTCAGGGTGAGGGAGGCCATCAGACCCAGAGAGTTCTGAGGAGTGTTGCTGGAGTTAGCAGGAGGCTCGGGGCCTCAGTGTCTGTGGACCTCAGCTGCATGAGGTTGTT
The DNA here is from genome assembly GCF_001458135.2 of Marmota marmota marmota. NCBI lineage: Eukaryota > Metazoa > Chordata > Mammalia > Rodentia > Sciuridae > Marmota > Marmota marmota. The sequence continues at coordinate 4,290,614 of NW_026000020.1, forward strand.
CTGTTCTGTTGAGGTTCTTCTGGTTCAGTTACCACAGAACTTCAAACTGAGTTCTGGAAGGGGGTAGTTTGGTTCCACATCGTCTTTGCCTGCATGAGTGTGTGTTTTCTGGTTTGTGGAAGAGCCTTGTGCAGGGATCACCACTTGGGGCATTTTATGTCCTGCGAAAAGCAATCGTTAGTACTGGCATGTTATGTCTTCACATGGTCAGCAATGGAAGATGTCCCCCACCCCCTCCAAAATGGCCTGGTTGTTATGTCCAGTGGACAAATTCAGAAAATCATAATCATGATTTATTGAAAATACAGAAATTTCCACTGATATCTTGAAGTTCACATAAGAAATGACACAGCCAGTTCCTATGCATTTTAGTTTTAAAAAACTTGATTTCCATTTAAAGACAAATAACAAACTGGGAAAAAAATTCAAACCACCTGCTAAGATCCTTTAGAGATAAAGGACTCCTGAATATCAATTTGAAAAAAAAAATAACATCCAATGTGATGGAAGAAAAATAGGCAAACGTCTTGAGCAGACAGTTCACAAAAGAAGATTCTCAGTTGCCCAAAAACTGTATGGAAAAATGAATGTAAAGACACAAATGAAAATGACCTTGTCATTACATGTTACCTATCAAATTGTTAAAAATTGAAAATTCATGAAGGATTAGGAAGCAGGCGTCTAAACTTCTAGAAGTTTATGTTGTCAGTTTTTCTGAAGAGCAATTTGGAGTATGAGCCAAGAAATCTGAAAGTTTGTCTATAGGATCACATATTGGTGTCACTGAACTCATCAAGGCTTGGAAAAAAATCTCTATGACCCATATGACATTACAACATGATTTTAAAAGGGAGTTAATGGGGGCTGGGGCCGTAGCTCAGTGGCAGAGCTACTTGCACATGTGAGGCACTGGGTTCGATCCTTAGCACCACATAAAAATAGAACAAATACAATAAAAGCATGCTATCCATGTACAACTACAGGAAAAAGGCAGGAGGAGTTAATATTATGAGAAAATTTTCATGATATGTTAACTGAAAAATAAGTACATACAAAGTGTTAGAGAGGATGATTCCAATTTTATAAATATAGCCCGTTATCTTGAGTGGTGGCATTAGGGTTATTAAGCTCTTTTTACTCTTTCACAGTTTGTTCTTACAATGAACCTGAATTACCTTTATCATCCGAAACAACTTATATGTTTAAAGAAAATAACTCTGTTACTTAAAGGTACCTTCGACTGAATAAAAGCATGTTATGTCAGAGACAGTTTGGGTTAAATAAAACGCAGTGACTGAAAGGCGTATATTTTTAATAGAATTGATCTGGATAAAAGAAAATTGATAGAGATAATAACTGCCCAGGGAGTACTAAATAAGAAGAAAATACCTGGCCCTGTGCGTAAGGCCAACCAAGCTGGCATTAATGGAATGAGGACGAGAAAGGCAATTGCCACAAATCAAATCCTTTCATGGGGTGTTTCTGTCTATTATTCCTTTGAAATCTAAAAATTGTCACGTATTGGGAAAGAGAAATCTTTGCCTTTCTTCGTGTCCTGCTGGTGCAGTTGTTTCTGAGATGTGCTCTCTCTCTCTAATTGCCACCTCGTGCACAGTGCCAGAGTGTCAATTATATCTGCACTTAAGGGAGAGAAAACATGGACTCGTTGACAGTGTGTCTGCGAGGACTTATCTGGTGTCTTCAGTCCTGGCACCAGGGCCAGGCCTGCCAGACGGCCCTTGAGGCGGAAATGAGGCTGCTGAACCGCCAGGGAAAGGCGACAGCACAACATTTATTTCCCTAAGTGATGCTGCTATGCTGATTGTGAAACTCGGAATCTTCTGTTAGCTTAGGTCTGGCAGTAGCTGCGGCTGAATAGCTGGCCATAGTGATAATGGCGCTGTAAACCCAAGGACATTGTCATGAGTTTTCACATCACCCCCAAATTGGCTGGTAACTTAGATTTAATTAAGGGCCCCCGATCATGCTGAGACGTGGAGTTGGAACTAGAGATAGTGAGGAGTGTGGTCTTTGCTTATGTACGTTGCTTGTACTTATGGGGTTCAAGTTCTCAGTAATCCTGGGAGTTCCAACAGTGCATTTGCAGCAGCGAAGAACACGTTGAATACAGAGATAGTGGAACTAGGAAGCGAGTGTTTTTAAAGGTAAAGAAGAAAGAAACTTAAAAAAAGGGCGGAGAGGCCGTTAATTCTCCACTCCATGGACATGCAGTGGTCTCTCCTCCTGGCTGACAAGACTCCTGACTGAACCCAAACCTTCCCTCCCAGCTCTGATCTGTAGCTGCTTGGAGCTTGTGACCAGCCCTCTGACTCCTTTTCTAACAAAGGCACCTCTCACAGGAGACCTCTTGCTAAAACAAGCTACTCCTCAGAGGCTGACTTTTCCCTTGAAACACACAGTTCCGGTTCAGTACAAGTGTGTATTGGACACCTGCTGTGCAGGAGGCACCGCAGGGGTCAGTGGGCAACAGGAGGACCCCTTCTTCCCAGTCCCCATTGGGAGGAATGAATGAGGGTCACAGATGTGTCTACTAAAGAGAAATGCTGCTTCCACCCTCCCAGATGTTTGACGGATGTAAATCATACCGCCGCATTCGTCAGTTCCAATTGGAGGGCCCTTAGGTACTCGGTTCCTATACTACCTGCCCTTGAACATATTAGTTGCTGTTTTAGTCTGTTTGGGGATTGCTATAACGAAAATACCATGATTAAAACATTTATTTCTTGCAGTGGTGGAGGCTGGGAAGTCCAAGGTGAAGATACTAGTCGATTCGATGTCTAGAGAGGGCCGGGTCCTCATAGATCACACCTTCTCTCTGTGTCCCTGCGTGGCAGCAGAGCCAGGCTGCTCTCTGGAGCATCTTTTTATCAGGGCACTAATCTCATTCATAAGGGCTCCAACCTTATGATCGAATCATCTTCAAGCCCTCACCTAAGACCTCACCTCCTAATACCATCACCTTAAGGATTTAAACAAGACGTCAGGTTGTGGCAATTGGTCATCTCTTCCCTGGTGCAGACACATGGCACCTTGGGTTTGTCCTGGTGTGTGTGTGTGTGGGGGGGTGATTGTGATTGTCCATCATCCTGACGAGGTCCAGCTGTGCAGTTTATCATATCGGCTGCCAGGCCTGTGTTCTTAGAGATTGATAATGATTTCCACTGTCAGGTGGTACTCGTTAGGGCTTTGGTGTCTCTCTCTCTCTCTCTCTCTCTCTCTTATTAACCATTAAGTGATTTTTGGCAATGTTATAAAAACAATAATGTGAGCATTTTCTAAATCCTTTTCCTACTGAGATATTAGGATCTTTTGTCTTTTGCTGGGACTTTGGCTTTACGACAGGCATCCTCATGCATAGAAAGATTATCCCATTTAGATTTGTGGTTCCTGTGGGTCAGAGAGGTGTGAGCAGTCATGACTTGTGACATATATTCAGACATACTTTAAAGATTATCTTATTTCTTAGAAGGGGGGCGGGCAGGTGGCACTGATCTGATAGCAACTCTGCTCCTAACCTGAGAGGAAATGGCCAGCGCAGGTGACTTTGCGCTGTGCCGCCCAGGTGAATGCTCTCTGCATCAGGTCCTCAAGTGAGAGTTCTGCAGCCTTCTTTGGAACAAGACAGCTTTGGGGTGGGCTGAGTGGGGTGGCGATGAGCGTTCTCCTGGAAGGACTCTCACAGAAGCTGAGCGATCACTTGGGAGCTAAGGCTAAGGAGCATGCATTGAAGGCAGGGTTGACCACATGTTTCCCATGGTGCATCTCCAAGTCTGTGAGGACAAGGTGGGTGGGACGTGGGGGGAGCAGAGCCTCCAGCTACTAAGGGCCCCCCTCCCCCAAGGCCCCACTTTAGGACTCACATAGAGACTTCTGAACCCAATCTGAAGGTCTATGGCTGCAGACATCTCTATTCTAAGTGGGGACAGTGTTGTCCAGCAAAAAGGAAGACAAAGACCAGTCCAGTCATTTATTTTGGGAGGAGAACTGGGCTGTTCCCTTTCCTCAAGAGCAGAGAAAGAAGCACAAGCACTGCCAAGTTAGATACTGATTTTTTACAAAGTTCCCGCTCCCCCAGGAGAACTGCTTTTGTTATTCTTGGATCTCTGTGGGACTGATGGAGGCTGGGGATACAGTGGGCAGCAGAGCCCTCCTCCCTGGGGCAAGCCCCTTCCCAGCCTCAGACAGGAGCAGGCCAAGTGACCCAGTGGCCTTGGAGGCCGGCCGAGAGATGGGGAGGCTGCGGGATGTATTAGCTGACTCTGCCCCTGTACTCTAGGTGTCCTGGGCTAGAGTCCCAAGTCCTGACATGCCAGCCGTGACCTTGGATGTGCAAGACTGGAGGGCCCCTCAGATGAATCCCTCTGACTTCAGGCAGAACTAAGCCCAAGCCATCTCAGGCATTTATGTCTCTCCTACATATTTTTTTTTTTCCTGTCTTGTTTTTGAGACAAGATCTCACTATGTTGCCCAGGCTGGCCTTCCTGGGCTGAAGCCATTCTCTCACCTGTCTCTGGCATAGCTACACCTATAGGTGCACACCAACCAGCCTGGCTCCTATTTTTAAAATCTCCAGAAAAGATCCCTCCGTCTCTCAGTTTCCTATTATGAACTCCTTAAGTCAGGAAGTACAGCTTTAGAGCAAGCTCAGATGCTTCATGCTGTAGTTCAAAGACTGCTGCCTCTGGTTCCCACCTTCTTCTGAGTATCCCTCAAGTATTTGAAAACCAATGTTAAATTGGCTTTCGGCTTTTTCTTCCTCTTGGGTAGAATAATTTCAGTTGCAGTCGCTTGAATTCAGAAGAAGCAGCTTGCTAGCAAGATTCAAGTCAAGTCAATGTAAAGCTCTTTTAGGGAAAAGGTAGGGGGGAGAGAGGAACGAGGGCAGTGGTTTCTCTGCCGACAACATCCACGAGAAGCGCAGACTACTCGAAATGCAGCATAACATTTTACATCAAGTTTTCATCACCGCAGAAGTAAATCAATTGCTGCCCAATCTCCCAGCGAGACCCAAAGTTTCCTTTTCTTTTTGGGTCTTGTGGGTTTCCTTTGTGCATTTAAAAGCGATTGTGTGAGCTGAAGAGATTTAGGGGCTGTTGAGGGTAACAAGATTCTGGAGAAAGGATTCCTTCATTTTGCCAGAACCTCAGCTCTGCCTGGAAGAGGCATTAATAATCTTTTGCAGAAATTGGAGATCCGCTTGCAAATCTGATAGCTGCAAAGAACCTTTTCCCTAGACGTGTGTATATGTACGTATAAGGGCTATTCCATACCATTTCATTGCCTCGTTGGACCTCAGATTCTCATCTCCAAACCTAAAATCAGAAGCATTTTAATCAGAGGTGAAAATGAATCATTTTGCATAAAACTCTTCATTTGTAACCACAAAGAAAAAAAAAGTGATTTTTTTCTTTCTTATCATAAAGGGGTAAAGTAAAACAGGTTCTTATTGAAGTACAGTTCCCTGTGACTTAATTGGAAATTTAATTTAAATTGGAAATGCTTTTTCATTTCTGAAGTATTCCCACTAGAAATCTATTATATCTGATAGAATTTAATTTGGAGTAGAGTTGATATTAACCTCCTCCTGGCACTGTAAGGAGCCGTGTAGATAAACCCTGGGCAGGCACCCAGAAGGTGGGTTCTTGGCTCTGTCACTGGCTGGTTGGGTGGACCTGGGTGTCTGGGTTACTTTCTGGGCCTTCATCTCAGTAAATGTTACTTTCAGAATTTATTTCCTAGCTTTTCGAAATGTATTTTAGTTTTCTATCTCCATGGATGAACCCTTCCAGAATTTCTCTGGATGTTCCTGGATGCATTACTTTTATAATCTAGTAGGCTGGCTTGAGGAAAAAAAAAAAAGAAAGAAAGAAAGAAAAAGGGGAGAGAAGTGCGTAAGGAGGTACAGGAAATGAGGAGAGAGTGTAAGGAGACGTCAGCAAAGTAGGCTGTGTCCACGGAGCTCAGGTGTCACGCAGTGCATCTCAGCTAGTGCCTGTTGGTGCGACGTGGAAACACCCAGCGTCTCCTCCTGGGTGCCCCTAATGCACACCTCAAGGAAACTGGATGTGTGAAAGTCCAGATTTTATAAACCTCTTCACTGTACTTCCACTTCATTGGTAAAATGCCATAGGAAACTAGTTGATTTGCTGGAAGTGAGTTTACATATGTATGCCCGTGATCAGGCACAGCAGGCCGCACCCCTAGATTTATGATCAGAAGAACTTCTTGCTGACATCATTAATATTTCATAAGCAGGTGTATCCCAGAAAAGCTGAGTAAAATCATTCTGTCTGTTGGGTTGGATAATTTCAATATGTGGTTGGATTTTTCCTTTGCTCTGGGTGATGCTGAAGAATATCCAATTCTACCCCAAGTCTTGGGGTTTAAATTTGGTGGACCTGGGTGGATTCTAGCATCAGGTCAGCCGCATATTGCTCTCCAGCCTGATGACGGTCAAGAGAAAAGACCCCAAGAGCTTTTGTGAAGCGTGAAATCACCTTGACCTTGGCTTACAAGTGGGTTGATGGGATTGCCAGGCTCCGGTGGTGTTCCGGGTTGGCCCACATGGCCCTGGCTCTTTCAGGTGGACGATCTTAATATTCCTTCATGAGTTGAGCTCCATATTCCAGGAAATCCCCCGTTAGTCCTGCCACCCTGATGGCACCCCTGTGATCTGTTTCCGCTTTGCCATACTCCACAGGGCTTGCTATCCATGGGCTTCCCGCAACGTCACTCACCCTGGTAGTTTGTTACGTGTGTCACAACTTGGGAAGGCAATATGTCAGTATTCTGCATGGGTACCAGGGGGTGGGCGTGGGAGAAGGGATTCCAACCAATCTCATTAATTAGGCTTTCATTTCTGCAGTGTGATGACAAATGTCAGCTTTTGCATTTATTTTAGACTCAACTGCTGAACAAAATCCCTGAGCTCGCAGGAGAACCTTTGCTGTAGCAGGCACTGTCCTGAAAGCTGTTTCCATTTTCATTGGCCAGAGAGACAAAAGGTTGTCAGATGGGGTAGAGAGAGTTTTAAATGAATGCCTCGGCACCCGGTGGTAAAGGAGAGTGGGTTATCTTTGGATCACGGCAGCGATTACTCATGCTTTTACTGCTGTACCTTTTATCACTGCAATTAGCTTCTTGTCTGCGAGTGTTTGGATACAGAATCTGCGGTTGTCACGCAGTCAGTGTCAAAATCGCTCAACACGGCGCTCACTTTTGTGCTTGAGTACACTTATTGATGAGCACACAGGTGTTAAATTAGATTGGTTTCAACTCATTGTATGAAGTCACCAGGCACCGACTAAAAATCCCACCCCTTGCAAAGCGAAGTCTAGGTAACCGGGAGATGAGGAATAATCAGATCCTGTTAATCAAATAGGAATTGTAAGGATTCACTTAATTCAAAATTCTTTTTGCATTATATGTTGCTTACAGGAAGAACATAAAACAAGCTCTGGTAGAAAATAGACCCCGAGAGAAGACATATGCATTTACATTGCGATGCATTTGACTTTCATTTACCTCTATGGTATTACCGTAAGTCGCACAGATCCAATATCCAAAGTCCCTTACCACCCCAACTCAGAAAATCACAGGTGAAATCGTTCTTCTTTGGGAGTTATGTTTAAATGCAAATTCAGAAGGCAGCTTCAGAAATTCATGAGCATTTCTGCTGCTTGGGGCTTCTTGGGTGCACAGGCTCAATACAGGGCTCTCATTACTGAAATGGCTCATTAAGGCCTGCGTTCCAGAAGAGGAACCCTCTGCAGAGACCCATGCCCTAGAGCAGGCCATAAAAAAAGGCCAGCTTCCAAGCAGGCAAACTAATTAAAACAATAGCTGCAGAGACAGAATACACATAAGGTAACTGTACCTGTAGCAGTGATTTCCACTAAAAGGATCTGCTTAAAACCACAACAACCAACCCAAACAATAACAACCAAAATTAGAATTAGGCAGTTAGGATTTATTTTTTCCCTCTTTTTAAAAATTTGTTGTTTTTAGATGCACATGACAGTAGGGTGTATTTTGACATATTGTCCATACATGGGGTGCAACCCTCTGCAATTTTGATCCCCTTCTTGTGGCTGAACACGATGTGGAGTGATACTGGTTATGTGTTCCTATACGAACATAGGAAAGTCATGTCCAGTTCATTCCACTGTCTTTCCTATTCCACGCCCCCTCCTTTCCCTTCATTCTCCTTTGTCTAATCCAATGAACTTGTATACTTCCACTCCCTACTCTACCTTGTTGTGGGTTAGCATCCTCATATCAGAGAGAACATTCGATCTTTGGTCTTTGGGGGACTGGATTATTTCACTTAGCATGATATTCTCCAGTTCCCTCCATTTACCGGCAAATGACACAATTTCATTCTTCTTTATAGCTGAGTAATATTCCATTGTGTATATATGTCACATTTTCTTTATCCATTCAACTATCGAAGGGCACCTAGGTTGGTTCCATAGCTTGGTTATACTGAATTGAGGTCCTATAAACATTGATGTGGCTGCATCACTGTAGTATGTTGATTTTAAGTCCTTTGGGTATAGACCAAGGAGTGGGATAACTGGTCAAAGGTGTTTCCATTCCAAGTTTTCTAAGGAATCTCCATACTGATTTCCAGAGTGGTTGCACCAGTTTGAAGTCCCACCAGTAATGTGAACCTTTTTCCTCACCAACATTCATTGTTATTCGTATTCTTGATAATTGTCATTCTGACTGGAGTGAGATGGAATCTCAGTATAGTTTTAATTTGTATTTCTCTAATTTCTAGAGATGTTGAACATTTTTTCACATATTTGTTGTCCATTTGTATTTCTTCTCCTGTTACGTGCCCATTCAGTTCCTTTGCCCATTTATTGATTGGGCTATTTTTTTTTAAGTTCTTTGTATTTCCTAGAGTTTAATGCTCTGTCTGAGGTGCAGGTGGTAAAGATTTTCTCCCATTCTGTAGGCTCTCTGTTCATGTTCTTGATTGTTTCCTTTGCTGTGAAGAAGCTTTTTAGTTTGATGCCACCCCATGTATTCATTCTTGATTTTACTTCTTATGCTTTAAGAGTTTTATTGAGGAAGGCTATTCCTGAGCTGATATGATGGAGATTTGGACCTACTTTTTCTTCTAATATGCACAGGATCTGGAAATTAGGGTTTAGGTAGTACAGTTTTATAGACCCAAATTGAAATGGTCAGAATTATTTCACATAACTGGATTTATAATTACAGTCCCCTGCTACACAGATTTCTGGGTATCAAACTTAAAAGACATTTGGGTCTGTTTTAAATGACTTTTCCTCCTATGTGCATAAAAGAAAATAAAGTAGTATCATATATCTTAGGTGTGATCTCTGCACCTATAGGTAAACAATATTTAGGAAGTATTCTGAATGGATATAGGTGGTGGGAAGGCAAAGCCTTATCTGCGCCTGTTTCTACCTGGCTTAAAATAATTAGGAAGGTGTAGAAGTCCTGAGGATCTCTGATTTCCCTCTGCTAATATTTAGACCTGGAATGTCCCTGCAAAGCCCCCTGTGTTACAGGCTTGGTCCCCAGGTAGCACTGTCACGAGGTAGTGGGACCTTTAAGTGGTGGGGCATAGCGGGAGGTCTTTAGGTCATTGGGAACATGGTCCCAAAGGGATTGTAGACTCCTCCCACCTCACTCTTTTGATTCCAGCTGTGAGGTGAGTGGTTTTGATCCACCACCAGTTCCCGCCATGATAGTCTGTCTTACCACAGACCCAAAGCAACGAGGCCAACCGATCACGGACTGGAACTTCCAAAAGCCAAAATAAGCCTGTTGCTGTAAACCAGGTGTAGCGTTTACAGCAACAGAAGGCTGGCATACCCTGCTTGAATCCCATGTAACCAAGAACTGCCTTTCAAGGGAGCGGGTGAAATGCTTTCTAGATGCATCTGTGTTGTGATAACAAGACCCAGGAGCAGAGTTAGCACATAGTAAGTGCTGCTGGAGAAAACTAAAACAGCAGCTCTGCCTTCAGGGAGCACTTGGAGCAGCTGAAGGTGATGTGGAGCTAAGTGTTTGTAAATCACATTAGGCAAAAAAAAAAATTAATGATGATGATGATAATAATAATAATAATAATAATAATAATAATAATAAAGACTTTGTTGTCTTCGGGTCCATTCTGATCAGATCAAGTACGTCAAGAGCAAACCGTTCTGGCATGTTCTCTAGGATCGGCTGGCACAGCCACAGATGGGGGTGGAGGCACTGCCTTGGTGTGATGGCCCCAGGCTTGACAGAAGAATGAACAAGCAAGGCAGGACAGGGCTGGCCATGGACCTACAGTTACAGGATGATGCCCTCCTGCAGGAGCTGCTGAGGGGTTGGGAACATGTCCCTGACTCTTCCTGTCTTTTATTGACTGTGAAAGTCCCCAACCACCCTACGGTCATTTTCCACTCCTTTCAGTCTGTTATAAATTCTTCGTATCACTTATCCCACCCTCTGCGATTATCATTCATTTGCAGGGTTATTGCCTGCTTCCTCAGTAAAAGCAGAACTGTGTCTGTCTTATTTATTGCTGTATCCCTGGACCCTGAATGTTCCTAGTTGACTACAAAGAGCCAGCAATCATACTTTGAATAAAGGAACTAATGAATTAAAAGACCATCCATAACAAAAGCAAAGTAATATTGCTACTCCATGACACCCCGTGCACGGTGTCACTCTTTGTCTTTTTCTGAGCTCCTTCACCCCCATCCCCCACCATGTTTCCCATAAAATTGCCCCTGTGTAGACAAGGCGGGGGTGGGGGGAAGGACATCGCCTGAGGCTCACCTCAATCTAGAGTTTAGCCAACAAGAGCAGCTCTGAATATAAATCATTCTCTTGAACTTGCTGCTGTCCACGGTGTTTTTGTGGATAGATATTTTGGTCTCCCTGTGGCCTGGTGGATCTAGGAAGCCTGGAGGGGCCACTCCTTAGGATACATTCTGGATGATGCCACAAATGGTAGTCCCCTGCTGTCAGTGTTCTTGGAGCCACGAGCCTTCAGGCGGGTGGTCAGCCCGCCCTGGGCTGAGAGATCTCTGTGCTGCTGGGAAGGACTCTGTCTTCATGGGATCCTACCTGGGCTGTTCCACCTGTGGATAGATTTAGACTTCTCTGTCTTTAAAAAGCACAGACACATCAAATTCTTTTGGCTTCCTGCTCATGGTTCAGACATTGGAAATCAACCTGAATCGTTTTCTTCCGTTTCTACCATCAAGCGTCTCCCTGGGCCTCAGGATACATATTCAGGACATTCGTCCTGAGCTGAAACCCCCAATGAGTACATGGACTTTTGTTGCCGGTTTTTTGGTTTGGCCCTGGGTCTGACTCCCCAGTGAAGGGCTAGATGATGAGTTATTAGTTAATCCAGAATGACCTTCAGTTATATTTTATGGTCATATTATCCTGCTTAGAGATTTTAGCACACAATGGATCAAACATGACATGCTCCGTCAACAGTGAACTACACGGTATGATTTACACCGAGAAGTGGAAGACATCTATGTTCAAGGAGCCTTCAGCCTTCAGGGGAGACACGTCATTTCCATCCAGGAGTGGGGGGTTGTGGTTTTGGATTCATTGGAGACAGTTCTGGCTAGAAAGAAAAGGTTGTATTGTGGAAAGTTTGAACATCCGCCAGAAGGGTTTGGGCATTTTCCCTGAGCACAGTGGGGCCATAATCAGTTTAAGAAAGGGGAAGAGAGGCAGTGGAATTAAGTTGTAGAAAAATTATTTTCAGGGTGTCAGACTGGATCGAGGAGGGAGAAATGGAAATATCTGAATTAAGATAGGTGGTGAAGGGAGAAGAGATGGGAGAAGACTTGGGCTTCAGCCTAGTTACGGGAAGAGCACATAGAGGAACAGGGTGCCAGGATAGTTGGTCTGGCAGTACTTATGCAAGTATAGTATTGACACGTTTAAAAACCCATTTGATCATTGCAACAATCCCCTGGACCAGGCAGGAATGCGATTTGAACCCTACATGGATGCAGCTGCTTAGGAAATTGGAAAAGTGCGAGTTACATGCTCATGAAGGTGGAGAAGCTGGTTTGACGGTAGGGAGCATCTGGAGTCAGGAGGGAGGTGGGTGAGACGAAGTCTAGACACGATCGTCGCCCACTGAACACGCATTGGCTCAAGAAGGGGATTTAGAGACAGGAGAGTGGAAGCTAAGAAACTCTTTCTTGGAGCAGACACAGACTCCAGGAAGGGAGAGAATTGTGTCAAGTGTGAGAAAGGTCTTATTGGTAGCAAAAAGGTCATAGTGAACTTTTGTGAGAGGGGTAAAAATAGTTCTAGTTTGGAAAGCACTAAGTCAGATGGGATGGTGAGGGATTTCAAAGTCAGTGGGTGGGCGATGATGATAAAGAGGCTGTGATTTAAACCGAGTTTAGTAAGAAAGAAAGGAAAGGAAGGAGACAGGGGAGGGGAGAGGGAGGGGAGAGGGACAGGGGTGGGCAGGGGAGGTAGCAAGGTGGGAAGGAGACATTTCTAGGAAGCAACAGTCAGGAGGGTTTCAAGATGTAGAAGAACAGACCCATTTAAAAGGGGAAGGAAACATGGTCAGGAGAGGGAGTCAGGTGAAGGACAGAGAGAGAAGGGCCATCTCTGGGTTGCAGGTGAGGTTAACTGGGGGAGATGGGGACTCGTCCTCCTTCAGGGCTGTAAGAGTGCAGGGACCAGTCAATTGTCCATCGTAGAGTAAATGTAAATGCCCCGCAGAAGAGCCGCAGGGCATAGGTAACGGCTTTGCCCCTCAGAACAGGGGTACCGTTTGTCCGCTGTTGTGGGACATCAGGTTTCCTCCTGTGCAGAGTCCAGGGGTGGGGCCCAGAAAGCTGTTGTGAAATTGAAGTCGATAAAACGTGCAAATGTGTTTCTTCAGAGGAAAATGCTACCTAAATGTTTAGTACTATTGTGATAATTCTATGTAGATTTTCAAAGGCCATAAATACAAAAAAAAAAAAAAGAAAGAAAAGAAAAGATAAAAAGAGATACTCAGAAATGCTACAATTATTGTATTGGTAGCTCTTTGTTAATGTTAAAATTTGCATCTAGGTGACCTGATAGAAATGGTACAGATTTTAAGGTTTTCAGATTAATAACTTTCCATTAATTAAAAAAATACCTGAGATAATTCAGGCACAGAAAGACGTGTGTTGTGGAAGCTAAAAAAGTCAATCTCGTAGAAGTAGGGAGCAGAAGAGTGGTTACTAGAGACTCGGAAGGGCCCAGGGCCAGGGGAGGGAGGGAGGGTGGTTAGTGGGTACAGGGTGCAGGGGGATAAGAGGAGTGACTTTTAATTTTCTGTGGCACACTGGGTTTTAACTGCAGTTGACAGCCACCAATTGTGTATCTCGAAATAGCTCGAGAGAGGATCTGAATGTTCCTAACACAAAGAAAGAAATGATAAACGTTTGAGGTGATAGATATGCCATTTACCGTGATCCGATCCTCACACACCATCACTCGATACCCCATACATACGTGCAATTACCGTGTCAATGAAAAAATCAAGAATTTTGAAAGTCTAAGAAAAACCAAGAAGTCATCTGCCTTTGTAGACCAAGAAATTTAAGCTGGACCCCACTGGCCAAAGAAATTGTCCAAACGTGGATCTTTCTACCAAGGCTTCTATTTTGTTCAAGGTGACATTGGATGACCAGTTACCAAAAGAGGAAATGAGCATGAGTGTCACCTAGGAAGGTAGAAATGGAGCACCCCAGTACTGGGCACTGCAGGAGTCGTGACAGTAGAAACAGGAGGGGGGCACCATCTCCCACCCTATTTCCTGAGCCATGGGGAGAGCAGAAATGAGGAGTCCACGCCCACATTCCCGCCTCTGGGTTCTCCGCACAGACACAGAGCGTGTGGGAATAGATGGCCAGCTCCATGGCTCTCCAGGCCCCAGGGCCCTTTCTTACCTCACATGACCTTTTTCTTCCTTTTCATCGGCTCTTACCCAGGACTTGGACCCTGTGGCTATCTTGCTTGGCACGTTGCTCAATTTTTGCACATAACTAAGACGGCTGTCACGGTAACTGCTTAGGAGTTGGGGGACAAGGTGGGGCATAGGAAGGGGGAAGAGGGAAGGGCACCAGGAGGTGAAGCCTTCCCCAGCCAGGAGCTGCCATGGCTGCCCTCAGGTATTTCATAACACACCCGACTTCCCTCCCCACAGCTCACTTCTTGTTTTACCCATGACTCATCCGTGTTGATGGCATCCCCTGCTTTGTTTTTCTCCATGTTCTGCATACTAAATGATTTCGGGGGTAGTGAAAGCCATCTCAACTCCCAAGTTGTACAAAAGCAAAAATGTCAACTGAATTATCTGTAATGAAACCATTTTCTTTTTTAATCATAGAGTCAACCAAAGCGGGGTGGATTTGCTTTAATTGCAGGCACTGGGAACACCCAGCCTGGGGTTAAATATCCTTTCATCTCGTATGATTGTGACAGAGAGTAGGCATTCTTAACTCTTAAATGCTTACGGTTTGGGGATAATTAAAATTGGGTTAGAGAAGCAAAAATGAAGAAAATACATGGTTGAAAGGAAAACAGAATCTCCGCCGCTGAAGGGCAAAATCAGGTTTTAAAAACTGATGGGAAAAGATGCTAATCGGTTGCCATGTTTGGCACACATGAGTCTCTGGAGCACCAGTCAGAAGAACACAGTAGTGAGGCAAGCAAAGGTGGTTTTAAGGGAAGGAATAATGTGTTCCTATTAGGGAGATCCAGAAAGAGTCCTCTCAGCTCAGTGGGTCCTGAGAGGGGGACAAAGGTGAAGATGTTTCAGGTTAGGGGAAGCCAAGGGACAGGGCATAGACAGATGGGAGAAAGTGCTTGCTAAGGGGTTTGGAGCCCAGAAGGATTAATGACTAGCTGAAGATTTGGTATTTTATTTCTTAGAAAACGGTGAGACATTGCAGCAGAATGGTATGTTCCAAGCTGTATGGAAAGATACCGTGGCTGTGTGAGGGCCGGGTGGTGGCCAGAGAGGCCAGTTAGGAAACTATTGCAATAGTCAAGGCATATACTGGTTGGTGTGGCTTGAACTAAGACAGTATCATTGAGTCCATAAAGAAAGAGGAGGATATGAGAGACATTTCACAAATAGAATACAAGTAATGTGATAATTCGTTAAGTATGGAGGGTAACGTTTGCTGAGGTTCCCCAAATTACTCCCAAGTTTTTATGCTGTGTGACTTGGGCATAGTGGTGCCTCATAAGTTGTGCCCTACTTCCATATCTGAGGGAGAAAGGACTTGGATGTGTTGCACTTGCCAATTTCTGTGGTGTAAATACTCTCACTGGGGCCATTTTCGCCTGTCACCAGCAGGTGGCAGTGAACTTGGAGTTGGGAAGAGGTGCACAGGATCATTTCACAGGCTGGGTGGAACCAGCTCCAGCACACCCCCAAGTCCAGTGGGTGATGGAGAAAGATACCAGATCTGAATGACTCTTCAATGGAACATCCTTGTGGAGAGAATCCAGCAGGCACTGGAGACGTAGAGCTGGCACTTGGGAGGAAGGATGGGCAGACGTAGATGGAAATCCTCAGTAAGTGAGGAGGGGGTGGAAGGAGAGCAAAGCCCATCAGGAGAGAACCCAGGGAGGTGGAATTTATATGAGGGGGCCCGAGGGCAGAATCTTGGGGATTACCTTTGTACAAGGGTGAGGTATGGGAAAAAAACAGTTGAGGTTGGGAAAAGAATTGGAAGGAGGCAGGCTCTCAACATCTGAGAGAACAGAGAGTTCCAGAAACTCATCGATGTCATCAGGAGTGGAGGACAGTTTGACTCCCAGGTTATGAATATAAATATTTTAATCAGAATTGGCCCAGCGTGAATTAATTTTCATGAAGTTCCTGAGGGAACATCATTAAGCTAATTTAATTCCGTTCCATAATCAATTTTCCATAGAGTGCTGTTAATCTGTTTCCGATCTTCCCCCCATTTTATATTTATCTTAATGAAATTACTTAAATCAAGATCAATTATTTTCCACATAAATATCATGATAAATATTTGATTTTTCAATAACATTTTAAAAAATCTCCATTGAATGTTCCTGATTATATTCCCCGTCATTCTTCATTTTCTGTTGAGACTGTCATTCCTCAATTCTGAGGCTTTTTTTTCCCATTAATAACAAATGACCCTTTAGGCGGTATTTCATTGGTATAGATTTTAATATGTGGTCATTACTTCCAGGTGAGTTTTCCTTTGTCTTTAAAATGCAGATCTGTTAAGCCCTTTTAAGGTAGTTGCTATTTTCTAACAGTTTGCTTGAGCGCCGGGCATTTGTAGACTAGGTAGGAATCCTAAGCCAGGGACATGGAAGGGGATGGGGAAGGCCTTGCGTACGATAAACTCAATGTAAGCGTAAAATTAGTCCTAAATTAGTCTGGTGTTGAAGGAAAATAATTTCATTGTTTGTACGATAATAACAACTTTAAAATCTTGATTGTTAAAGAAAAACACCAAATTATTTCATTTGCCAATAAAATGATAAAAATCGCATGTACACTCCTATTCATCACAGGGTAATTGTGTTAATAAAATCAAAGAACAAAGCACCATGTCTAATTTGGTGGTTGGGGCAGAGGAATAACTAGTAGGTTTGGAAAGATCACACTGGCCCACAAGACCGAGGGACTGCATCACTGTCACTGTAGGCCGGGCTTTTGGAGGCCCCTTGTGGTTGGTGCCATTCTAGGGGTGAGCTGGCCACAGGCCACACACTGTGTCTCGAGCTCAGAAGGCTAATTTTGCCACCAAACTTTTAAGAAGGGACTCAGACAAGTAAACTAACACAACTAAACCAACGAGACTGATAGGTGAAAACAGAACACTGATTTGTTCCCTTTAGCAGGAAAGGAGTCAAAGTGTAGGAAAGAGTATAGACTAGGATCTGGCTGCTCAAGGGAAGAGAGCAAAGGCAGCCACAGAGGCAGTGATGATTTTTATCAGGGTGTGTGTCCTCAGTCACACAGTGACACAGCAGGTTTGCTGTGGATCTCTAAATATTTACCCATTAAGCACCCTGAAGGGAGAACAGGGCTGGGGGGTCTGAAGCTGGGTCAGTTCAGCTCTGTGCTTCCAACGCAGGGGTGCAGAGGCCTCACCAACAGGGTGCCAGGGACAGATTCGGGTAAGGCTTCTTCCTACCTGGAAGGAGCTGGGGGGAGGCTGGGCTCTGCCCTCCTCTGTGGGCTCTGCTGGCTCCGTCCCTTCACCCACCCTCTGAGACACGTTCTTTCCTTAGATAGGTCGTGCTTCCAAGTTGGAGCCTCGTTACCTGTCTCACAATCATGGTGACTTTAAAAAAAAAAATTATTTTTTAGTTGTAGCTGGACACAATACCTTTATTTTATTTATTCATTTTTATGTGGTGCTGAGGATGGAACCCAGGGCCTCGCATGTGCTGGG
Organism: Marmota marmota marmota; assembly: GCF_001458135.2. Taxonomy (NCBI): domain Eukaryota; kingdom Metazoa; phylum Chordata; class Mammalia; order Rodentia; family Sciuridae; genus Marmota; species Marmota marmota. The sequence continues at coordinate 4,308,088 of NW_026000020.1, forward strand.
CGAGTGCTTGACCGCTGAGCCCCGACCTCAGCCCCTCAGAGTGACTTTTTTGAAACTTGATTTTTATGCTGCTTCTCCCATCTGTTCAAGACTCAGAGACAATCTCCGTCTCTACTTTTCAGGACTTTAACTTACCCCCCCGAGTATCAACAACCATGACGTTTTTATAAGATTACTTAAAATCGGATGGTGGAGTTGAATGGTTTTCAGTATCTGCAGACGTTTTAGTTAAACTTTTCATTTCCTTATCTTTGTAGTTCTCTGGGCAGTTGTGAGCAATAGTACGTGGAGACCCTCCCCCTGTTTTCCTGCAGTGCTAACATCTTGCATCTTTGTAGTGCAGTATCACAACCAGGATATGGAACGTTAAGACAGTCCAAATACCAAAGAGTTCCCTCAACACAAAGATCCCTCAGGATGTCTCCTCATCACAGGAACAAATCCCCCCATGGTCGTGGAGCATACTTCTTTTTGTATACTGTTGAATTGGCTGCGCTAATATTTTTATGGGGGATCTTTGCATCTAATACTTGAGCTTTTCCTGTTTTCTAATATAAGCACGTAGTACTATAAATTTCCCTTTCAGCATTGCTTTAGCTGCATGCTGCATATTTTGATGTGTTGTATTTTTATATTCATTAAGTTCCATTGATTTTTTAAAAAATTTGTTTGTCCGTTTTAATTTGTTATACATGACAACAGAATGCATTTCGGTCCACAGTACACAAATGGAGCACAATTTTTCATTTCTTGGTTGTACACAAAGTAGAGTCACACCATTCATGTCTTCATACATGTACCTAGGATAATGATGAGCATCTCATTTCACTGTCTTTCCTACCCCCATGCACCCTCCCTTCCCTCCCTCCCCTTGGCCCTATCTAAAGTTTCTCCATTCTTCCCATGCACCCCCCATCCCTATTATGGATCAGCATCCACTTATCAGAGAAAACATTTGGCCTTTGTTTTTTGGGGATTGGCTTACTTCACTTAGCATAATATTCTCCAACTCTATCTATTTACCGGCAAATGCCATGATTTTATTCTCTTTTAATGCTGAGTAGTATTCCATTGTGTATATATGCCACAATTTATTTATCCATTCATCTATTGAAGGACATCTAGATTGGTTCTACAATTTAGCTATTGTGAATTGTGCTACTATAAACATTGATGTGGCCATAGTATGTATGCTGTTTTTAAGTATGCTGTAGTATGCTGTTTTTAAGTCCTTTGGGTATAAACCTTGGAGTGGTATAGCTGAGTCAAATGGTGGTTCCATTCTAAGTTTTCTAAGGAATCTCCATACTGCTTTCCAGATAAGTTGCACCAATTTGCAGTTCCACCAGCAATGTATGAGTGTGCCTGTTTCCCCACATCCCCACCAACACTTATTGCTTATATTCTTAATAGCTGCCATTCTGACTGGTGTGAGATGAAATCTTAGAGTAGTTTTGATTTGCATTTCCCTAATTGCTAGAGATGGTAAACATTTTTTCATATATTCGTTGATCAATCATATATCTTCTTCTAAGAAGTTTCTGTTCAGTTCCTTAACCCATTTATTGATTGGGTTATTTGTGTTTATAGTGTTAAGTTTTTTGAGTTCTTTATATCTCCTGGAGATTAGTGCTCTATCTGATGTGCGTGTGGTGAAAATTTGCTCCCATTTGGTAGGCTCTCTATTCACCTCACTAATTGTTTCTTTTGCTGAGAAGAAACTTTTTAGTTTGAAACCATCCCATTTATTGATTCTTGATTTTATTTCTTATGTTTTAGGGATGTTGTTAAGGAAGTAGGGGCCTAATCTGACATGATGAAGATTTGGGCCTACTTTTTCTTCTATTAGGCTCAGAGTCTTTGGTCCAATTTTTAGGTCTTTGATCCATTTTGAGTTTTGTGCCTGGTGAGAGATAGGGGTTTAATTTCAATTTGCTACATATGGATTTCCAGTTTTCCCAGCATCATTTGTTGAAGAGGCTATTTTTTTCTCCAATACATGTTTTTGGCACCTTTGTCTAGTGAGAGATAACTATATTTATGTGGGTTTGTCTAGGCGTCCTCTATCCTGTACTAGAGCAATTAGATGAAAGAAATTAAAGGGATATGGATTGGAAAAGAAGAATTCAAACTATCACTATTTGCAGACAACATGGTTTTATACTTAGAGGACCTGAAAAATTCCACCAGGAAACTTCTAAAACTAATAAATGAATTCAGCAAAGTAGCAGGATATAAAATCAATACCCATAAATCAAATGCATTTCTATAAACCCATAACGAATCCTCTGAAAGAGAAATTAGAAGAACTACTCCATTTACAATAGCCTCAAAAAAAAAAAAACAAAAAAACAAAAACCTTGAGAATCAACTTAACAAAAGAGGTGAAAGACCTCTACAATGAAAACTACAGAACACTAAAGAAAGAAATTAAAGAAGACCTTAGAAGATCTCCCTTGTTCTTGAATAGGCAGAATTAATATTGTAAAAATGACCATACTACCCAAAGCACTATACAGATCTAATGCAAATCCAATCAAAATCCCAATGACATTCCTCATAGAAATAGAAAACGCAATCATGAAATTCACTGGAAAAATAAGAGACCCAGAATATCCAAAGCAATCCTTAGCAAGAAGAGTGAAGCAGGTAGCATCACTCTATCAGACCTTAAACTACAGAACAATAGCAACAAAAATGGTATGGTATTGGCACCAAAATAGACTTGTAGACCAATGGTCCATTGATTTTTTTTCACTTTCTTTGAGATTTCTTCTTTAAACCATGCAGTATTTAGAAGTATGTTCTTTGATTTCCAGGTGTCTGCAGATTGTCCTGTTGTCTTTGTGTTATTTCTAGCTCTATTTCCATTGTGGTCTGAAAAACATACTATATGTTATTTTAATTTTTAAAAATTTTGATGAATGTTCCATGGACACTTGAAAAATATATGTTTTGCTGATATTGAGTGGAGTTTTCTATATGTGTAAATTAGATCTTGTTGGTTGACTGTGTTCTTAATATCTTCTGTATCCCTGCTGATCGTCTGCCTAGTAATTCTAACTGTCCTTAAAGTGGGGTGTTTAAGTTCCCAGCTGTGAGTGTGGGTTGGTCTGCTTCTCTTTTTATCTTTGTCAGTTTTCACTTCTTGTATTTTGAGGCTCTCTTGTTTGGTTACCCCTCCCAGTGATCAATTTCATAATTATGTAACATTTTTCTTTGTCCCTAGAATTTTTATTTGCTCCTAAGTGTATTTTATCTGATATTAATGTAGCTTCCTTTACTTTAAAAAAAAAAATTCTGCCTGCATGGTATATCATTTAACATCCATTTTAAAAAGGTTTTTAAAAAATTGTTCTAATTAGTTATACATGACAGTAGAATGCACTTTGATACATCATACATAGATGGAGTATAATTTCTCATTCTTCTGGTTGTACATGATGTAGAATCCCACTGGTCATATAGTTATGTATATACATAGGGTAATATTCTTTTATTTTAATCTACTTATGGTGTTTTGTGTGAGATCACTTCCTTTTAGAAAGCATATCAGATCATGGTATTTTACCTACTCTGATGAACCCTGCCTTTTATTTTGGTTTGTTTAGACCATTAACACTTAATGGAATTATTGCTTTTATTATTTGCTTATCAATGTTTCTTGTTTCTCTTCCTTACATTTCTGTAAGTTATTTGAACATTCTCAGAATTGATTCTGTGTTGATTTATTTCAAATAGGGATTTCTAAAACATACTTCTTTGTACAGATTTTTTTGATGGTGTTTCTGTATATTATAATACATATATATGTAAATATATATATATATATATATATATATATATATATATATATATATATGAAACTTTTCACAGTCTAACTACTGTCAGTATTTTACCACTTTAGGTGAAATACAGAAACCTTATTTTTATTTGGGTATCTTTACCCTTTCCTCTTTTTAAATGTGGAATTAAGTATGTCCTTTATAGCCAGAGTGTATCACATCAGATGGTGTAATATATTTGCTTCAATAACCAACTTAATCCAGTCTGTTTTTTTCTTTTCTTTTCTTTTTTTTCTTCTTCTTCTTCTTCTTCTTCTTCTTCTTCTTCTTCTTCTTCTTCTTCTTCTTCTTCTTCTTCTTCTTCTTCTTTGTGTGTGTGTATGTGTGTTTGTTTGTTTTCCTGGAGTTTCAGAGTTTCTCTGTTCATTTTTTTTTTCTGTTTAAAGAATTTCATTCAGCTATTTTTTAAGGGTATGTTTGCTAGCACAGATTCTTTTTTCCTTCTTTTAAGAATGTCTTTATTTCTTCCATCATTTCTAAAAAATACTGTCATGGAACATAGAATCCACAGTTCACAGTTTTCTTTTGCTTTTAACACATGATATGTTGCCTCTTCCTGGCCACATGAGAAACTTACTTTCATTTGAATTGTAACTCCCCCAGAAGTAAAACGATTTCCCCTCTTGGCTATTTTCAAAGTGTCTTCTTTGTAGTTAGTTTTCAGAAGTTTGATTATGATGTGTGTTAGTGTGGATTCCTTTGAGTTTATCCTATGGGGATTTACTTAGTTTCTTTCATCTGTGTGTTTATGTCTTTCACTAGATTTGAGAAGTCTTAGCCACTATTATTATTGTTATTACTTTGATTATTCACTTATCCATGTTTTCCTCTCCCCTTCTGAAGATAAAAAGGTAGATCTTTGTATATGGCCCCACAGGTGCCGGAGGCTCTGTTCGTTTTTGTTTGTTCAGTCTGGCTTCTCTGTTGATCAAGTTGAGTGGATTCTGTCCTGTGTCTTCAGGTTCATGGATCCTGTGCTCTGTAATCTCCACTTTTGATATTGATTCTATCCAGGACATTTTAGATTCTGTTGTAGTGTTTTTAATTGCACAGCTTTAGTTTCACCCACTCTTATGACATCTGTTTTTTTCCCCCTGAGATTTTCTGTTTCTCATTTGTTTGGGGAGATCGTTATCATTCTTTGTTGAAGGCAACCTTAAAGTCCTTGTCTGGTAATTTCAGCATGGGATCATCTCCATGTTGGCATCTGTGGATGGTCATTCCAGTTTGATTTCCTGGTCCTTGGTATGCTGTATCTTATATCTTGTCGTGCTCTCTGTTATACTGAGGCTCACTCTTTTTAGTGGTATTTTGGTCTGCTTGGCTTATCATGTGTTGCTGCGTGTAGAGCAGATAGGAGGTCCCCAGGCAGGGTGCCCTGTGTGCCTCTAGGTGGGGAAATGTGTGTGGTAGGTCTAGCCCTTGGGGAGGATGCAGATGTAGAGTCTTCCTGGTTAGGGTGCTTATTGTGGTGAGGTCCCTTTTCTGCTGCACCCAGCTACCCTGCGGTATCTTTGTCGAGGAAGGGCAGGAGGACCCTCTCTGGACTCAGTACCTATGACAAAGTCCCCTTGCATGGTATCTCTGTGCTGGAGAGGAGACTTTTAGTCCTGCAGCTGCAGGAGATGGCTTCCTGTGGCATATTGTCAGTGGAGTGACTGATCCATCTCTTTTGCCAGTTCTCCCTCACCTGGTGTTGAGCTGGGACTCTTTCTCACAGTGAGCTCACCTAAGCTGTCACCTGTTGCTGTAAGTTGTAGGTTGGGATATGCCAGGTCTGGGTTACCTTCTTCTAGTGTCTGGGCAGTCATAAGACGTGGAGGTCCTCCAGTCCTAGCGTCCCCACCCAATTTACCTGACACTCTACCTTCCAGACTTGTCCCTTGGTTGCCTCCTTGTTATTCCCAGGCCTATTGTTGTGCTTAGCAGGGAGGAGCAGAGAGAAATGAATCTTGCTGCGCCATTCTGTTCAGACCAATGCTAACCCATTGGTTGTTCGAAAAATACATCGGAGACACAGTTTTCATGGATCTGCAGAAAACACAGAGAAACGTAATTTGCTAAAGCTTTGCACATCAGGTGGACTGGCCATTTGGAAATGAAGAGCTGAAGAAAATGGCAAAGTGAACCTGCAGATGTCTCAGGGCAAAGTGTGATTAATTGCCAAGTGTGTGATGCAGACAAGGGGCACTGGGGCTCAGAGCAGGGGACGATCAATACACCGTCTGGCCTGACTCGAGCAATTAATAACCACAGCTTTTCAGCCATTGTGATGCTCACAGGATATGATCTTCAGATGAAAGGAGCCTCTCGCTGGTCGAAGGGAACAGAAAACCAGCAAGTATCATCACAGAACGAGACACCTTCCCTCATGTGATCTGATCCTTTCTTTACCATCACAGAGGCCGCGGGAAGCTCTGTAGAGATATCAGTGGGGAAATGTAGGATAGAAAAACTTGGGGACAGTGGCTTCAGAATGCCCACACATGGTGACTGAAACTCCAGAGGCAGTGACTGAGAAGTTAGAAAGGTAGCTGGCTGGTTTAGCACGGTTCTGGTTTTGAGAACAGCTAGCAAGCCCACCACCGGGAGACCTGAAGCACTGGTCGGTGCTGTATGGGTCATAGGTTTGGCAGCTACATCAGGATGGCTGGAAGGATCAGACCTGATGGCCCTCTTCTTTGATATGAGCTGCTATTACCCAGTCCTTTCTGGACTGCCATAGTAGGGCAGCTGCCCACTGCCCTGAGCTCTTGGTCCTCTTGGGAGGGTCACAAAGGGCAGAAGAAAGGAGGGAGGTAAATATAAAGGATAAGGATACATAAACGGCATGCTCCTGGAGCACTGCATTTGATAGAAGGGAAAGTGTTTGAGGGTTATTATGAGGATAACAGCCCTTAACACATTGTTGATACAATGCAAAATCCCAGCAGGAGAGCCCTGAGTTCATCCATATGGTGCTAGTGATTTTCTCAGTAAACATAAAAAAAAAAATAATTGTAAATGGTGATATTAAACGAATCATTAGAAAGACTTACTTTCCTTTTAACCAGTAAGAATGTGTAAAGCTGTATATACGACTGGAAATTTCTAGTTGAGTCTAAAAACTCATAGTAGAGACCAACCTATATTATGATTATTCTCTTATTATTTCAACACATTAAACAAAATTAGCAATGAGAGCTGGGAAGGTGATTGCTCGGGTGTTAATTGGTACCCACTAAAGGAAGAAAAGGGTTTTTTTTTTTTTTGCATACATTTTTTATATTTCATTTACTGTAAAGTCTTGATTGTGTTGCTTCATCAGTATAATGGAAAATCTCAAGCAGCAGATAAACAAGCAAACAAAAGATATTATTTTATGTTAGCGTATTCTTCATCAATTTGTTCCATCACCAAATATTTATTGATCGCACTGTGTCAGATAGACGGTGGGCATGTAACTGTGAGCAAACCCTTGGAAGCCCCCTGTCTGTCCCTGTTCTCTGCTCAGGATACTGTTAAGTAGCTCTAGTCTTTCCTGGGTATGATAGAGGTAGTCCTGTGGAAGCTAACTTGGATTTTAAAAAGCAGGGAACATACTGTGAGCCTGCATTTAACAAGAGTGAGCCGTGTTTACACCAGGTAGAAAGGGAGAAATATGTGACTGATTTGCAGAGGAACAACACTAATAATCTATGTATTTATGCCTCACACTATTTAAAATGTAAGTTCCTTTTCCCATTCTAGAGAGCAGGCTGTTACTGAGTGCTTGCAATGTACTTGGTGGGGAAGGGTCGAGAGGAAGATGTTGGGGGACTTCATTTTCTTAACCATATAACGGGAACATTCTATTAATGTGATGGATTTTTATTTTAATCACAAATATGCCCTGGAAATATGTCATAGAGGTGCTAATCTTTCATAACTTTTCTGTTATATGCTATTTTCTGGGCAGAAGTCAGACTTTCTTTGGTATTTCAACTAACCCCTGGTGTGTTATTTTCTGCTTCCAGTCCTTTGTTTGTCCCGCTCTGGGTGATGCTCATGTTCCTACCCCTCTCCTCAGAAAACCTAGGGCTGTCTGCATGATCTGCATCCCTCAGAAATGGCCTCTGGTGGAAGGTGGTCCTCTCCACCTGTAAGTCCCAGTGACTGTGCTTCCTAACACCGCTTGGTGTTAGTTGTATGTTTGGTTTCACCTCTCCTCCCTTCCTTAAGGGCAGCGACTGCGTCCTGTCCACCTTTGCATGTCCCTCGAGGGCTCCTGCTGTAGGACTGTCCAGGTGGACCTGGCTCTGTAAAAATCTACTGAACTGTTCAAATCAGGGACCTGCGGAGTCTGTGTGGGATCCCTGCTCCATCCCTCCAAGCCTCCCAGCCGGGCCACCTGCAGTTCCTGAGCTGTTGCCATTTCTGAAGGCTTTGTCTTTCCTGGGCAGTGTCCCTCTTGCAGGGTACCTAGAGTTTAAAACAGTGCTCATTTCGGCAGAGTACAGGGTCACAGTGTTTTAGTCAGCTTTTCACTACTGAGACCAGAAGACCTGTCAAGAACAATGTTTAGAAGGAGACATTTATTCGGGGGCTCCTGGTTTCAGAGGTCTCAGTCCACAGATGGCCAACTCCATTCCTCAGGGCTAGAGGTGACGCAGAGCATTGTGGAAAGATGTGGTGGAGGGAAGGGGCTCAAGACACTGCACCAGGAAGCAGAGAGTGACTGAGCTCAGCTCACACAATTTAAACCCCAAAGCCACGCCCAGTGACCCACCTCCTCCTGCCACACCCCACCCGCCTGCCCTCAGTTAATCCCACCAGGGAATTAATCCACTGATTGGGTTAAGGCTCTCATAACCAGGTCATTTCTCCTCTGAACCTTCTGACACTGTCCCACACCTGAGCTTTTGGGGGACAACTCACATTTTCACCATTACAAACAGCCCCTGTCCTCCATCTGGGGGAGAAATGACTCCCCCGTCTTGGTTCCATTGCTGTGTCAGGGTCCAGTCAACCAGCAGTTCTTTGATCCCTGAGAAGCTGAGTCGGGCTTTCAGGCCTCGAGGCCCGTCCCTGAGTGGGACTCAGCCATCAGCCAGCTCTGCTGCCTGCTTCCGAGATCGTGGTCAGCCCTGTGGACACTCACCTGCCAGCCTCACTTGAGATGCTGGAGATGCACCAGGTGGAACAGGAACAGCCCTTGGTTCCCTGCGGTGGGTGGACGTCTGGGATTAATACTCAGACTCCGATAACGCTGCAGCTGGGGCAGCCTGACAGTTGGCTTTTCAAGTGTCTGTTTCCCGCTGTGTCACCTGAAAGACCTTCCTGACCTGGAAGGGCCGAGCGTTCCTTTAAAACGTCATGCCATCACTGGGGTCAATGTGGCCTTGTGAACTCAGGGGGACCAGAATTGCCTGCACCCCAGCTTTTCCACCCCACTAACCCACAGCACGAGCTTGCTTCTGTTTTCTCCTTCCTGCCTCTCCTGTGACCCCCCCCCCCCC